>NC_080088.1:121097702-121404925 GCF_950005125.1 Chionomys nivalis | reverse complement strand
GTTAGCAGGCCTGGTTGAACCTTGATGGAGGTGGGTCTTGTATCTATCTGTTGATTTCATTGGTTAATTGATAAAGAAAACTGCTTGGCCTGATAGGGCAGAAAACTAGGTAGGCGGAGTAGACAGAAGAAAATGCTGGGAAGAAGGCAGTGAGACAGACGCCATGCCTCTCCTCTCCAGGCAGTGGCCATAGCTCTCCTCTCCAAGATGGATGCAGGTTAAGATCTTACTGGTAAGCCACCACCTCATGGTGCTACACAGATTATTATATATGGGTTAATCAAGATGTGAGAGTTAGCCAGTAAGAGGCCAGAGCTAATGGGCCAAGCAGTGTTTAAAAGAATACAGTTTTCGTGTAATTATTTCTGGTAGAGCTAGCCGGGTGGCAGGAAGTGGCCCGCTGCTCATATTACTACAGAACCTGATGCCCAGCAATGGCTCTCAGCTGGGTCACCAATGGAGCGGTAAGGAGGAGTCAGGGCTCAGGCTACAGCTTCCCGGTGGTTTGCCATGACCAGCTTTTATTTATTTCCTTTGATACAAGCTCTTACTTGTGTTGTCCTGGCTGACCTGGAACTCATCATATGGGCCAGACTGACCTTAACTTCCAGAGGTTCTCTTGTCTCTGCCTCCCAATTCCTAGGATCAAAGAGGTCACACCTAGCTGAAAGTTTTTATTCTTGCCACTACACAATGAGTGTGCAGCAAGGATCTTCGCATTGTAAGACTGAGTTCTTGCCCTGGTGGCTCTCAGAATCTCTTAAGCAAAGGCACACGGGGTGGGGTAGAGACCAGGGAAGATTCGGGTGTTACTGAGGAAGCAGGTATGAAGGATTCAATGTGATGGAATCAGAAGTGGGGTCCAGGGGAGATTGGAAAGTGTTCTGGAGGCCATGACTAGGTAAATGGCTTAGGTAGGGGTGTCCTCCCAGGGACATGGACAATGTTGGGAGACAGTTTCAATTCTCATAACTGAAGCTGAGAAGTAGAGGGGGTAGGTTGAGGCATTTGGCGGATAGGGACATAGCTAAATACCCAACAGTGACATCTGGTCTAAAATGTCAGTCATGGGGCTGGAGAGATGGCTCAGAGGTTAAGAGCACTGGCTGCTCTTCCAGAGGTTCTGAATTCAATTCCCAGTGACCACATGGTGGCTCACAACCGTCTGTGCTGAGATCTGGCGCCCTCCTCTGGCGTGTGGGCATACATCGAGGCAGAATGTTGTAGACATAATAAATAAATAAATCTTAAAAAAAAAAAATGTCAGTCATGTCAAGGAGAAAAGCTTGTCTTCCAGCTCGAACCTGGAGTGTCGCTGAATGGATTAAAGACGAAATAGACTCCAGTACTAAGACAAGAACAATCACTTAACCCAGAATGGCGCCCGGCACAACCAGCTAGAGAAGTCATGACCAGGGGTCAGCAAGATGGCTCAGCTAGGAAAAGGAGCTTGCTGCCAAGTCTGTTAAACTGAGTTCCATCCTTCAATTCCACAGGGAGAACTCACTGCCAAAAGTTGTTCTGGGACCTCCATATGTATCACACACACACACACGAAATAGAAATAATGTTTTAAAAGAAAACTGTGATAAATAATAAATAAATAAGCAAGAAATCTGAGTCTGATTTTCTGAGGTGGCTGGAGGTTGGAGCCCCTGCAGTGCTGTATAACCATGTTCATCCCAACTGGCAGGAAAAATAGTTCAGTCACTGCAGGGATTTTCTGTTGTTTTTACTCATCACAAAGCTTTCTTAACCCTTTGGCTGCATAAACTGATCTACACTTGGGCCCAATTGATCCAGCATAAACTGGTCTACACTAGAACCCAGTGATCCAGCCTGCGGTGGAATCTGCAGCCCTGCCCCCACACTTGGAATGCAGAATGATTCCTCTCCCTGCAAACCTTTTTCTACAGAGGAAACACACTGGCCGGTAAGGGCTGGGGTGTGGTTCGGGACACAGCATGCACCTAGCTTGGTCAAGCCCTTGGTTCAATTGTAACACCAAAATAAATGAGTTTTAGAAGGTGAGGGCTGGCAAGATGGCCCAGTGGGTAAAAGGGCTTGCTGTACAAGTCTCTGATGCACAGTCAATTCCTGGAACCCATGTGAAGGTGGACGGAGAGAACTGATTGCATACGTTGTCCTCTGATCTACATATGTACACTGTGGTGTGTGCACCTAAACACATTATGTATACACATAGTGATAGGTTTTCTGCACCCCCATAATAGGTTTCTCCATCAATTCAGTAAGCCAGATCAAGCCAAACTGAAAAAGTATAACAACAGGTATATTTGAGCAGAACAACTCCCAGGCATGTTCTCCGGTCCCAGAGATGGAAGCCAGAGAAGTCACACCCAAACTAAAGCAAGGAGACTTTATAGGTTGTAGGCGAGAGGCGATAGCACAAGCTGGTCACTTCTGCGGGGGACTTGGGCATTTGGTAGCAACAGGGGAGCAAGTTGCAATAGTTGCTAAAATGCGGAATGGGGCTTTTTGGTGCCTTTCCTTTGTTCAGAGCCTCTCTGAGAGGGCGGGATTTGGAGAAAATAGAGAGAGGAATGGGGCTTTCTGGATCGTGCAGGAGTGAGCTGGAGGTTCCAACCGAACACATAGTAATAATAAAGCTTTCAAATGATAGATGCTACAAAACGGAAAACATTAGCTTGATGTCATCCATGGAAAAATATATGCAATAAATTTCATCATTTTGCTGCTTGTGATAGCACACACCTGTAATTCCTGAACTCAAGACACAGAAGTAAGAGGGCTAGGAGTTCAAGGACAGCCTTGGCTACTTAGTAAAGTCAAGGCCAGCTTGGACTGTATGAGATTCTGTATCCAAAAAAGCAAAGAAAAGAATTCCTATTTTAACCATTTTCAGTTCTGTGGCACTGAGTGCAGTCACACGACACAGCTGCCGCCAGCATCCAACTACACATCCTTTCAAATCCCCAGGTCTATGCCAATCAGCTGCTACTTCCTGTTCACCCCTTTCCCATCCAACTCCCTGGAGACCACCATTCCTCTCTGTTTCTGGAAACATTCCTGCTCTGGGCACATGCAGTTCAAGCCACTGCATTGAGTACTCATGACTGGCCTGTTTCACTTTGCACCCTGACTTCAGGGTTCACTCCTGCTACCATGGTCCAGAATGTTTTTCCCTTTCAAGGCTGAACAGTATTCTAATTGACTAGATAGATATACCACACTTTATCTGTTAATGGATATAGGCTCTCTCCACGGTCTGGCTACTATTGATAACATAATGATGCACATGGGTACACAAAGAGACTTCAGGGCTCAGGGCAGCTTGGTACACACCTGCCAAGATAGACTCAATAGAGACCAACCAGAAAGTAGGCCTGAGTCTCAGTTTACCCTAAAGCAACACCTGACTCCAGAAAAGACCACAAACCGGGATCACCCAGACACCACCCAGCAATGGACCAATCAGCATCCAAAGGGGAAGTACCTGACATTCCAACTATTTGTAGATAGAATCACCTGACATCCCTTAGCCCAGCACACACCCATCCCCTTTCACCAGGACACCACTAGATAAATGTCAATCAGGGGTCCCTCACTCCCACCTCTGCTATGGCAAAAACCCTACCCCAACTGAACTTGAAGCTCCCGGATCATGCCAATGCATTGTAGATGTGAGGAGTCCAAGTTCAAACTTGAATAAAGACTTTTTTGCTTTTCCATACAGGATTTGGTCTCTATGGTGATATTTTGGGGGTCCCTGTGATCCGGGCATAACAAGGTCACATGTCCGTTTCTTTTGGATACACAGCCATCTCTCAGTAGCTATGGAAATTGATTCCAGAACCTTCCATGGAAATCATAGTCTTTGGGTACTCAATTAATATGAAATGGTATGGGATTTGCACATGACCTCCATACATCCTCCTGTATACATTAATGGACTTCTAAATTACTTACAGTCCCTGTCACAGGGTCCACACCATGGAAACAGACTGCAGATGCTCAGTGAGGAAGCAATGTTCTTCTCTGTTTGGAACTCACAACTGGTTGATGCTGTGGATACAGACCCCGACATGTAGAACCTGCTAGGGCAGGTAGATCCTAGTCTTGAGTTTCTGAGGCCCCACTGCCCTGTTCCACAGCAGCCAGACCAGTTCCCATTCCTACGGACAAGGCAAGGAACTGTGGCCTTTACCAGGGCTCATTGCCTGCATCTTCTGGTTTGAGTTTTGCTGGCTTAGGGCTTATGGTACCTAACAGAGAGAGAGCTCAGCTGTTCGAGGCAGTGTGAACAAGAGCCACAGGAAGCCTTTGAGCAGGTAACTGCATGGTCTGACATCTGACCAAGGCCCTCTTGAGACGGAGGGATTGCACAGCTGTTAGGAATACATGCTGCTCTTGCAGAGGACCTGAGATTGACGGCTCACGCCTATGACATCAGCTCCAGGAGACCCAATGACCCCTCTGTCCTCTGTGGGCACCCACACACATGTGCACATACTTACACAGAGACACACGCACACATAGAAAAAATTTAATTAAGTAAGCCTAAAGGGAAAACCTTCCGGTGGATGTGCTGAGAGCAGGCTCTTAGGAAGCAAGGCCGAGAATGGGGAGGCTAGCAAGGAGCTAAATCCTGCGGAGAAAAGATGGGACGTGCCTGTGGGATCTAGAGACTGAGAGAAGCAGGCTGAAATGTGGATGACACAGAGACCCAAGAGCAGCGAGCGAGATTTCCTAAAGATTGAAAGTGCTGGAGAAAGCCAAAGCTGAACTCAAGGGTTTGAAATGGAGGTGTGGACACCAGGGAATGGGGGTGTGGTCACCAGGGAATGGGGTGTGGCCACAGGGAATGGAGGTGTGGCCACCAGGGAATGGAGGTGTGGCCACCAGGGAACGGGGTGCGGTCACCAGGAAGTGGGAGGTGTGGTCACCAGGGAACGGGGTGTGGTCACCAGGGAATGGAGGTGTGGCCACCAGGGAATGGGGGTGTGGTCACCAGGGAAAGGGGTGTGGCCACCAGGGAATGGGCGTGTGGTCACCAGGGAAAGGGGTGTGGCCACCAGGGAATGGAGGTGTGGCCACCAGGGAATGGGGGTGTGGTCACCAGGGAATGGGGTGTGGCCACCAGGGAATGGAGGTGTGGCCACCAGGGAATGGAGGTGTGGCCACCAGGGAATGGGGTGTGGTCACCAGGGAATGGGGTGTGGTCACAAGGGAATGGAGGTGTGGCCACCAGGGAATGGGGGTGTGACCACCAGGGAATGGAGGTGTGTGGTCACCAGGGAATGGGGGTGTAGCCACCAAGGAGTGGAGATGTGGCCATCAGGGAATGGAGGTGTGGCCACCAGGGAATGGGCTGCTGAAAGAGGAGGGATTGTGAAGTCAAGTTGGGGGGCTGGAGCAGGTTTGATGGCTAAGGTCACTAACCCATCTTGCAGAGAATCAGGGCTGCTTCCCAGCACTATGTTGTGAGAGGGCCACAACCTCCTCCAGGAACTCAATTTCTGGAGCTCTGAAGTCCTTTTCTGGCCTCTGAGGACTCCTACGCACATAGTGCACATAAAACTCACTCAGGCACACACATTCACATACATTAAAAATCAATCTTTATTTTTATCATTTTTTAAAAGCATTCAAATTCAGACACATGTGGCCACACACTGCAGGCGTTCCTGCAAAGGCACTTACTTTATTTCATGAACAAAGTGAGGTCCAGGGGCCCAAGCCAAAGGAGAGGAGAACAAGAAATACCAGAAGCATTCCTTGGAGGGGCACCACCCAGCGTTTCCCCCTCTCCCAGATCAGGTTAACTATGTAGGGGCAAGCAGGCTCCCAGCTTCACAGATGAGCACCTAGCCTTGGTAGGATGAGGTTAAAGGTCAAAAATCACCTCAGTGGTAAGCATCAGAGGTAGGATTTGAACCCAGCACTGCCTGACTCCAATTTCCCCATTTTGTCTCAGTTACTGAGGCCAAAGAAATGAACAAAGGGCTCGTTTGAGGTGTCAGACACGTGCTCCACTGCGAAGACAGGAAATGTAAAAGAGAAATGGTGGATGGAGTACTCAGAAGCTGGAGACTAACTTCACAGCATCCCAGAAGGCCATGAGTGTCCTGTCTCTGTGCTTTTGGGGTCATCTCTAAAGATGTCCTATCAGCACACTCTACTGGATGACCCACGCTGGGCTTTTCCTCACCAAGTCCCCTCTTTCTGGAATGTTCCACACTGCTACTGTGTTTCTGAGAGGAACCATACATCGGGAAGGTCTCCTGGATCTCATTATCTAGAATCAGGATTCCTGCACAGCCCTTGGCTGGATGAGCATTTAAAACAGTTCTCATAGCTACGAGTGCAACTCCGTCAATGCTCACCTACTCTCCCAGGCCAGGCCTGCACAACAGGACCCGGGAGAGTGCTGCAAGCTGCACAGTTCCAGAAATGTCTGGACATCATGCACACCGTGGTAGCCCCTCGCCACAGGGAGCCAGTGAAATGAAGTGAGCATTTGAAGATGGGCAGGTTTTGTTTATTTATACTATATATTTGTCCTGGTCAGCTTGGACTATCAACTGGACATAGCTTGAAAGGGAGGCCAGGTTGGCCTGTGTATCCTCTGTGGGGAACTGTCTCGACTGTTACTTGACAGAGGAAGTTCCAGCCCACTGTGGGTGTCACCAGTCCCTGGGCAGGTGGTTCTGAGCTATGTAAGAAAGCCAGATGGGTACAAGCTGGTCAGTGAGTCAGCAAGCAGCGTCCTCCATGGTTCCTGCTGTACCTTGATTGTCAAGTGACCTCCCCTGTAGGAGGCAATGCTGCCTGCAACAGCAAGTCTGCTGCTTCAAGTTCCACTCTGGCTTCCCTGAGTGCTGGACCGTGATGAGGGACACAGGCCGGATATGCCCTTCCCTCCTCTGTGATGCAGGCTGTCTTAGCACAGCCACAGAAATGTAAGTAGAACAATATTATATTGCATAAATTATTTCACATGTAATAATTTATATTAACCACATGTGGCCAGTGGCTACCATACTGTGACTAAAGACTGCAACTCTTTCAAGGTATGGGCCATTTTCTCTTAACCAGCCATCCAGTGCTGTATCAAGGATGGTATGTATCAAAGTTAAACTATTGAGTGGCCAGGTATGGTGGCACACACTTTTAATCCCAGCACTCAGGAGGCAGAGGCAGGTAGGTCTCTGTGAGCTCTAGGACAGCCTGGTCCATATAGCGAATTCCAGGAGAAGACAGAGTCATCTGAGGGCTGGAGATGTAGATCAGTGACAGAGTTCTTTCTTAGCATGCATGAGGCCCTGGGCTCCAGCCCCATCACCTAAAAGAAGAATCACTATGCTGGAAAAGAGAACTCTCACGTGCACAGGTCATGATAAGGAAGAACAGTACACAAACTTTCAGCTGCTCGTTCCACACATGCTCCCAGAAGAAAGCAGAGAAACAACAAGGGCCCTTGGTGGTCTCCACTGGACCAGGCCAGGGCTGCGCAGCAGGGCTTCCAGGCGCACCAGACGTTCTTAGACACCCTTGCTCCCTCCCCTCCCCAACCCTGCAATCTGCTTAGAGGCTTAGGGCCTGTGAACACCCAACCTCCTGCAGGGCCCAGTCTGTTTCAGAGTCCACTTCTGCCAGCTCTCTGATTTTTTTTTTTAAACCATATTGCTCTCAGGAAATCTGTTGCCTGCAATCTGTGCATAATATATGCAGGGCATGGTTTGAGAAACAGCTAAGTCGTGATGTATAACCCACTCAGATTCACACGGCTGCCGGCTTCTTTCTCTTTTAGCTCCCGCATTCTTAGAAACGGGGGTCAGCCCGGTTACAGACTAATTATGATTCCATTCAAGTATATTTTGGGGCTTTTTCTTTCAAAAGATTTTGGCTTTTTGTTTTTATTTACCTGTACATGTGTCTGTTTGCCAAATGTGAGGACAGAAGAAGGCATCAGACATCCTAAAACTGGAGTTACAGGTATTTGTGAGAACATGGGTGCTGGGAACCAAACTCTGTGCCCTGGAAGAGCAGCAAGTGCTCCTAGCAGCCAGACAGGCTCACCAGTCCCTGGGGTTTTTGAGCAGCCATTTTTGGGAGTCCAGCAGCACCAATCTACACAATTACTTTTTTTTTTCAAGACAGGGTTTCTCTGTAGCTTTGGAGCCTGTCCTGGAACTAGCTCTTGTAGACCAGGCTGGCCTCGAGCTCACAGAGATCCACCTGCCTCTGCCTCCCAATTAAAGGTATGAAGCACCACCGCCCGGCATAACTACCTTTTATAAATGTTTCAGACGTAATGACAATAATAAATAGCCAATGTCCATCCCTTTGTGTAGTCAAGCACTTGACACACATCTCATTTGACCTCCATAATAAACATGAATCAAATATCATGATAGTCATTTCTTCAGGAATTGGACCTGGGTACTCGAGTATGCTACCCACACACCGTGCCGCTGCCCACTTGGCCTCAGCTAGAGAAACTGAGTCTTAAAAAGGCTAATTGATTTGAGATCAAGATTTGAACCCAAATCTGCCTGGTTAAGAGCCATTGTTCTCTGACAGTACACCATTTGATCTCTCCAATGGATACCACATATCCTGTCTATAGAATATTGAGATTGAGAATTTAAAAGCACCCCGAGGGCCAAGATGGACACTATCTGCAAACTGTAATCCCTGGGTCTACTTTGTGTGTATTGAATAGTTGTAATGTATTTAAATTTAAAATAAAACCAATTGTTATTATTAGTAATAGTAGTGTTGTATTTTTGAGACGGGATGGGGCTCGGGCTGGCCTAGAATGTGAACTGCCAAGCTTCGGTCCCTGCCTCAAGTGCTGGGATTCCAGAGCTGCGTCTCTAAACTGCACCTGAATTAACCCACATGTCAGTTCCCCTGTTCTCACCAGCTCCTTCTGTGTGTTAGTGCAGGGGCTGGGATCCATGCCTTGCGCGTGGTAGGAGAGCGCTCTGAACGAGCCATGCCACGGCTCCCTGCTTGCACTCTTCTACTTACGGAAAGAATCAGTAAGTAATGTCATATCTATATATTAGTAGATCGAAGGCACATATGACTTTTGCCAAATTCACGTGCTCTCTGAGAGTGCTTAGAAATTCATTCCACTAAAGCTGACATTCCAGTATATGTATTCTGTTTCAATTCATGGATTATTTTTTTTATTTGGAGTAATTTTTGGCTCTGTGAACATGATGTTTGAGCTCAGTGAGATGGATTCTTTGGTATGGATTCTTTGAGGAATCTGTACTCTGACATTTATGTTTTTGTGTATGGTACATGGACTTTGGGATATTAGAAGTGCGTACCCTTTAACATTGTAAAATAAAGCTGTCATTAGTTCAGGGGTTTTTGTGGATCTAGTAACAAAAGCTGAAAAGTACAATTTCAATTAATGAAAGCTGAATAATGATAATTAATTTTCAGTGAATTGGAAAGTAAATATGACAACCCCCGCAGGTGCTCAGAGTCTCAGAGAAGCCGGATCAGTCACTCGAAAAGTCACTGGGAGAATTCTTCAGTAGCTTGAGTTGGGGGAACCCACACCATTTTAAAAGTCAGTCAAGTACACACAGCCCAACAATAACCAATCCTTCCCAAGAGACACAAATGGAATTGACTTCCACCTCCTAGATGACTAGTGACTCTAAAAATTAAAACAGGAACCTCTGGAAATATTCTCTTTATTCTTAATTATCCCCACTCAGACTCTTGGAATTTGCTTGACAAATCAGTATTGCTTGTGGCAGGAAAAATACCTGCAACCCCTCCCCCAAGGCCTCCGTCCTTCCCACTGCCTGTGTTCCCCCAAGATTCTTAGAGTGAACTGTATCATCCTCCACCCCAATTCCCGACCTAGCGCTTCCAGCGCTGAGGCTTACTCCAGCCAGCTCTTCCCCAAACCCTTCATTCAGAAGGCGAGAGACTCCAGCCAGCCACTGCTCACAGCCCTCTCATTCACAGGCTCTACAAACAACGACTGCCCCAGCCTCTCGGCTAGGAACATCCCTGCTGTTAGGAAAGCAGTTTGCAACATCACATCAGTCCTTTCCAAAAGACCTTGTAGGGGAAAAAAAATCAGGAATTGCACAGCATGAGGGAAAGGCTGGTAAGGACAGATATCAGCCCACATTTCCAAACAACATCCAGCACGTTCTCATAGCATAGACCTCAAAACCCCTTCAGGGTTGAGAGCGATTTTCAAGGGAAAACTAAGGATTCTCACAAGGTCCTGACAGATACGGGGTGGGGTGGGGGGGTAGGTAATGAATCAGAAACAGAAGCTTGGCTAGGAAAATGGCTTTTCTCCTCCAGGCCCAATTCTTCCGTCTGTAATAGCGTTTTCCAATTCAAGAGGCCGTGCGGGGATGCACCCCTGCAGGCTTTGCTCTTCTAAAGGGCACCCGCCTGCCTCCCTTCGCCCCCGCGGTACTCACGGCAACTGCCTGAGCTGGAACAGGTCCTCCTCCATGTCCTCGCTGCGCCAGGGCGAGCCTGGGCATGGCCCTTACATGGTGGAGCCGCGCCGGCGTGCCGGCTTTCAGCACCGGGATGCTGGACAGCTCCACCGCTTCCTCCCCGGACAGCGGCTGGGGGAGGGAGCCCTACCCGGGAGACAAAGCCGCCGCCGCCAGGAGACCGACGGGAGTGGGCGGAGGACGAGGGGAGGGCTGCGCGGTAGAGGGGGCGGGGCGAGCCCTGCTGCTCCTAGGAGCCCACGGTTCGCTGATTGGGGGTGTCTGCGGGGGCACCCCAGCCTGCCAGATGATGCCTCTCTCTCTGAATGTTTGTAGGAATTTTTTTTAGTGCTGTCGGTATGATGTTCTGGAAGATTAAGCTCTGGGATGGAGTACAGGTTTTTGGAAATGTACTCCATGTATTTTTACTGAACACCTACTGGGTGCCAGTCACAGTAACAGGCTGTTGAGAGAACAGAGCTGAGGGCCTGATGAAATGACCTACGAAAGGAACATGTTGGGTACGGAAGGCCAGAAGGGGGAAAGGTAACTTGGCTTGTTCTTCACAGTCTGACTAGAAACTTCAACCCCTTCGATTTTCATGCGTATATCTCAGGTGACTAGAAGAGTGTGCCTGGCACACAGAACGTCCTTAGTAAACATCCAACCTGGCTGTGGTGGCACAAGAAAGGGTTAAACAGGAGGAAAGCCCCCTAGGTTACTAACAAGTTCAAGGACAGATGGGTACATATCAAAACTGTGTCTCAGAACTTAAGCCAGGCGTGGTGGTGTACAACCTCGATCCCAGCACTTGAAGGCAGAGGCTGGTGAATCTCTGTGAGTTCCAGGCCAGCTAGGGCTACAGAGTGAGATGCCAGAGAGAGAGGGGGGGGGGGGAGAGAGAGAGAGAGAATAGCAACAGTGAGCAATCCTCAATTCTACTGGGGTGGGCCTGGTGCCCGGATACTTAAAGAGCTCCTCAGAAGCCCAGAGTGGAAACTTCTGGTCCTTGTGTGAAGAAATGGAGAAAAGAATTCAGCTACCAAGATGACAGCTCCTATGCTTCCCATGTATGAGAGCCATGACTGGAATGAAGATCACAGGACAGAAGAAAGAGAGAAAAAAAATTTTTCTAATTTTTTACAGGTTACATGTATGCACGTGTGTCTGTGTGTGTGTGTGGGGTGGGTGCCTCTAGAAGTCGAAAGAGGGTATTTGATTTCGTGGAACTTGAGTTTCAGGCCCCCAACACAGACCCTCTGGAATCAATGCAAGTGTTCTTTGTTACTGAGCCAACTTTCCAGCCCCCACCACCTTTAAAAATACGTTTTTTTATTGTATGTGTATGGGTGTTTGCCTCTATGTATCTATGTGCACCATGTGCATGCAGTGCTTACAGAGGCCACAAGAGGGCATCAGATCCCTTGGAACTGGATATACAAATGGTTATCAGCTACCATGTGGGTGCTGGGAACCAAACCCAGGTCCACTGGAAGAGTAGCCAGAGCTCTCAACCATCTCTATAGTCCCCTCCCCTCAACAACTTTATTCTTTTTCTTTGTTTTTTTAAAACTTTATTGCTAACAAACTAGAAGTTGGTTCAGGGTACAAGGACACCAATCTGAGAGCTGGAAGTCATTGTTATTTAACACATCTTCAAGTCCAAGACAGATAGAGAGGCAGGCAGACAAACAGACAACACACACTCAAGAAGAACCCTGAGCCAGGTGTGGTGGTGCAGGCCTGTGATCCTCACCCTTGAGAGACTGACTTTGAGACCTGTCAGGTCAACAGAGTGAGACTTTGTCTCAAAACCATAAAAGTCAAGGGCTAGAGAGATTGCTCCATGGTTAGAGCACATGCTGCTCTTTCAGAGGACCTAAGTTCGGTCCCCAACACCCACTTCACATGGCTCACAACTGCCTGTAACTCCAGATCTAAGGATCTGATGCCTTCCATAGTTACCTGTACACAGATGTGTGTGTGTATGTACACACACATACACACATGCACACACACAATAAAAATTAAATGGAAACAACAAAAGCTAAAAACTAAACAATCAAACAAAAACCTTGAAAATCTGGAGCAGAGCGTTCCAAACACCCAGGGTGTTCTGTTTTTGTTTTTGTTTTTTGGGGCAGTTTTTCTCTGTATAGCCCTGGCTGACCCAGAACTCACTCTGCAGACCAGGTTGGCTGATCTACCTGCTGCCTTCTTCACCTAGGGTGTTTTGGTTTTGGTGGTTTTTGTTTTTTTAAGACAGGGTTTCTCTGTAGCTTTGGAGCCTTTCCTGGAACTCACTTTGTAGCCCAGGCTGGCCTCAAACTCACAGAGATCTGTCTGCTTCTGCCTCCCAATTGCTGGGATAAATCCCAGGGTGTTCTTAACCTCCATTGTTCCCAAGATTCTTCAAAAACGTTTCCATGAAACAGGTTATGGTCTGTCTCTGTGTCATGAGGAAACAGGTCTTAGAACCATAAAGAATTCACACAGACACTTGACCAGGTAGGGGTCGATCTGAACTTAAAGATCTGTTTCTAAGGACTGCATCCTCAAGTTCCAGGCTCTCTTGGAGATTCTCAAACAAAACCACCCTTTGTGGGGATAGGTGGAGGGATGAAAGGAGGGGAGGGAGTGGGAATTGGGATTGGTATGTAAAATTAAAAGAAAGATAATTTGTTTTCTTTTTAAAAAAAAATAAAATAAAGCCAGGTGGTGGTGGTGCACGCCTTTTATCCCAGCACTCAGGAGGCAGAGGCAGGTGGATCTTTGTGAGTTTGAGACCAGCCTGGGCTACAAAAGCTAGATCCAGGACAGGCTCCAAAGCTACAGAGAAACCCGTCTCAAAAAACCAAAAAAATAAAAAATAAAATAAATTTTTAAAAAGATTCTGAGTTACTAAAACACCAGATAATGATGGGGAAACCTGTCTGCCAGATATTCTTCAGGACATAGAAAAAAAGTGACTAAAAACTGCCATTCTAGGGGGAACTGTCTTTGAAATTTCCTGTTTCATGAAAAAGTCTGCTGGATACTATGGGCCTGTATGCTGAATATAGATGCCTCAACGGTACAGAAGAACTTTGGGTGACTTTCCAGGCAGCGAGAAATCTCTGTCAATTCTGGAGTTTTAGAAGTTGCTTACAATAATTTATTGTTTTCTTAGGAAATATTATATCCTTCTGGAGTCTTTGATGGAGTTAAAGAATAGTTATAGTTTTCCTTAGATATGATAAAAGATAAAGTAGATATAAATATTATAACTATAATTCTTGCTTGATACTTGTCTTGTTATATGTAATTTTACTATGTTAAAGTTAAAACAGAAAAGGGGAGGTGCTGTGGGATTTCCCTCTGTATGCTGTAATTACCATTGATTAATAAAGAAAACTGCTTTGGATCTATAGCAGGGCAGTACTTAGTTAGGTGTGGAAAGCTAGACTGAATTCTGGGATGAAAAAGGGTGGAGTTAGAGAAACCATTGAGCCACTGCTAGAGACAGATGTGCTAAAACTTTGCTGGTAGGCCACGACCTTGTGGTGATGCACTGATTAATGGAGACGAGTTAAATTAAGATGTAAGAGTTAGCCAATAAGAATATAATTTAAATAATATAGTTTCTGTGTGATTATTTTGGGGCTAAGTGGCTGGGAACGAACCAATGGCCGTCTTTGCAACAAGATAACTTGAATAAACTCAAAACTGAGAATCCAATTATAGTGTGATAGCTTGCATTAGTGTGACAAATTACGTGAGAAAAAGACTTTGAAAGTGTTTGGGGGGGGCTGGAGAGATGGCTCAGTGGTTAAGAGCACTGGTTGCTCTTCCAGAGGTCCTGAGTTCGATTCCCAGCAACCACATGGTGGCTGACAACCATCTGTAATGAGGTCTGGTGCCCTCTTCCGGCGTCCGTGCATACATCGAGGCAGAATGTTGTATACATAATAAATAATAAAAAAAAAGAAAGTGTGTGTGTAGTGTGTGTGTGTAGTGTGTGTGTATGTGTGTATGGGTAGTGTGTGTGTGCGCTCGTGCATGTGTGCTTGTATGTGGGGGGTAGTGTATATGTAGGTAGTGTGTATGTAGGTAGTGTGTGTGTGTGTTTATAATATGTTCAGAGATGTCAGTCCATCATTCAGCCTGGGATGAGAAGGCAATGCCATTGCAGAAGCCAGTGACAAAGGAAAGCCGCTTGCTTTAAGGCAGCCAGAAGGCAGAGGTCAAGGGCCTGGAGCCCAGATGCAACCTTCAAAGGCTGATACAGGGGCTGGAGAAAGCAGGATCCCAGTTCAGTTCTCAGCACCTTGTCTGGGAACTGAAAACAAAAAACACAAAGCCATAAAAGCCAGGGGATAGAGAGATGGCTGCATGGTTAAGAGCACTTGCTGCTCTTCAAGACGTCCTGAGTTTACTTCCCAGTGCCCACAGCAGGTGGCTCACAACTGTCTGTAACTCCAGTTCCATGGGAATCTGACGCCCTCTTCTGGCCTCCTTGAACACTGCACACACATTCACTTACACAATTTCAAACAATAAATACAAAAATGTAAAAAGCACATCCAAAAAGCTGGTCTCTCCCACAAGGTCCCAGCTCCTAGCATTTCCCCTGCTTTCCAAAGCCAGGAGCCTCTGGAACCCTTGCTTTGAGTACATGGCCTTGGGGACATCACACATCAACTAGCAGGGGGACTTTGAAAACCCATCAGTGTCTATGGACAGAGCAACGTTTGCGCCTAACAGCCTGCAGCCATCTCTGTTAACTCTCACATGTGTGCGTCTGTGATGCATGTATTTGTTTGTGTTCACACGTGTAGGGTTGCACATGTGTGTGAAGGTGCATGCACTTGTGTGTGCGCACAGGTGTGGAGGCACAAGGTTGGCATCCAGGGTCCACTTTGGATGTTCTCTCTGAGGACTTTCCTAGAGTCCAGAGCTAACTATTTCAGCCTGTCTGTCTGGTCAGTTTGCTCTTGGGCTTCCCTGTGTCCACCTCCTATTCCAGGACTTCCTGGAGACCTCCACTCCTACTGGGCACTTATGTGGGTCCTGGGGGTTCAAACCGCTGTCCTTACAACTGCACAT
This sequence comes from Chionomys nivalis, assembly GCF_950005125.1. Lineage (NCBI taxonomy): Eukaryota > Metazoa > Chordata > Mammalia > Rodentia > Cricetidae > Chionomys > Chionomys nivalis. The sequence continues at coordinate 121,389,362 of NC_080088.1, read as the reverse complement.
CAAGTGCTTAACACGCTGAGCCATCTCCCTACCCCCTCTTGGCTACTTTTTACCTCTTGTTTGTTTATTGCAGTTTGTACCCCCCCCATACTCATTTATAGTCTACCCCACTGCTGCTCTATAGCACATCGGGTAACATGACCCCTAGCTTCAGCTGAGTGGTCTAGGAGGTTGATACTATCCTAAAGGTGTCCAGTGTAGGCCTGGAGATGTGACTGCTGGCAGAGGCTTGCCTGGCATACATGAAGATCTGGATTCCAACCCCAGCACGGAGTAAAACTGGATACAGTTGTGCAAGCCTATCATTCCAACACTCATGAAGACCAGGAACCTATCATTCCAACACTCATGAAGATCAGGAACCCAAGGTTGTCCTTGCCTACATACTGGGTTTAAGGCCCTGCCTCAAAATTTATATACATGGCTGTGTGTGTGCATGTCTGTTATGACATCATCTATATATGTATATGTATATATATATGCATATATATATATATATGACATTCTATGCAAACACTGGTCAGTAGCATCTGGTCTTCTCGATGATATATTTCTCAATGAGTCTATCGTCTTCTCAATGATAGACTCAAATGCTCTTGAGTTACAATGTAACCCCATGATAATTAGCTTTGTCAACTGAACACAACCTAGAGTAACCTGGGAAGTGAGTCTCAATGGGAGTGCTCTACATTAGTGTGCCCTATGTGTCTTTATTTTTATTTTATTTTCATTATTATTATTTTGTTTTTTTCAAGACAGAGTTTCTCTGTGTAGTCCTGGCTTACCTAGGACTCGCTCTGTAGACCAGGCTGGCCTCAGACCCAGAGATCCACCTGCCTCTGCCTCCTGAGTCCTGCGATTAAGGCATGTGTCACCACCACCTGGCTGTCATTCTGCTCTTGGCTACTGATGTTTTGTGATACACCACCTGAAGGTCCCACCACTGTGGCTTCCCCCAAACAGCAGCCTGTAACTTGGAACTGTGAGCTGAAAGAAACTCTTTGTGCCCTCAGATGCTTTTCATCAGGATAGTTATTCACTGCAAAAGAAGTAAAACTAAAACAGACCCGCCCTGGACTCCCGTCTCTATCCTCAATGTATTCCAAAAGCAGGAACTCGAACCTGTGCACCAATGTTTAAAAGCAACACCGTTCTCTGAAACTGAGAGGGGGGCCCGGGTTGTAGCTCAGTCTGGAGAGTGCTCAACTAACAACACATGGGTTCAATTCCCAACAGTGCACAAAAGTGGCCATGGTGGCACATACCTGCAATAGCAGTATTTGGGAGGGGGGGCAGGAAGAGCAGAATTTCAAGCTCATCAAACGTGTGTTCATCCACAAAGAATGAAGTCTGATAGAAGCTGCACTGCGGATGCACCTTGAAAACATTATGCTAAGTGAAAAAAAGCTGAGCATAAACGGCTCAGAGGTTACAAGCACTGACTGGTCTTTCAGAGAACCTGAGTTCCATTCCCAGCACTCACGGGTGGCTCACAACCATCCGCAATGAGATCTGGTGCCCTCTTCTGGCCTGCAGACACACATGGAGACAGAACACTGTATGCATAATATTTTTTTTTTTAAGGCCAGACGGTATTGAATTCACACAGCATGTAGAAATGACAAATCCATAAAGACAAAATGTAAAGTAGACGCTATGGAGAGACTGGGGAGCTAGAGTGTGTTCCTTGTTTCACGGAACTAGTGCACTTGTAAACTGGGCTGGCAAGATGGCTCAGCAGGTAAGGGTGGTTGCTACCAAGACTGGTTACCTGGGTTTGAACCCACATGGCGGAAGGAGAGAACAAAGTCCCTCAAGTTGTCCTTCAATGTGCCACATTATGACACATGCCTCCCCAGTAAATAAATATATATATATTTTTAAATTGGCTAAAGGTTGTAAAATGGCTCAGTCGCTATAAAAAACAATATAAACTGGTCTGAAAAATAATTACAATATAAATCTGTGATCTTGCTGCGCGGTGGTGGCTCACGTCTTTAATCCAAGCACTTGGGAGGCAGAGAAAGGTGGATCTCTGTGAGTTCAAAGCTAGCCTGGTCTACATATCGAGTTCCAGGACAAGCTCCAAATGGTACAGAAAAACTCTGTCTCAAAAAAAAATAAATAAATAAATAAATAAATAAATAAATAAATAAAAATAAATCTGGCCGGGCGGTGGTGGCGCACGCCTTTAATCCCAGCACTCGGGAGGTAGAGGCAGGCGGATCTCTGGGAGTTCGAGGCCAGCCTGGTCTACAAGAGCTAGTTCCGGGACAGGCACCAAAGCTACAGAGAAACCCTGTCTCGAAAACCGAAAAATAAATAAATAAATAAATAAATAAATAAATAAATAAATAAATAAATCTGTTATCTCATTACTTGGTACAGATCCAAAAGGACTGAAAACGAGACCATGTTTATTGCCAAGAAATGGAAACGACTTGAGTGTCCACTGAGAAGAAGACAGAGGAGAGGAGCTGGTACTTACAATGGAATGTTATTTTGCTATAAAAAAAAAAAGACTTTATACCAAGCAAACTAAGCCAATCACCAAGACTCTTCCCATGAGAGTACTGGAGACAGCCAACCTCATAGGATCAGAAATGGAAGGTACTTCCTAGGGTGAAGGAGGAGGGATAGGTCAAAACACACACAGTTTTCAGGAGAGAAACGCCACACATCAACGTGCTCGTGCAAGACAGGAATCATAAATGTATTTATTTATTATACCTTTGACAGCGATCCATCAGCTGAGAAATATCTGGTTTGTGTCCGTGTTTTGCTGCTTTTAAGAGTGATTCTAAGAACCGTTATGTAGGACTTTGTAGGGAGTATGAATCTAATAGAAACATTTTTTAAACACCGCATTTTAATTTATTGTGTGTGTGTGCACATGGATGTGTGTGCGTGTGTATGTGTTCCAGAACACATATGCATGTGTTTTTGTATGTGTATATCTGTGTGTGTGTGTGTGTGTGTGTGTGTGCGCGCGGGCGCGCGCGTGTGCACCAGAACACATTTAGGGAGATCAGGATAACTTTGGTTCTCTTTTACCACATGGTCCTAAGGACTGAACTCCGGTTGTGAGATCTGGGGGCAGGCGCCTTTAGGTGCAGAGCCATTTTGCCAGTCCACATTTTTTTTTTTAAATCAAAGATGGAAACATCTAATTTTTAAATCTCTCAGTTTAATAACAGCCTTTCCACAAAAAACATGACCCAAGCTCTGTCCTGAAGGCGGAGCGTCTGCGTTTTTTGAATGTAGCCTGAGCTTATTCTGAAGCAGTCCACAGCCCGGAAAGCCTCCCTTAGCAACGAATCAGGCCGCGGTTGCTAAGGGAAAAGGAATCGGTAAGAGCTTGTCCGTCCACTATTGCGGTCCGGCAACAGCAACTTCCGGTTCGTCGTCCTGCCTTCCCCCGCCGAGACGGGGTGGCTACCGTGGGTTCCGCCGCCTGGGGAACGTCGCGTACTAGGATCCTCATTACGCTGCTGCGGGCGGGGGGCGGCGGCTGTCGGTGGTGGTGGTGGCTGCGGCCGGGATGCTGAGTTCTCGGGCGCAGGCGGCAAGGACGGCGGCCGACAAGGCCCTCCAGCGCTTCCTGCGCACCGGGGCGGCCGTCAGGTGAGCGGGCGGAGGATGGCGGGCCCGGGGCCTCCAGGCCTGCGCCAACCGGGCCGAGACAGACACCGCGGCCCAGCGCCGCTTTCTCGTCCCTGCAATGGCCGCGGCCTGCGAGGTCCCGCATCCTTTTCGGTGACCCCAGACCCGGACCCCAGGCCCTCGTCTTCCCAGGTCTGCATGACTCCTCCAGTTTGTTGTATGTCAGTCTCCCACCTCTGCCCTGCTGGCAGTTCTCACTTCTGCGTCTCAAATGCGCCGGTCTCCAAGCTATCACAGCCCCTCAGCTGCTAAGCTGCTCAGTCTGTAACTACTTAAGGCTCTTCGTTCCTGCTAGGACCCCTACGTGCACCCAGCCTGTTTACCTCTATCTTCCCAAGGCCTGGGACCACACCCCCATATCTCACCCTGACTGCTGGGTCGGACCTGTTGCTTGGGTTGTCTTCCTGGGATACTGGGGCAGCTCTAACAGCGCCTTACCCTCCTTGGAAGCCGCCAGTGTCCAACCTGTCCTTAGCGATGAGAACTAAGCCTTGCATAGACCTTGCCTGTGGCCTAACTGCTGACCTGAGAGCAGGACTGGCCTCTGCTTGGGCTTCTCCCTCCCAGACTTTCCTACTCTCCCTATGATGCCATTCTGCAGAGGAACCAATCAATCCACACTCTGCTTCTTTTTTTTTTTTTTTCTAAAGCCAAGTTCTGTGTCATTCTATGGACTCATCCTGGAAGAACAAATATTGATGTGAAATTCACGATTAGCTGTGATGCCGGAGAATTCTGGTTATTGCCGAAGGTTACTAGTGCCCTAATGTTGTCCCTAGTGCCCTTTCTCAGTGAGTGCTTATTGAGCTGAGATACACATTCATGCAGTCGGGGTGGGGATATAGCTCAGTAGAGCACTCGTGTATCAGCTATGAGGCCCTAGATTCAGTGCCTGGTACTGAGGGGTAAAATCAACTTTATACAGTCCAAACATTAGGGTAAAAATGTATTACACACATGTCCACATGCAACATGTATGTGGATACATGTTGCACATAAGTGTGATTTGCCTTAAAATTGTGTTTTGGATAGTACTGCGGTTTCCTTATCTGTAGTAGAATCATGCTGGTGTTCAAGTCAAGCCTGAAATGAAGAACTCTTTAATCTTATGAATTTACAGAAGATCCCCCTTGTATTGTTCAATATTTCCACAGAGAAATCCATTTCTAAACCCAGGCATGATGCCACAACTCTGTCATTCTAATCGCTCAGGAGGCTAAGGTAGAAGGACTCTTGAGTTCAAAGCCAGCCTGGGCTACAGAGTGACTGAGCGAGACTCTATCTAAAAAACTAAGTAAGTAAGTAAATAGGGAGAGCCTGGGGAAATGGTTCAGGTGTTCAAGAGCTTACCGCCCAAGCAGCAAGTGTGAGGAGCGGAGTTCAGATCACCAGAAGCCATGTGAGCACCAGGTAACCTGGCATAACCTGCGCTTGGCCTGGGAGAAGCATGGGAATTTGAGCGGCTGTGCCAGTGAGCTCTGTGTTCAAATGAGAGGCTCAGCCTGAAGGGACTGATGATGAGGATGCCGGTGTCACCCCCTCCCCGACCCCCAGTTTGGTTCTTAGTGCTTAAGCATCCTGATTTTCAAGACACAACCTTCCTTCCTTCCTTCCTTCCTTCCTTCCTTCCTTCCTTCCTTCCTTCCTTCCTTCCTTCCTTCCCTCCCTCCCTCCCTCCCTCCCTCCCTCCCTCCCTCCCTCCCTCCCTCCTTCCTTCCTTCCTTTCTGTTTTTCAAGACATGGTTTCTTTATGTATCCCTGGCTGTCCTGGAACTCACTATACAGGACCAGGCTGGCTTTGAAGTCAGAGATCTGCCTGCCTCTGCCTCCCTATTGCTGGGATTAAAGACTTATGTGTCCGTGGCCTGCTTCAAGACAGTCTTATTGGTGTATATTACCCTAGGTTTAAAGCTTGCTGATTGGTGGGTTATTTTGACAAAGTCATTCTCCCTGCCAGCGTCTGTGTACCCACCTGCTTCTGTGAAACAAAATGACAGTAAATGTCTTTTCTTTTTTAGATATAAAGTCATGAAGAACTGGGGAGTGATAGGCGGAATTGCAGCTGCTCTTGCAGCAGGAATATATGTTATTTGGGGTCCCATTACAGAAAGGAAGAGGCGGAGGAAAGGTATTGGATTTGATTTGAGACCCTCTTGTCTGAAAGGGATTGGGTGGTTGGTCCTCTTGTGTTTGTTTTTTTTGTTTTGTTTTTGTTTTTTTTAAGATTCATTTATTTATTACATATTCAGTGTTCTGCTGGCATGCTTGCCTTCAGGCCAGAAGAGGGCACCAGATCTCATTACAGATGGTTGTGAGCCACCATGTGGGTGCTGGGAATTGAACTCAGTACTTCTGGAAGAGCAGCCATCTCTCTAGCTCCCTTGTCCTCTCATCTTTAAAGTGAGGACCGTGGTCTATGAGAGAGAACTCCCCACCCTGAAGTGAGAAGGCTCTGGTTTAGCACCTTTTTGCACTTGATTTTTTTTTTTGTTTGTTTGTTTTGTTTTGTTTGTTTTCTCGAGACAGGGTTTCTCTGTGGCTTTAGAGCCTGTCCTGGAACTAGCTCTTGTAGAACAGGCTGGTCTCGAACTCACAGAGATCCGCCTGCCTCTGCCTCCCGAGTGCTGGGATTAAAGGCGTGCGCCACCACCGCCCGGCTTTGCACTTAATTTTAAGAGATGTTTTGTGCTAGCCTGGTGGCTCATGCCTGTAATTCCAGCACTTAGCGCTGGAGCAGGCAGATGCCATGCCATGAGTTTGAATCCAGCCTGTGCTATACAGCAGTACTATGTAACAGCCAGGCAGTGTTACATAGGCAAGACCTGAGAAGAGTTGGGGGTGGGGTGAGGAGTGGGGAGGGCAAGGGGGCATGATTTGTAATTATGTTTCAAGCGGCTCAATTGTCTGAGGTTCTCATTAATGTGTAATTATATTTTCAGTCCTGCAGCTGACTGATTACATCAAAGGAGTGGTTTTCCTGAGAGAGAGGAGGGAAGGGGAGAAACGGGAGGGAGGGAAAGAGTGGGGAGGAGGAACCTAAGTATCACAAACTCTGATCCTTGTTAAATAAGAAGATGGTTGCAGAGAATTTCGTTTGTGTTTTCTTGGATGTTTGAGAATTTTCATATTAAAATGTTTCTTAACAAGACTTGGCAGCACACACTTAGAGTCAGAGCCCAGGAGACTGAGAGGCAGGAGGCTCTGAGATCGAGGCCAGCCTGGGTGCTTATGGACTGAGGGAGCGAGGGCATCCTGTCAGCTGTGCTGCTGTCTTTGCAGACAGACTGACCAGAATCAGCGTCTTTCTTGGTCACTGTGGCAAGAACAAAAGCATTGTCCCAGGAGGCAGTTGAGTTGCCCGCTGCTGTGGGGACACTGTTCTCTAACTAAAGGAGAACACGAGGGTAAGGAGGAAGGCGTGGCTACCGCCTTTGTCCATTTAATATCTGTGCCAGGCACCTGGAAGGATTTCAGAGAGAACATAGGACAGAGGCCTGTTGTGTGGTTCACAGTTCATAGCACAGAATGCCCAGTGCCCCCGGCTTGCTCAGGTCGTAATTCCAGCTGAGGGCTCCCTGCATATGCAGGGCCCCAGACGGGAGAGCAAAGGTCGGCCCAGCTGATGCACTGTCCTTTTCTACCCACGCTCTCCATTAGGGCTTGTGCCTGGACTTGTCAACTTAGGGAACACCTGCTTCATGAACTCGCTGCTACAGGGATTGTCTGCCTGTCCCGCCTTCGTCAAGTGGCTGGAAGAATTCACCACCCAGTACTCCAGGGACCAGCAGGGACCACACACACACCAGTGCCTGTCCTTGACACTGCTGAACCTCCTGAAAGGTACAGTGGGGACTTGAGGGGTACGCATCTTCAGTGAGGAGATGACAGAAGAAAGACTTAGTAGCCATTTTGCATGGTGAGGGGGGCATTCAAAACTAAGATTTTTAGATTAAATTAGATTAAAAGTTAAATTTTAGTTATGCTTTATTAGAATCAATTGCATTCAAATTAAATCAATCAGAATTTTTTTAAAAGTTGCGTTTATTGTATATGTGCATGCTTGTGCGCCATAGCACACATAACAGGGTAACTTTGGTTCTTTTCTGCTGTGTGTTCCTGGGGTCTGAACTCAGGTTGTGAGATTTGGTGGCAGGTGCCTTTTCTTACAGAGTTACCTCACCAACCCCACTTTTTTTTTTTTTAAAAAAAAAATAATAATAAATGAAGCCAACTATTTTAAAAATTGTCAGTTTAGCCAGTAGTAGTGGCTCACTCCTTAATCCCAGCTCTTGGGAGGCAGAGGCAGGTGGATGTCTATGAGTTTGAGGCCAGCCTGGCCTAAAGAGCGAGTTCCAGGACAGCCAGGGCTACACATAGAAACCCTGTCTCAGAAAACCAAAACAAATAAATAAATCCACTACCACACTTCAACTCTTAGAAGTTTGTTTAGAAAGTGAGTGTTTTGGCCCAGGAACTAAGATCATTCACAAAGTAAATACAAATAAAGGCTCTTAGGATTTGCTTCCTTTTGCCTGTCAGAAAAGATTAAAAAGCAAATTGCAGATGCCAGAGCCTGGCAGCTGTTAGCTGGGGTGTACACACACTGCGATGGGGGTGGAACTTGGTCTGACCTTTCTTGAATGTGCTTTAGAACAGCCCGGGAGCCCTTGCAACCTGGCCAGTGCTGTCTGGCCTGAAAATCTCACGGCTAAAAGTCTTCCTTGTGCCTGCTGTTAGTGTCTGCAGAAAGATGTGAAGACTTTTTATTTATGTGTACGTGTGGGTGCCTGTGAAGACCATGAGGGAGAGTCAGGTCTCCTGGAGCTGGAGTTACTGGCAGTCGTGAGCTGCCCCGCATGGTGCTGGGAACTGAACTTGAGTCCTCTGAAAGTGCAGCTAAACTCTTAACTGCTGAGCCATCCCTTCAGGCCGCCCGTTCAGCCTCATTATTGTAAATCTGTGTGCAAAAAGGTTGTTTATTTATTTGCTTACTTACTTGTGTGTGTTTAGGTACATACACATGGCATGGCCCATGTGTGGAGGTCAGAGGGCAACATGGGAGTCTGTTCTCCTTCTGCGCCTTGGGTTTCGGATTAAATCAGGTCATTAGACTTTGTAGCGAGCACCCTTACCTTCCAAGCCATCTCATCAATTCCAAACTCAGTTTTGAGCAAAAGTTCTGTTTTTGTTATTTTTAACTATTGAACTGTCCTTGATGGTACTTGTTTAAATCTGGATATTACATGGTATGTGCGCAAAGGTCTCCAGCATGTTCCTAAACACCCAGGGTTGTGGGTGCCTGACAGAAGGCCAAGGAGCCAGTGACACGCTGCCAAACAGGGCTGCTTTACCACGGTTTGATCTCTTTTAATTTGGGGGAGGTAATAATGTTAAGTTAAGAGGAACAGCATAGAAAATAGAATGTGACTTCATCTTAGTGGCATGGGAGCTTCACAGTTAATGGCTGCTTTCTAGGCAGGAGGTTAAAGTGGAGGTGATCCCGGTGCAGCACAGTTACTGATGTCTCAGCAAACATTCAGCTGTGCCACTGCCTGGCTACAGCATCACTTGGTCTGTGGGAAAGTGCTCCTGCTCAAGTGTGTAGACCAAGAGGCTCTGGGAGCACGTGCCGTAATCCCAACCATGCCTGGCAGAGACAGAGGATCCCCGCGGCCAGCCAGTCTAACCCAGCAATGAGTTCCAGTTTTAGCCAGCGTGTCGATCTTAAAAAATACGGTGGAGAGTAGTGGAGGAAGAGGCTTGGCGTTCAATTCTGGCCTCCATAGACACACACACCTACATATAACACATGAGGTGATATTTTTCTGGCATTGCCATCTCCCTGATGATGAGTGGTCACTGCAGCTCTCCTGCTTGTGGGCCATTGTCTAGAAAAGGCTGCTCAAGGCTCTGCCTGTGTTTGAGTTTGGGGTTTCTGTTGTTAGTTCTTAGTACTTTTTTATTAGAATTTTTTTCTTTTAAAAATTGATGTGTATGTGTGTGTGGCGGGGGGGCTCATGTATGTGGGTGTAGGAGGCCAGAAGAGGGCACTGGGTTCCCTGGAGCTGGACTTAGAAAGGTGAGCTGGGAGCTGAACTTGAGTCCTCTGGAGAACACAAGCACTCTTAGCTTCTGAGCAGCCTCTGCAGCCCTGGCACTTTGTGTATCCTACGTCTTAGCCCCTTTGCGGCTGTGTGGCCTGTAGCCCCCTTCTTCGTAGCTTAGCTTGTCTATGATCCCTGCTGTTCAGCCTTCCTTCCGGCTGCAGCAGCGGCTCTGCACATGGCCATTACACAGAAGCATGTGTCCTCGGGTATCGGGAGGAGCTCTACTGTTGGTGGCAGGTTATGAAACTGCCAGTGACCTTGCCAGATTGCCTCATTGCGTCCCAGACAGTCATTGACATTTTCCCAGGAGTGTGAGTCCTTTCTCAGCTCTGCCGCCTTTGTCCTGGAGGGTGAGGGGCTGGACCTAGTTGCTCACCTCCTGCTGCTCAGGTAGCTGCTTCCCATGCCCTGCCCCTGAGGCTCTGGCCATTGTCAAAGGGTGGGGCTGCCCTGGGGGCAGGAGGTCTGCAGTGTTGCCACCCTCTGGAGTCAGAGTCTGAAGTGTCAAAACCAAGGAGGAGAAAGTCTGCCCTGTGTTACGTGGATCACTGAACCAGATCCTGAGACTGCAGGGTCTCTCTTTACCTCCCACTTGAGCAACACTAGCCCTGTGCACTGCGTCTGGAGGCCTCTGGTCAGATTAGAGTCGGCACTCTGTGCCTGTGGCCAGTCTAGGGCCCCATCTTTTGTTGTTGTTGTATTAGTTTGTGTGCGTGAGGGGATTGGGGGTGGGGGGGAGAGGAGGATGCCACTATGTAGCCTTGGCTGTCCTGGAGTCCACTGTGTAGCCCAGGCTAGCCTCAAAGTCAAAGAGATCCAGCTGACTCTATCCCCTGAGTGCTGGGATTAAAGTCCTGCACCACCCCCACACCCAGCTTCAATGCATTTGTATTGTTTATGTGCCTGTGTGCATCTGTGTGGGTATCCTTAGCTGGAGTTAGAGGTGGAGAGCTGCCTGAGTTGGCGCTGGGCTCTGAACTCCAAACCTCATGATTGAGCAACAAGTTCCTTTAACCACTGCAGCGCCTCCAGTCCTGAAGCCTCTTAGTGTCCAGGCTGTATCTGTGCTTCATCTGTAGAGGCTGCTTCATCCGCAGAGGCTGCCTTCTGATCCTCGGTGTAGATAGAGCCATGAATACTTAGCAGACCCAACTCTATCTTTTTATAATTTATACTATTCTTTGTTATCATTATTTGGGATAGGACCTTGTTCTGCTAACAAGATTGGTTCCAAATTCCTGGGGTCAAGAAATCTTCCTACCTCAGCATCCCCAGCAGCCGGGACTATGGCCCATGCCCTGTGCCAGACAAACTTCTGTTTATAAAGCTGCCCCTTCAGCTGCTTTATGCATCCCAACACGCTTAGTGCCTGGTGGCCCGTACGAGCAACGGCTGAGAAGTCGTGGCAGAGCCCTGGAGAGAGGTGCTCCACGCTGGGTGTGGAGTTGACCTAGTACTGAGGGCTCCTCAACCTGGGAATTATGAGTTCACCATTGCTCCTTATCAGTCATGGTAATTTGTAGCTTCCTGAAATCTTAAGATTCATTCAACAAACATGCTGTGCCTGCTTGCTGATTCAGCAGTGTGTGAGCGTGAGGGAAGAGGGAGCTGCGGTGCCACCTGACACTGCTGTCGCCTCTGCTGCTGTGGTGTGCGACACATCTGGCCAGATCTGCTCTCGTTCACTTGTTGTCTTCCTTTCTTGTACCCAGCTTTGTCCTGCCAAGAAGTCACGGAGGATGAGGTCTTGGATGCGAGCTGCCTTCTGGATGTCTTGAGAATGTACAGGTGGCAGATCTCTTCCTTTGAAGAACAGGTGAGCACTCTAGAGAGCAGGCTGAGCTTGGAGAGTCCTTTTTCCTAGGGACTGTGTGTGTGTGTGTATCAAGCCCAGGCCTTGAATACGCTAGGCAAGTGCTCTCCCAGTGAGTTATATCCTCTGCTTTTCTGGGACATTTTGGGCAGCCTTAGTGTTGTGTGAGCAGAGCTCCAATGTCTCACTGCTGTCCTGATCAGAGAGGACACAAAACTCCATGACACTTAGGGATAGACACCTGGCATTGGGCGAAAACAGTGGTCACATGGGAGAACTTCCGGCTTCCACAGACTGCACTCCAATCGCGAGAGTCCCTCCAGCCCATACCCTTGTTCTAAAAGACCCATCTTCAGAGGTGACTTTAGCGCCCCCAGGCCTTGAGCAGGCATCTCTCACAGCCTCCAGGCTTTGTTCAAGATGTTCTCCCTCCCCTTTTACAACTTCATTGTGGTCTTTGGAATTTGGCATGCCGCCCTCCTGCCCACCATGACTCTGAGCCTGGGTCCCCAGAGTGACACACTCCAGCTTCCCCAGCACCCAGGCACATCTTCCCCAGCTGGGTCTCCAAGTGGCCTGGCAGGGAGCAGCTCCTCAGAGACTACCATACTGGGGCTGGATGGGAGGTGTGGAAACATGGGATGGGGTGAGTGGCCCATACCCCTTGGTCTTACAGATTATTTCTTGTTCCTCCCTGATCTGAAGCCCTGTGGGTGCTGAGTATCTTTGTGAAGGTTTCTCTTGCTGGCTGCACTTGTGCGCTGAGCTCTGCGTTTCCATCTCCATTTGGAACTGACCTCAGCTGCTGAACTGACTCAGCTGCCCTTCCCTGGGTCTCAGCTGGGAGAGTGACTCCCAGGTCAGTCTCCAAGGGCATTGTTCCTTTTTGTAAGTCCCACCCTTCTGTCAAGGACCTTCTTAAGCCAAGTCACCATTGGGACTATTTCCAAAAGTCCGTGCACAGCAGCTGATGGTCCAGTCATGATGCAGACAGTGTCTATGTTAGAACATCTCTTGCTCCTCGAAGCGGACAGAGTGTTGGTCTGCTGTTGGTCTTGCCGTCTAGTTGGTCCAGAGCCAGCTCACACTGACAGGCAGCCCATTCTGTGTCTAAACCAGGAGCTATAGCTGGTTTGTAGGAGATGCACTAGGCTCAATCCTGCTTGTGCTTTACCTAACTGCATCCCTGTGCAGCCCAGTAAGGAGTCAGGGTACAGATGGGAGCACAGGGTCACAGAGGCAAAGTGACTTGCCCAGTCTCCTGCTGTATCAGTGGCAGAGGCAGGGCTGAAGCTGTCACCCTCCACCCTCTGCTGGAGTATTGCCCCTTTGCTCACAGCCCAAGCAGCTTACAGACTGGCTGACACAGAGGCTGCATGAGCCTACAGAGAGAGCCAGCTGCCTGCTGGGTCTCCTTCCTGACAGGCCTGAGCTGTGCTTGTGCCATTGACTGATGGTGGGTGGCCTTCCACAGCTGCCTCTGGATAAGCACTTGCAGACCTGAGCTCAAGGTCACCCGTGCCCTGAGACGATTTCTCCACATAAAAAGGACTGGGCGTAGCTCAGTCAGATGCGGACTCACATGCCCAAGGTCCCGTCCCAGTACTGCAAATTACATTTAATTTAAAAAAAAAATTGTTGTTTTTGAGACAGGGTTTCTCTGTAGCTTTGGAGCCTGTCCTGGACTAGGCTGGCCTTGAACTTACAGAGATCCACCTGTTTCTGCCTCTCAAGTGCTGGGATTAAAGGCGTGCGCCACCACCGCCCAGCTAAATGGAAATGTAGAATGATGAAATAGTGCCCCAGTTTGCAGTGATTTCTGCTCATAGTGTCCTAGTTAGGGCCACTGTTGCTGTGGACACATGATGGCCAAAAGCATCGAGAAGAAAGGGTTTATTTGGCTTACACTTCCACATTGTAATCCATCTTGAGAGAAGTCAGGGCGGGAACTCAAGCAAGGGTCAGGAGCTGATGCAGAGGCCATGGAGGGGTGCTGTTTACTGGCTTGCTCACCATAGCTTGCTCAGCCTGCTTTCTTATAGAACCAGGACTACCAGCCCAGGGTTGGCTCTGCCCACCCACAGTGGGCTGGGCCCTCTTCCATCAATTGATAACTAAGAAAATGCCCCAAAGGCTTGCCTACAGTCCAATTTTTTTAAAGATTTATTTATTGTGTATACAGTGCTCTGTCGGCATATGTGCCTATATGCCAGAAGAGGGCACCAGATCTTGTTATAGATGGTTGTGAGCCACCATGTGGTTACTGGGAATTGAACTCTGGAAGGACAGCCAGTGCTCTTAACCTCTGAGCCATCTCTCCAGCCCAATCTTACAGAAGGCTTTTTCTCACTTGAGGTTCCCTCCTCTCTGCTGACTCTAGCTTGTGTGGGGAGACACAGAACTATCCTGCACAGCAGGGAGCATTGTCAGCAGAGGAAAGGTGGGGGCTGCTTCAGGGATCCAGCTTAGAATGGCATAGCTCCAGTGAGGCCGAGGCAGGGACTGGAGAAGTTTGGAGTTGGAGTGTGCTTAGGGGTTGGAGCCTCAAGCTTTATGCTGGTTTGGCCCAGTGGGTGGTGGGGAGGAGCATACAAGTGACTGGATTGTTTCAGGGTGTGCCTCAGCGCAGGGTAGGGATGGGTGGCCTGAAGGAAGAATAGGAAGAGGAGGGGGCAGCACTGAAGGTCAGGGAAGCCTGGAATTGGAATAAGCTGGGTATGCTGTGGGATCACAGAAGAAGCCAGGACTAAGCCTGTCACTGAGTGGAGGACTTCTCGGGAGCATGTGAGGCCCTCGTCTGCTCTAGAAGCCATTGTGTGCAGGTTGGGGGAGGCTTCTCTTTGGCGGAGCTGCCATCAGGCTGGATGGGGTCCTTTCAGAAACTGGGTAAGCTCAGTGTCCAGTGCCTGCTTGGAATGCACATGACCCTGGCTTCCATTGCCAGCGCTGCAAAGCCAGAAATAAATAAAAGCGGAAAGAACTGATTACTGTGACCTGACACTGAGCTCAAATATGGGATCTGCTCTACCAGCTTAAAACAATCACCCTGCACTTGTGTGCAGTGAGGCTCGGTGCAATCCACAGGCCTGGGGGCCCAGGGCCTGTGACGGGGAGAGAAGGAGCCCAGAGCAGCCTTGCAGGCTGTAACTTGGGGAGGAGGTCTTTCAGATTGCTCCTAAGAGACATTTCCTGTCATAGGAGCCAGTAATGCCACCTCTGCACTCATTCCAAGTATTGAAGCAGTCACGGGCGTCTGTGCATCTACATACTGAGCAGAGTCCACCACAGAAGTCAGCAGGCAGAGCACTGCAAGTGAAGAGTTCATATAATTAATCTTTATTAATAAGACATCGGGAGTCAGATAGCAGGGAAAGAACCTGAAAGATCAGAGAAGCAGGGAGCAGCCACCAGCACCTCCTATCTTTACCATTCACCATTTAAAAAGGCCGAGATCCTCTGTCCACCCCGTCTTCTTGTTTCTCTCTGTCTACAGTCCTCCAAACCTTTGTGGTTAATTTTGGTCAGCTAGTGGCTAGCTTCACCCTCTGACTCCAAACAAGCTTTATTTGTCAGAACACAATCAAAATATTACACAGCATGCAAGTGCCTGCCAGTGGGCAGAGAGATGAAGATAAAATCCTTCCCTTGGTCACTGAGCCTCAGGGCTTTGCCTGCCCAACCACAATGCTGCATCATCAGCCCCAACAACAAAAGCAATACTTTTTTAAATATTTATTTTTATTTTTTGTGTGTAGGTGTTTGTCTCGTGTGTTCCAAGAGGACAGAGGAGAGCCTCAGATCCTCTGAAATGGGTTACAGATGGTCATGAGCCACCATGAGGGCGCTGGGAACCAAACCCAGGTCCTCTGCAAGAACAGCCGGTATTCTCATCCACTGAACTATCTCTCCAGCCCCAAACAAAATTTATACAGTCAGCCCTTAAAGGAAGGGGATTTTGCTTCATGCTACATTGTGGATAAACCTTGAGGACATTGTGCTCAGGGAAATACATCTTCTGCTGTATACAGTGGCACAGAAGCAGGACAGTAGTGAGTCCGGTTCCATTCGTATGAGTTGTCAGATTTCTAAGGACAGAGGTAGGATGGTGGGTGTCAGAAGGGGGTAGTGCCTGATGGCTGTGGTGTCTCGGATGGAGATGAACAGTGGTGCTGGTGGCACAGCGATGTGAACGTGCTCGGTGCTGCTGCTGTGCCCCTGACAAGGTTGGGGTGTTGAGTTTTGTACTATGTACATCTCGCCTTGTTTTTAAAGGAAGCCCCTCCTGGAGTTGGGTGCAGGTGTCCTTCAGTGAGTGGGACCCTGAGAAAACAGAAAACACTCTGCCCTGGTAAGGGTCAGGTCTGCTGTGCTCTCTCAAGGATGCTCTGTCCTTTGACAGGATGCCCACGAGTTATTCCATGTCATCACCTCCTCACTGGAAGACGAGCGGGACCGCCAGCCTCGTGTCACTCATTTGTTCGATGTTCATTCCCTGGAGGTGAGGTCTTCATGGCAGCCCGTGCTTATGCAATGAGTCTTCGTAAGGCCTAGACGTGACCGTAAGATCCAGTAACCGGAGGTGTGAGGCTGGCAAACCTAAGACAGCATGCTTCTGTTGCTGTGTGTACTGAGGGCCAGCTTCTTTAAAATGACTCGCTGCTGCAGCTTGGGTTTTGTTGGAGGAGAGAATAAAGGCTTGTTTTCCCTGTTAGTAGAGGGGGGCGAGGGCCATGGGTTCCCTGAGTGAGTGCTTATCTCCCTGTAATGCTGTAAAGAGCTGACTGGCAAAGGGCAAGCATCCCAGAGAGAAGAAACATGTTTTGTGGCCACCATATAGGAACTCATGTAGAAATCAACCCGAAGGCCGACAGTGCCACCTTCAGAGCGTGGGCTGTGGACAGCGTTGCAGGTGGCTCAGAAACTTGTAAGATTGCTGGGGGGCGAGGGCTGTTAAAGGTTGCAACTGTGTTTTCAGTCTCTGTTTCCTTCCTACAGCAACAGTCAGACTTGACTCCCAGACAAGTCACCTGCCACACAAGAGGTAGTCATTTTCTACTGATTAAATGTGTATTTCTAAAGAAAGGAATGAAAGCAAACTGTGCACCTTTTAGATGGGCCAAGCGCTGCATGTGTTTCTCTTGCTGGCAGCATCCAGCTGCAGCTGTGCTGGACCTCCACGTCTGCCGAGGGCCTGGAGTGTTCTGGAAAAAGCTTTGAATGAGGTACTCCGAGTCCTCCATCCCAGCTTAGGCTCCTCTCACCACTTCCGCTTGCCCTAAGCAAGCTACCCTACCTCCCCTTGAATGTTAGTCCTGGGAAAGATCCAGTAAACAGAAATCTGTCCTTTAGCATTTCCACTGTGGCCAGCTTTCACTGCAGAGAACCCTTTGTATTCTCAAGAGTTGAATCAGCACAGCCTCTGGGTCGTAGTAGTTGGGCTGGCGGTCCGTCCCTGGCAGCACCAGGCTCCGCAACTCTCATCTGAGCTCCACAGTGGATCCAGAAAACAATGACCCATTTTCACCAAATGAAATTTACAGAAACCAAGGATAGGCTCATGTCCCACACTTGTGATGCTGAGGCAGGAGGATTTACTGTGTTTTTAAGGCCAGTTTGGGCTGTATAGTAAGTTTAGGTCAGCCTGGGTTAGAGTATAAGACCATATTTCTGTGTCTCAAAAATAAGGTTGGGGAGAGAGAAGAAATAATTTTCCAGGTCACAAGACTAATAAACAGACTCAAGACCTCACTCAGGACTGTCTGATTCTCGAGAGAGAGTTTCTCATGAGAGTTTTGTCCACTAACCCCATCCTCGTCAAAGAGCAGCCTATAGAAGTTGTTTATTCAGGTTGTTTCTGTGCTTCCCTTGCTTTATGGAAAGCCTGCGCCTCCTCCTGCCCTCTCCAACAGTCCCTGTGCACCTGTAGATCTCATGTGCATCCTTCTTGGTGTCTGCTCCATGGTACACAGCCTCACTCACGGGCCTTAAGCTTCTTCTGTGAGGATGAGACTGGAAGTCAGCAAGGACAACTCACTGTGCTTCATGGAACAGTTTCCTAAAGGAGGAAAATCTGCTGTGTGCTAAGGAGGGTGGGGTCTGGTTGGGTCTTGGGTGATGCGACATGTCAAAAGTGCTTTGCTTCCAGGGTCTCCTCACCCCACGTCCAATCACTGGAAGTCTCAACACCCTTTCCATGGAAGACTCACTAGTAACATGGTGTGCAAACACTGTGAGCACCAGGTAAGTGGCTGCCCCTTTATGACGCAGAGAGCACAGTCTGACTTCGGGGCAGCTTTGGCGATTGCCTGCCCTCTGTTCTCCCGGGTCAGTGCCAGTGTCATTTGATCCTCAGACGACGTCTGCCCCAAGAGCAGAGATGTGGTGTGCTGTGGACTGTAGCTCGGGTATTTGCTTGCTCATGATGCGCACAGTGGATCTGAGGAGTGGGAGTGGCTTTAGCTTTGCATTTGAGGGTTCAAACCTTTCTTTATGGAAAAACTTCAACACAATACAAAGAGAATTTTACAGCTGTTATATTAATCTTAGAACATTCTAACACCTTGCCCTACCCCTGCCAAAAAAAAAAAAAAAAATATGCCCCCAAACCTTACATATGAGCATTTTTTCTGAATGCCTCACAGCTGCTAATGTACCTTCTGTGTGCTGGGTACAAAGTCTAGTCTAGGCTTCCCCAAGCAGAGCCCTTTCATGGGCAGCCTCCTTCACTTAGCTTGTTTGCATGCAGACCTTCTCTTGTGGTACGTGCAGCAGCACGCCTTGCTGTGTGGAGCCTGGCACAGCTGTGTCACATGGCCCTGCCGTGTTCTTGTCCACTGTCAGCTGAATTTATATTGTTTCCACTTTGGGGTTTTGTGTACGGCTGCCACGTGTGAAGACCCTGACTCGAACCTTTGAGAGGCTGTGAGATGGCTCTCCAGGGCGGCTGCCCCATTCCACGTGGGTCCCAAGACCCAGTGTCCCAAGGCCTCGCCGGTGCTGTCCTACCTGACTCCTGGACACTGGCCTTCATTGCAGTCATGGAGTAGTTCCCAGTTGAGGAGTTCGTCTGCTTCCCTGGGCTTAACTGACAAGTAGATTTCACATAGATCTGGAGTGCTGAGTGATGTTTGGTACATTCTCTAAGTGATGAACACAGTCAAGTTAGCCCATCTGGAGTAATGACCTTAGTGTGTGGGTGGTGAGAATGCTCTCAAGACCCACATTGGCAAGTTCCAAGTGTGCTTTAACTGTAATCGCCAGGCTGTGTGCCAGATCCCTGAGGTCTGTGCCAGTATCTCCCCGTCTGCCTCCTACCTCAGCAGTCACCAGGCTGCTCGTCTCTGGAAGTTTGTCTTTAAGCAAAGTCATGTGGGAGTTGTTTTTGGGAGGGTTATGCCCCCAGGTTCATCTGTGTGGTCAGAAAGGATGGTATTGTCTTATTTTTCCTGGCAGAATAGTATCTGTCGTGTACAGGTGTGTGTGTTTAGCACATTTTCTTTTCCTACTCTGGTGGCTGCTGAGCTTGCTTCTGTGGCTTGGGTATCGTGCCGATGCTGCTGTAAGTGTGGATCCCAGGTGTCTTTAGGAAGTGCTGAACTCACCTCCTTCCAGTACATACCCCAGAGAGATTGACTCAATCATTCGTTGATTCTATTGGTTGGTTAGGTGATTGACTTGAGACAGGCTGTCACTGTGATGGCCTAGGCTGACCTGACACTCTGACACCTTCTGCTTCTTGCATCCCGAGGATGGGCTCACAGGCGGGCACCAGACTCTTCTGGCTGTAGCTTTCTGAAGGTTATCCCTTTGTTCTCCACGGGGGCTGCCCCAGTCTGGGTTCTTGCCACAGTGTAACAAGAGTTCCTGTCTCACCCTTTCGACAACATGTCTTGTCTTTGTGGGTGTCTGTGCCCATCTGAGTGGAGGCCACTGTGAGCCTTGTCACTTGTCAGAAACCATCTATCTACCTTGTTTCTTGAGACGTGACCTCTCACTGCTCTGGAATTCGCCAAGTCAGCGTGGCAGGCCAACCAGTGAGCCTCAGGAGTCTGCCTGTCTCCACCTTCCTGGATCTGGGACTTGTTGTTGTTTTGTTTTAATGTAGGTTCTGGGGATTAAACTAGGGTCCCTACGCTTGCAAGGTGTAGCGCTTGACCACTGAACCACCCCGGCAGTCGCCCCTCTTGGTTCTGTAGTAACCATTCAAGTAGAGATGCGTCCCTGGGGTTTGATCAGCGTTTCCCTGGCAACTGTAGTTCTCCATGTTGCTGTCTGCTATGTCTGGGTCTTGGAAAAAGTGTTTTATGGGGTCCATTGCCAATCTGCCTTTCTTCCTTCTGTCCTTCCTCCCCTTCTTCCTTCCTGCCTGCCATCCTGCCTGCCTTCCATTCATCCCTCCTACCTTCTTCTCTGTCTCTGTCTCTCTTAACCTTAAGTGTTTGAGTCTTATGTAGGTATGTGTACCACATGCACGACTGGTGCCTGCAGGGGGCTGTGGAAGTAGAGTTTCAGATGGTTGTGAGCCCCTCTATGGGTGCTGGGAACTAAACTTGGCTCCTCTGCAAGAGCAACAAGCGCTCTTAACCACAGTCATCCTTCAGCATCTTTTCTTTTCCTTCCTCCTGTTTTTCCTTCCCTCCCTTAACTCCCTTTCTCTTTTTCTTTTTTGTTGTTATTTGTGGAACAGGATCTTACGTAGCCCAGGCTAGCCTCTGAACTGATGCTCCTACCTCTGCCTCCCAAGTTTGAATATTACAAGCATTGCTACCATATCTGGCTTCTTGTTTTCAAAAATATTGCTTTTTTTTTCTTTTTTTGGTGGGGATGCTGCTGATTCATGAGTTCCTTGTATATTATGGCTCTCACACTCATCAAGTGTGTGATTTACAAATGTTTTCTCTTACTCGGTAGTGGCCTTTGGTGTTTCTTTGCTGTCTAGTTTTGATTGACATCACCTGTGACTGTTAATTTTTTTGAAAAGGTTCATATGTTATAATTCCTTGAGATGTCTTGCCCATTCATCTCTGAATTTTCCTTTCATTTATTTGTATTTTGAAGCTGTTACAAGTGGAATTAGGAATGTTTTATTTTTTGCTTGTCACCAGCATATAGGACTGCAGTTGTTTGTTGAGCCATTTTATGTCTTGAGATCTTACAAAATTTTATTTTTATTTTATTCTAGTTTTCACAGCACTCTGTCTGACACATGCATATCCTATACATAGGTGAAGTAGCAGGCCCCCCCCCACACACACACACGGTATAAAGTTTCCCTTTCCTTCTTTTCCAGTAAGTTTTCTACTCAGATTCTCTCTCAGCCATGTTGACTTTCCCTCTGCCCTGGAGGGTATTTATAACATCTCTGCAACTCTGGGTGCCAGCTTCACTCCCGGGAAGACGTCTTATTGGTTGCTGCTTCCTCTTCCCCTGTGTTGCTAGGTATTTTATTGCATATTTTGTACAGCGGAGACTCGGGTTCTGTTGTCCTGGAGGGAATGATCGTTGTAGGCAGAGTGTGCACATCTGTCATCCCAGCTGTGAAGAGGTGGAGCCTGGAGGGTTAGGAGTCCAAGCCAACTTCAGCTGCAGGGCCTGGGCCACACAAAACCCACAGAAACCCCTCTGAGTACATACACACACATACACACACAAAGAAAAAGAAAAAGGAAGAAAGGAAATGGATTTTGTTCTGACAGGTAGTTAACTTGGTTCAGATCTCAAACTCTGTCTCCTTCCTTAGACAGCAAATGCCCTATTCTGCATTTATTTCTGGATGTTATGTCTGCCAAGACCCTCAAGGTCCCCCTGCACTTGTGTGCTCTGTGGGCAGTCGTGGAACAGGCAGGCAGACATACACAGAATTCAGGGCTCCCCCCCGGGACAGCCTTGTCTGCCTGACAGCCTGGATTCTGTCTTCGGATGTCTCAGTCCTGAGCAAGGCTACTTTTCTCTAGCACTGTGTAAAGTAGGCAGGCAGACCTCACCTAGGAGTCCATTTCTGTCCGTCAATCACTGTCCAAAGGGTCCTGCTTTTAAAGTCTTTCTAGGGATTGCAGGTCTAAGCCATCCCATCGCCTCACACAGGGACGCTTCATAGCACAGTGTGGCCGTCTGTGTCTTCCACTGCGCTACTGTTAGCAGAGTCTCGCTCTGGACATCTGCAGTTCTCTGATGTCTTAGGCTTCAGCTACTCCTGTTTATGGTGCTGTCAGTAGCACTGATAGAAGTCCTGGCAGTTAATGCCAATTCCGTAGGAGATGTGTGAAAACGTGTATGTATATCCCAAGCTGCTGGGTCGGGTGCGCACCCAGAGCCGTCTTCACGCTGCAGGCTAATGCTGTTGTGCACTGGATGGTACTGTGATAGTTTAATATCTAAATACTAAGCGCTTCATCTGTCAACTCTAAGCTCTTTGGATTTTCTGCAATATTTGTTTCAGAGTCCTGTCCGATTTGACACCTTTGACAGTCTTTCCCTCAGTATTCCAGCTGCCACTTGGGTACGTATTGATCTACGGCTTATTTGGATCTGTTCTGGACACCATTCAGTCCCACAAGGGCTTTGAGGCATCTTATGTGGCCCAGGTACTAAGTGTCATTCAGGTGTGGCTGGCTCAGCCATTGCAGCCCTGATGGGAGGGTCTGATTGTGGGAGAGGGAAGGTGACTCTTCATCTCACTGAAGACATTGGCATTTCCATGCTTGTGTTTATGCACACATCTTAAACTCTAAGGTTGTAGATCTGTGTGCAGGTGCACAGTCCTTAAAGCTCCACCCCCAGACCTGTGCAGGTGCATGGTCCCTAAAGCTCTACCCCCCAGGCCTATGTAGGTGCACAGTCCCTAAAAGCCCTACTGCCACCCCAGGCCCGTTTAGGTGCACGATTCCCACAGCTCTGCCCCTCCTGAGTCTATCAGCAGTAGCAGCATAGGGGTTAAATGACACTGAGGTGTGTTGTGAAGCTTTATGCCTGTGTACTCCAAAAAACAGCCCTGGGAGGCTACCCGCCACCTGCTAATGGTTTCAGCATGACTCCTGTGAGCTGTTCTGACTGCCTGCTTCTGCTCTAGGGACACCCACTGACCCTGGACCACTGCCTTCATCACTTCATCTCCTCTGAGTCAGTGCGGGACGTCGTGTGTGACAACTGCACAAAGGTATGCTTCGCAGCCCCCCCTTCGCAGCCCCCCCCGCGACACTGTGCTTCTGTGGCGCCTCTCCTGCCACCCCACGGGCTTCCAGCTAGATATGCCCAGGGCACCTTTCAGCCTCTGCCATTTCCCCTGCCTTGGTTTGCAGAGTGGCTGCCTATGAATTTGTTTCCCAGGTGAGTTTTGTTTCTTCCACGGTGTTTACAGGGGAAATATTAAGCTTTGTGCATAGAGCTGAGACACACTCACTCCATTCTGTAGCTCTTCCATTCCCCTGTCTTGTGTCCACCTTTTCAGATGTGCCAGACTTCTGAACGCAGAGGAAATACAGACTTCAGACTTTGGGGCTGAATGGGTGATTCCACACATTAGCTGCATATCTCTCTCTCTCTCTCTCTCTCTCTCTCTCTCTCTCTCTCTCTCTCTCTCTCTCACACACACACACACACACACACACACACAGCAGCTGCATCTCTCTCTCTCTCTCACACACACACACAGCCCACTCCAGTATGGATAATAACTCTCGAAAGCTGCATTCCTGGAGCTTCCTGCTCAACCTTCAGGCAGCTTCCGTGAAGTCTCTTCTTTCCCAGCAATTGCTCTATTTATGAAATCTCCTGGGGTGGGTGTAGGGGCTTCTGAATCTTGGAAATTGCAGTGACCTTTCCAATCTTGCACGTCCTTGTGGATTTCTAGGGCCACCTGAGCTTCCCTGCACACTCCAGAAAAAGAAGCTTTAGTGGAACCTTGGGTGGTGCTGGTCAGCAACCAGGCAGGAAAGATGCTGCTCACGGGTGCCCTCTGGTGTCCATTGAGAGATCTGCTGCTGCTCCATCTCCGGGGTCTTCAGGGCAGGGCTTTGGGCAGGGCCACAGGTGCTCAAATCCATCCAGTTCACACCCCAGTCCCACTATCAGCAGAAACTGCCTGTGATTCTGAGGCTCTCTCAGGCAAGGATGTCCAAGGCATCTGTGATTGTCCCCAGAAGCCGCTCAAGTGATACTGCTGAGTGAAATGTCCAGGGCTGGGCATCACCCAGGCCTCCTAAGCCTCCTACTGTGACTGGGGCAGAGAGGGTGAGGGAGGAGGCGGTCTGGGGAACCCACACAAGACTGTTTCTTTAGAGTTATTTATTTTATGTATATGAGTGTTTTAGCCTGCATGTATGTCTGTACACCATATGAGTGCCAGGTGTCCACACAAGTCAGAAGAGGGTACAGGATCTGGAACTGGAGTTACAAATGGTTGTGAGCCACCATGTGGGTCTGGGAACCAAACCTGGGTCCTCTGAACTGCTGAGACAGATCTCTGTAGCCCTCTTTCCATAGTTTCTGAAAACAAGATTTAAGAAAATCACACTTTGGCGTTTGTTTTCCCCTTTCTCTTCCCTCCACGTCTCCTGTTTCATGGCTAAGAGGAATCTGTGAGGTTGACCTGCAGCTCCGCGGGTGTCTGCAGTCAATATGCTGCTATATGACCTGTTATATGTCTGACCCTGCAGACATATGCTGTTATATTCTTGCAGATCGAAGCAAAAGGAACGCTGAACGGGGAAAAGGTGGAACACCAGAGGACCACTTTTGTTAAACAGTTGAAGCTAGGCAAGGTGAGCCTACCTGTGCATGTGGTTGGCCATGCTTGGGGGGGGGGGGCGATTCTGTCAGCTGCTGAAGCACCTTACCACTGCACTTTCCTCTCTGCCCACAGCTGCCCCAGTGCCTCTGTATCCATCTCCAGAGGCTCAGCTGGTCCAGCCATGGCACGCCCTTGAAGCGGCACGAGCACGTGCAGTTTAACGAGTTCCTAATGATGGACTTCTACAAGTACCGCCTCCTGGGACACAAACCGAGTCAGCATGGCCCCAAAGCCAGTGAGAACCTAGGGTCTTCCCTGGAACTACAGGACACACAAGCAACCCCGAAGCCAGGTGTGTACTGTGGGACACTCTGCACAGAGAGGGCTTTGGGGGCCCCACTTTTGGCTCTTATGACATGCACACTAGCTGTGCAGTGGTTGGCTAACTTCATAATAGCAGGTTTGGGGGTTGAAGGGAAATGGCTTGGTGTTTCTTCGCAGCACTAGGGACAGAACCCAGCACCCCAGTTCTACTAGGCTAGCGCTCTCCCTGAGCTACGACTGTCAGAATTACCTACAGAGCTGAAATTACACAGTCATGAGACGTGGTTTAAACTGTCACCGGGCCAGCGAGCTGGCTTGAGTGAAGCAGTCTCAGTTGACTCCGTGGAACCCACACCAAGGCAGGGGAGCAGGTTCCACAGCCTGTTGTCTCCTCCACATGCTTGTAGTGTGTGTATATCAACAGTCACAGTACAGTTCAGAATGTGCAAATATAAACAACGGGCACCATTGGCGCACGCCGTTAATCCCAGCGCTTGAGAGCAGAGGCAGGTGGATCTCTGTGACCTAAAGGCCAGCGTGTTCTACAGAGTGAGTTCCAGGAAAGAAAGAAACAAACAAACAAAAGTTATCACAGATGGAAAGGTGCAGGGAGACAGTGTGGGGCTGCCATCTTGCTTTTGACCTTTGAATGAACTTCCAGCTGACAGTCTGTGAGCATCTCACTGGGTCAACAACCCTGCTTTACTTTAGAAAACCCACCTAACCTCTGCCTCCCTTCCTCATCTGAGGTTCTTCTTACTGTCTCCTGTGAGGGAAGGCAACTCTAATACCTCTGCTGGGAAGAAGTTCAGGTTCCACAGTGAAGTGGTTGGTCTGAGGAAGAGCAGTAAGTGGGGAAAATGGCCGAGAATGTGATGTTGGGATGGGTTCTGAAAGCATCTTTTGTGACCTGCAGGTTCTGTAGAGTTGTAAGTAGGGAAGACCCCTGGCTTGCAGGAGTCAGGCTGGCTTTGTACACTCCCATACTTTACTGGCTTAGAGACCGTGTGTGTGTGTGTGTGTGTGTGTGTCTGTCTGTCCATCTATCCGTCTGCCCATCTCTCTCTTTGCACAAGCCTGCCTGAATGTCTTTGCATTCTCATCCATGTGGAAGCCAGAGGATAGCTTCAAATGTCGTTCTTCAGGACCCATCTCTCATTGCCCTGGAACTTGTCAAGTAGGCTAGCCTGACTGGCCAGTGAGCCAAGTTTCTAGGTCTCTGCCTCCGCAGCTCTTAAGATTGCAAGGGCTTGTGCCTCCATGAATGGCTTAAAAAATATACAGGTCATAATGTAGACCAGGCTGGTCTCATGCTTACAAAGATCTGCTTGCCTCTGCCTCTCAAATGGTGGGATTAAAGTCATGTGTCAGGGGCACTAGGCACTCAGATGATACTCATACACACATGCAGGCAAAACACGAACACATGAAATAAACGTAAAAATTTAAAAAAAAATGTGACACTACATCCAGCTTCTGGCCTTTGTAAAACCTATAGGTTCTGAGACTCAAACTGGGGTGCACATGTTTGAAGATGAATAAGATGAATACCATACTCCTTCTCCCCCTCCTTCCCCTCCTCCCCCTCCTCCCCATCCTCCCCCTCACCTCCCTTCCTTCTCCCTCTCCTCCCCATCCTCCCCATCCTCCCCCCTCCCCCCTTCCCTCTCCCTCTCCTCCCCATCCTCCCCCCTCACCCCCTTCCATCTCCCTCTCCTTCCCATCCTCCCCCTTATCCCCCTTCCCTCTCCCTCTCCTCCCCATCCTCCCCCCTCACCCCCCTTCCCTCATTTCACGTCTCCTTGCTACCACTGCATTGGTTGGCAAGATGTCACTTCAGTGGGATTGTGATTCGCTCTCTTACTATCTATCTCTCTGGATGTGGTGCTTTGAAAGGAAATGGCCTTCAAAGGGAGTGGCCATGATGGAGTAGGTGTGGCTTTGTTGGATGAAGGTGTTGGGGGAAGCCCAAAGACTTCCTCAAAAGGTCTCATTTCTCAAACTTCATCAGTGTGACAGTAAACTTCCTGCTGCCTTCTGGTCAAGATGTAGCCAGCATCATGTCTGCCTGCATGATGCTACAATGCTCCCTGTCATGATGATAATGGACTGAACCTCTGAAACTGTAAGCCTCCACCTCAATTAAATGTTTTCTTTGTAAGAGTTGCTGTGGTCATAGTGTTGTCTTCACAGCAATAGAAACCCTAACCAGACACTGGGTGAACAGGGTGAACAGCTTAGACAGGGTGAACAGCCCTTGGCTCTTGTTTCAGTCTGAGAGCCTCTCCTGCTTTCTCTCCCAGGCTGCAGAGCAGTCCCTGATGTTCAGAGCATGGTGGATGTGAGCACAGAAGGTGACTGAGCTACTTAGTGTGTGAGCCCCACGTGTTCTCCTTAAGGGAAGGACATGTGTGACATCTGGAGCGCTGTGCATACTCAGACCAGGTGTCAGAAGCTGACAGAGCTAATGAGAAGGCTTGCCATGTTCTGAAGCGGTGTGGGGCATTTCTGGTGGTTGCTGCTCAGGAAGGGATGCTCCTGGCCTCAGGATCTGAGTTCCCTCCCAGCACAGTGCTGCCCACCTCACTGGTTTTTGTTTTTATTCTTTGATTGGGTTTTTCATGACAGGGTTTCTCTAGAACTTGCTCTGTAGACCAGGCTAGCTTCAGAGATCCGCCTGCCCCTGCCTCTCAAGTGTTGCTATTAAAGGTGTGTGCCAGCATGCCCACCTTCACCTCACTATTGATGGTGCACAATGAGAGTCTTGATTTGCATCAGAAACTAGGGCAGCTGCTGCTACATAGACTTGAACACAGGTGGGAGAATTCACACATCAGTCCCATGTGGGTACTGCAGTGGGGGATGCACCTTCGGGTTGATGGGATGCAGGTGGGGGCCGGCCATTGTGCTGCTTGCCCATGCCTGGCACCCATAGGCCAAGGTGGCATTTCAGAGCCAGCTTGGGGCACTGCATGACCCTGTCTGCAGTCAAACAGAAACCACAGCCAATTGTTTGCACAGATCAGCTGCCCATGTCCATGACTCAGGCTTTTCTGTTACAGGTCTGAGTCAGCCAGGAGCCAAGACACAGATTTTTATGAATGGCGCCTGCTCGCCATCCTTGTTGCCAGCCCTGCCTTCCCCGATGGCCTTCTCTCTGCCCGTGGTTCCTGACTACAGGTGAGGAGGACTGAGGCACCCACTGTCCGCTCACTGTGCTCTACTGTTCTCAGTGTCCGAAACAAGTGGACGTGTGGGGCGATTGCCTCTTTCGTTTAGGTGGAATCACATTGTTACTCCATTTAAAGGAAATTATGGAAGTGTATGAAATCTGGACGTGTGTGCACACATGAGTAGTGTAGAGAGATTCTAGCTAGGTGGCCAGTGCAGACTTCAGTGTTCATTGTAACACACTCAGTGTTCAGGCGTAGAGCTGTGTTTAGCAGTGTGCGTGTCGACCATTACACTCACCTCCTATAGTGTGACACACGCAAGGCCTGGTTCTCTCACCAACAACTGGCATTTTTCCACCCTTCAGCTCCTCCACATACCTGTTCCGCTTGATGGCAGTTGTCGTCCACCATGGAGACATGCACTCTGGACACTTTGTCACTTACAGACGGTCACCACCTTCAGCCAAGAACCCTCTCTCAACCAGCAACCAGTGGCTGTGGATTTCTGATGACACTGTCCGCAAGGCCAGCCTGCAGGAGGTCCTGTCTTCCAGCGCCTACCTGCTGTTCTATGAACGAGTTCTGTCTAGGGCGCAGCAGCAGGGGCGGGAGTACAGGGCTGAGGAGTGACAGGCCAGCCCAGAGCCAGGCCCATGGTGAGGGCCACATCCGTGTTAAAAGAAGGCATGCCACGTGTCCACGTGCGAGCCAGCCCCTGCAGAGCCCCTCAGCCTTCTTTGTATTCCGAGAGCAGGCTCCACATGGGAACCAGTCTTCGCAGCGCTGCCGGGGTGTACCAGAAAGTGTCTTCGTGAGGACAGCATCCATTGTGTCTAGAGCATCTTACTCATCTGACACAGGTCATTAAAGAAACCGACTCCAGGAGCCATCCTTCCTATACTGTAATATGCTAGGTGTTCTCAGAAGGCATTGCCTTTGTTTGATCCCCTGACATTTCAGCATAGATCTTTATTTTTAATAAGGAGGCCCGCAAATATCATTGGCAAAACTTAATGACATTATTAAAGGCAACAATTCAGAAGAACAAGTGCCTTTCCCTTCTGGTTGTTCTGAGAACAGGCATGACCTAAGATTCACAGGCACAATGTTGGGAAAGCCCTCGTCCTTCCAAGTTCCTAGGAGGTCAAAAGAACAGCATGGTGGCTCACGCCTGGAGTCCCAGCACTCAGATGCTGGGGCAGGAGGATCATTACAAGTTCCTGGCCAGCCTGAGCTACATAATAAAACCTTGTCTCCTCCCCAAAAGCCTCAAGAACACCTCCCTACCTTTGGGTCTGTCTTTTGTAGTCTTCAGTTCTTTATGTGTAGTCACGCCACTTGCCAGTCCACCCTGGGGGAGAGGTGGCTCTAAGCCTTTCCACAACGGTGGTGTCTGCACCGCTGCTCGTCGTCTCTGGAAGATGGTTAGCTTCTTGTTATCAGTTGCCTATAGTAGGGTTTACAGGCAAGAGTCTGGGCAGGGTGACCTGAGAGCTGAGCTGGGAGAGTGCACTGGCCCAGGGCCACAGTCTCTCTGAACCTTGCCTTTTCAGTAAGGGCCCACAGTGAGGAGGAAAGCAGTGTGGTGTTTGAACAGAACTGCAGCCAACACATCCTGCCGTTACATTCTAGGAGCGTATTCTAGTGTGTCTTCAGTGACCTTGTTAAGCAAAGGGTACTCTGGGCATTTTCTTCCGTTTTCAGATAAGTTTCATGAGTAGCCCAGGGATGGAGGAATGTTGATGGCACAGTAGTACTTATGTGTTAGCCAAGTTAGTAATTTAAAAAAAAAAATACCAAACCAAATTCAGACTGACTCTTCCGATGTAAGATTTGGAACCAGACCTATCCCAAGGTAACTGAGGTAAGGCCAAGGATGTGTTTTCTCTGCAGGGGTAAGCTGCAGACATTCCAGATGTGCCTAAGCATCAGCTTTGAGATCAGATCTCACTGTGCAGACTCCGAGACTGCTGTGCTGGCCTCCAGCCACAGTTCCCACAGAAGCGGCTGAACCATTTGTTCTGGCCCAGGTGACCCTGTGGACAAGTGCTCAGTCCCTTGGTCACTTGTAATCTCAGAGCACGTCAGCTAGGGAAGAGAGACGACCAGAAGGACAACTGTGGGCGCTGTCCCAGCCCAGGGTTTGAGCCAAGGCTGTAAACGTGTGAACCTGGCCGAGTGCTAATGTACTTCCTCATTTTGTAAATTATTAGACATTAGGTAGCAACCAAGGATGATTTCTAGTTTTAAGTTATTCACAGTAGGTAGCTTCTTCCTGGAAAAACCTAAGTTAAGCTCGTACTTAGGCTATAGGCCGCTGAGTGTGGATCTGCTAAAGGCACTTTTGTATCTGCTGTGTACTAAGCAATAAAGATGGTTTGTTAGGAAACACTCGAGTGGTGGGCTTTAGTCCTTTTAAACGGGTTGTGTACAACAGGCTGCCCGTAAACTTTCAAAGATCTGCCTAGGCCCCGGCCTTCTGAGTGCCGGCGTTAAATATGCAGCGCACGCCAGACCTGCGTGGTATTTTATTGTGGATGTGACGTAGCGTCCTCCTCCTGCACTGGGTGCTGTGTAATGGGTAATGAGAATAAATCCTCTCTTCAAGCAAAAAGAGAAAATACAAGGTATTGATTATTAGAAATAGATTTTAGGGGCTGGACAGATATCTCAGCAGGTAGGAGCACTTGCTGCCCTTCCAGACTTAAGCTCAGGTACCGAGTTTGGTTCCCAGCACCTGTGTCAAGCAGCTCACAACCACCTGTAACTCCAGCACCAGGTGATCGCACACCTCCTTCTGGCATCCCTGGCACCTGCACACATGCGGCATGCACACATACAAATAAAAATAATAAATAGAAAATGTTTTATTTCTTAGTAGGTAAAATTTTCCGGAAAGTCAAGTTGACCCGAGGAGCCAGGACCTTCTTGCGGATGGGGAGACTGTGGTACCAGTGGGTATTGGTGGGGTGGTTCATCATCAGTAGGCTTCCATGGGCCAGCTGCAGCTTGACTACCTCCACCGTCTGCCGGGGTCTCTTCCCTCGAGAGTCTTTGTGCCGGAAGAGGAAGTCTCTGCAGGCCCCAAAGGAGACCGATGCGATGGGACTCCCAGGAGCCAGTTCTCTTTCATCATCTCTGTGTTCCCCAATGTGGTCACAACCATCTTTGTACCTGTAGTGGGAAAACAACCACAGTGCTGAAGAAACCCTCTCCATCACCTGCTGATGCTGCCGGTGCCTCATCCTAGCCCGAAGCAGCAGCGTGCTGTTTCCGTACACCCCTAGCCTGCCAGACCAGAGAGCCCAGTCTGAATGTCTTTGCCAAGCAAGGTGTTTGAATGAGAAAGGCTCCCAGTTGGTGGAACTTTAGAGCCAATCAGGAGTAGGTGTGTCATTGTGGTTGGGCTTTGAAGTTTCAAAAGCTCACTCCAAGCCCAGTGTCTGTCTCTGCCCGCTGCCTGCAGATGAGGAGGTGAAGCTCTCGGTCCCTGCTCCAGGGCTATGTGTCTGATTCCCACCATAATGGCCACGGACTAACTCTCTAAAACAGAAAGCTTCCTTTCTAAGAGTTGCTTTGCTTATGGTGTCTCCTCACAGCAAAAGAACACTGACTAGGACACTTAGCTACATCTTGTCATGCTTGCAGACCTCACACATGAGATCAAACAGCCATGCCTTCCAGTCGCCAGGTTCATGTAGGGAAAACCTGCACTACTCCGCCCGCACACACAACAACCATACCCTGTGCAGTCTGGCCCTGCCCTTCATACTCTTCTCCCTGGTTCCTGATTTCCACTCCAGGGACACCATGCATTCCTCGGTTCTATTCCAGATGTTAGTATCGCCAGCTCTCTAGCTAGTTCCGTGTCAAATGCCACTGCCTTGAGGGGCCCTCCCTCTAACCACCTCATGCCAGATGACTTCCCCTTGAGCCCAGGCCTGGAGCCTGGCCGTTCTGTTCCTAGAACACACTATTGGTTGCTGCGGTGGAAGCAGGGCCCTACTGGCGCTTTCAGGGTGGAGGCTAGGGATGTGCTGACTTCACCAGTGACCTCACCTAATCCCTGCCTTCTCTCGGGTCCCAGAAAGTCCTGAGCCCGCTTTAGTACGGAAGGGCTGTCCCCAGTGAACAGAGCATGTGGAGTCCTGAGCCCTTTCCCGGGGAGCAAACATTACCTGTTAATGAGCACAAAGTTGAAGGTCTGCCCTGTCACCCTGAAGATCTGATCTCGAACACGCTCTAGAACTGGAATCCAGGGCTTTGGTGTCAGTGTAAGACCAGAGAAGGTGTATGTCAGTCCAGCGTCTCCGTAAGTTGCCTGCTTCCTGGGAACGCTGTGCCACTTTCCAAATACTTGGACCTTGGCCAGTGCACCTGGGCAGATGAAATGGCAGCTCTGACCTCAAGGGATATAGACAGATGAGTCCTGTGCATCTTCTGGGTACTCACAAGGGAGGGGACTAGAAACGGCATTTCCTCTGCTCGTCGTGTTATAGAATGCCCTTTTGGGGATCTCTTCCCCAAAGGCACTGTGGCTTACTCTCATTCTCATGAAGGGGTATGGTGGCATACCCCTATAATCTCATAACTCGGGCACTGATGTAGGCAGGGCACAAGTTCCAGGCAAGTGTGCCTCAAAAAAACCCAAAGGGTTGGAGAGGTGGCTCAGCTGGTAAAGTGCCTGCCACAAGGTGCCTGGAACTGCAAGAAAAATGGGGGGGGGGGGTGCCTAGCTGGGAATCGTACAACATGAGGGGCAGAGGGAATGCAGGGCTCTGGCTTTGTTGTGTGCACATACAAAACATGCGCACACACTAGCATTAAAATCAGTGGGCCGCAAAACCAAAGGCATAAAAGCACAACAGAGGCTTCAGACGGACGGCTCTGCAGGAGTAGGGGTCAGAGAATGAGCAGTGTGTGAAAATAACCAAAATGCATCATACACATACATGAAATTGTTGAAGAACTAAAAAAATAAAAAATCACAGATGACTTGGTCTATAAGCAGCTGAGGCCATCTTTCTCCTCTTTTTCTTTTTTTTAATAAACTGTGGTGCACACCTTTAATCCCAGTAGAGAGGCAGGTGGATCTCTGAGTTCAAGGCCATCCCGGTCTACAGAGTGAGTTTCTGGACAGCCAGGGCTATACAGTGAGATCCTGTCTCAAAAAAACAAAACACAATAGTTTTATGTTTGCCTGCATATCTGTACAACCTGTATGTGTCTGGTCCCTCGAAGGCTGGAAGAGGGTATCTGAGTGCCTAGGACTGGAGTTACAGAGGGCTGTGAGCTGCATGTGGGTGCTGGGAATCAAACCTGGGTCCTCTGGGAGAACAGCTACTGATCTTCTGAGTCGTCTTTCAACTCCTCACCTATTTATTTATGGGCTTTAAAGACAGGGAGGGTCTCATGCAACCCAGGCTAGCTTTGAACTCTCCATTTAGCTGAGGATGACCTTGAACTCTGGACCCTCCTACCTCCACCTCCCAAGTTCTGAAGTTGCAGGTGCACATCAGCATATCGTGGCTTCAGGTTTTAAAACTTTCATTCATTGCCTTAACTAAAGTCAGAACATAGACAGCTCTGAACATAATGAAGTCGAGTCGTGGATGGAAGGTTTTGTCAGCTGTGTGCTCATTACAGCTTCTCAATATGTAGTCTCCAGGCAACAGCATCAACACCACCTTCAAACTCTTCAGACACTGAACTGCAAGGGTCAGGAAGCCAGCAGAGTCCTGAGGGCGGCAGGCGTCCGGCTAAACCACACAGCCTTCGTGAGAAACTACCTGGCTATCCGCGGTCTCGCCTACTAGACAAGCACAATTTGGGTGCATATGAGTGTCTGTTCGTTTGACCATGCTGAGGTCTAACCTGGGGTTTTGTGAATAGAGAAGCGCTCTACCACTGGCCCGGAAGACTGGTAAAAACGCTGATGCCTAGGCTGCACCTTCGGCTATTCTGATTCAGTATCACAAAGAACCTAGAAAGTTCTGGAGTTTATTTGTTGTTGTTGTTTTTTAACTTCCCAGGTAATTTCGCTCTAGACCCTGTCACTGCCTGAGTTCACGCTTCTCCTAACAGGCATATTCTTTCATCACCTAAGCCTAACACCTAAAACCCTCCTCTTACCAGTAAAATACTCCACTTCTTGCTCCAGCTCTCGGAAGATCTCGTCTGCCTCGGCTTTGCCAAACAGGATGGTGTAATCACAATTCAGACCTTGCGCGCGAAGGTGCCGCCAGCTGGGGCTCGACTGGCCGCCCGAGGCTCCTCCCGACGGGACTGGCTCCTCCCCTTCCCCTCGGAGGTCGCCCGAGTCGGGCCTCACTAGGAACCTGTCCATCCCGCCGCCCCTGCACAGCCGTGGAGGTGAGTGGCCACGCTAAGGGGGTCCCCAGGCTCAGTGCCCCACCTGCGTGCCACAGACACGTCTACAAAGGAAACAGAGGACATTAAAACTGGGAACTGCCTGGCGGTCCCTATCCAGGTGGTGAGCTTGCAAACCCCACAGGCCTGCTCTCTTGTTTACGTTTTCGTAGCACAAGCTGACCTCCGCAGTACAATCCTCCTGCCTCTGTAGCCAACTGCCGGGATCGCAGGCACGCAGTCCCAGGCCCCGCCCCCTTCGGAATTCGCCTGCTCCGGCTGCAAACGCTACGTTTGGGAAGAGGTGCCGAGCACGGGGTTCGCCCAGAGTCACCCAGAATAACAGGGTGTCTCTGGCCTGCGCCCAGGGGAAGGGACTGACACAGAAGAGTAGCTCCACTGGAGAGACCCAGGGTATGAGGCCCCACGCGAAGGCTCTGCACAGACAGACAAACGGAGCTCTGCAACGCCAGACGCCCACATCCGCCTTTCCAGGCTGTGCGGGACTTCCGGCACAGCGCCACCTACCGGCCCCTCTGCGCACCGCAGGATGCTGCTTTTCCAGCAATCTGCAATGTTGAGGCCTGGGGTCACCCTTGTGTCGTACAGGATACTGCCTCGTTGGTGTGTGTGTGTGGAAACAATGGATAAACCTGAACATCTGACAAAGCCACTGCATTGTCTCCCCACCACAGTCAAGATGGGGAGCAATTACACCATCCCATAAAATCCTCCCCAGGCACCAACTTAATGGTCTTGTCTATATAACCCCAACCTGCTCTGTCGCCTGTTCCTGTTGCTTTTCCCAGAATTCCAAATAAATGGAATTATATGCTGTAACAGCCTTTTCTATTTGACTTCTGTTTGTAAGCTTTTAGATAAAGCTATGCTGCTTTTTGTCTCTAGCATCAAGTACGGACATTATGTGTATCTATTATGTAAACAAACACAGATGCCGTTTGTACCAGTGTCCTCCTTTCATTGCTGGGTTAGTGTTCTGGTGTATGGATGAAGCACAATATAAAGACCGTGTGGCGGTCATTTCTGGCTCTAGGTGACACAGCAAAATCACTCTTCAGGCTCAGACTTTTGTTTGTTTGTTGTTTTTTTTTTTTTGGTTTTTTGAGACAGGGTTTCTCTGTGGTTTTGGAGCCTGTCCTGGAACTAGCTCTTGTAGACCAGGCTGGTCTCGAACTCACAGAGATCCGCCTGCCTCCGCCTCCCGAGTGCTGGGATTAAAGGCGTGCGCCACCATCGCCCAGCAAAGCTCAGACTTTTTCTGTGAGTGATTTTACTTCACTTGAGAAAACGCCTAGGAGGGTGGTTGTGGGGTTGCACGGCCAGAGGAAAAGTGTATCTATGGTCTGCAGCCTGTTGGAGCACATGGGCTCCGTGATGGCGGCTCACTTCCTAAAAAGCACTTCCTGTCCCTAAAAGCACTTCCTGTCCTGAACTCTGGCACCCTCCAGCAAAACCCAGGTCCTGTCTCACACACTCTGTATTTTGGAGATGGAAACAGGAAAAGGGCAATGTGAGAAATAAGGTTACTTTGTACAGTAGGGAAGTTATGAGCAGGGTGACAGGCTGGGGGGTTGGGCGGAAGACCTCACAGGGGAGGGTCCTAAGCCAGGGCTGAAGCTTTGCTTTCGAGGGACGAGGGACGAGGACAAAGCGCATCGGGTGTGAAGATCTCAGAGGCACCGCTGGGGAGCAGCCTGGAGAACTGCTAGGGTGTCGGGAGTTAAGATTTGGAAGCTGTAACCCAGGCTGGCCTCTAACAAACCAAGATAGGCGTTAAGATTCTGATCCTCCTGCCTCCACCTTTCAAATGCTGGGGTTACTGGGTGTACAGCCACTCAGCGGCACAGGAGGTTTTTCCTGGGCAGTAGTCAAGGTTTAATATACACCTCAAAAGATCACTCAGTAGAAAAGAACAGCTGGGATTGTTCAAGTCTAGATTTGGGGATAACTTAAAGATGTTTATGGTCTGAATGGGAGCCAGGGGGTGTGTAGCTCGGTGGTCAAGTGGCTGTTCAGCATGCACGAAGGCCCAGAGTTCAAACCCAAGACTGAAAGGGAGTCTTAGTGGTGTACCGAGGACGGAGAAACAACCTGCAGTCTTCCCCGTGAGCAGTGACATCAGTGAGACCCGAGAGGGACCTGTGCAGGAGGAGGCTGGGCCTCGCAAGCCCCACCTCGCCAGGGGCGGTGCCGCAGCCCCTCCCACACATGCGCGCTGGGCCCCACCGCCCCAGTCCTGCCAGCTTCCCCGCCCCCGGCTCGAACTGGCGCCGTCGGCGGAGCGCCAACCGTGAGCACTGCTCCAAGTGTCCCGGAGCTCGGTCCCCGGTGCAGGCATGATCGGCCAGAAAACCCTCTACTCCTTCTTCTCCCCGACCCCCACCGGGAAGCGGAGCACGCGCAGCCCCGAGCCCACCCCGAAGGGAGACGTGGCTGCCGAGGACAGCGGCGATGCGGTGAGGCGTGCGGGGCAGTGCGGGTCTGGGGGTGATGCGGCGGGGTTCCGGTCAGGAGCACCGTGCACGCCGCTGCTCGACCAGACCCGGCCTCCTTACCGGTTCAAAACAGCCGCGCGCGTCGGCGGCCGCCATGCCGAGACGCCAACCAATGGGGATGGGGCTCGGCCTCCACCGAGCCAATCGGCGTGCAGGATTCCCTCCCCTCCCTTCATGGGGTCCAATCACAGGCGGCAGGGGGCGGGCGCGGTTTTGCCGCGAAAAGGCCGCGTGGGCCTTAGGCGCGTAGGCGGGCGGGGCGCGGCGGCTCAGCCCGCGTCTCCTCGGCCCAGGTCGGCTCTGCCATGGGCATCTTCGGGCGGCGACCTTTGGGGTTGGCGCGGGGGCTGCGCGCGCCGCGGGGGGCCAGGGCGCGGAGTCTTACTTCCGACCCCGACTCCTGGCAGGCCAGCCCCGCCAAGAAGGCCCGGGTCGGGCAGGACGAGCCGGCCACGCCGCCCTCGTCGCCGCTCAGCGAGGAGCAGCTCGTCCGCATCCAGAGGAACAAGGCCGCGGCCCTGCTCAGGCTCGCCGCTCGCAATGTGCCCGCCGGCTTCGGCGAGAGCTGGAAGCAGCACCTGAGCGGAGAGTTCGGGAAGCCGTACTTCATTAAGGTCGGTCGACGCGCGGGTGCAGCCTGCGTTTGCGGGCGGCTGTCTTTCGGCCTCCTAGTATTTGGGTTAAAGCAAGGACTGGAAGGTGGTTTTCTGGCTTGGTATTCCTATGGGGATGAGGGCTGTGCAGGACAATTTGGGGAGTCTCCTTTTCACGTGCATCTGGGATTGAACTCCGGTTGGCGCGCTTGGCGCCAGCTGCCCTCGTGGCCTCATGTAAGCCACTTGGTTGGCGCGCCAGGAAACCCTGGCGTAGTAAACCCTCAACCAGACTGAGTGAAATGACCTTTAGCCTTTTTTTAAAACAGGGAAAGAAGGTTTAAGGCCTCGGACTATAATCCCAACTCGAGAGCTGTAGCCTAGAGAGGGTCAGAAGCTGCCAACGGGGGTGAGGGGGGCAGACTCTGGACTCCAAAAGACATTGTTTTAAGGGGGGGGGGGGCAGAGAGGCGGGGTCACTGAAATGAAAGTAGCTTGGTGAATCAACCTTAATCCAACCCAGGGTAAAAAAAGTTGGGGTTTAGCCGGGCGGTGGTGGCGCACGCCTTTAATCCCAGCACTCGGTAGGCAGAGGCAGGTGGATCTCTGTGAGTTCGAGACCAGCCTGGTCTACAGAGCTAGTTCCAGGACAGGCTCCAAAACCACAGAGAAACCCTGTCTCGAAAAAACCAAAAAAAAAAAAAAAAAAAAAAAAAAAAGTTGGGGTTTAAATCATACAAAGAACCAAACGAGGCTTCAAACACGTTTTATAAAAAGGTTTTTAAGCCTAATTTTTATGGTTTCCTGTGAGAATCTGCTTTTAAGTCTTGTTTATCTTTGAAATCAGCTAATGGGCTTTGTTGCTGAAGAGAGAAAACATCACAAGGTCTATCCACCTCCGGAGCAGGTGTTCACGTGGACCCAGATGTGTGACATCCGAGATGTAAGTGAGACTGGGGTCTGGGTAGGGAAGCATCAAATAGTGTTTCCTAATTTCAGGCCGTGATTTGGGACTAAGTGACCCTGAAATGTGAGGTTCGGTTGTGTTGCCGGTGCAGAGCTGTGCTGAGCCATGGCACTCAACGCCTGGACGGAGCTCCAGCTGTTTATTCTTTTAACCATATTCTATTTCCAAAACAACAGGAAAAGTATATGTACACATTTGCTTGCATGCTCACTTTTTTCTCTTAAATTCTTTATTACATGTTACCCCCAAGGTTATTTTCGTCTCTTGGTCATAGGCAGTGGGAACGGAGAAGTGAGGGTCTTTCCGTTCGTAGTATGTGCGATGTGGGGGAAATGCAAAGAAGTTAGCACATATTCATAATCTCAGCACTTGGGGTCGGAGGCCAGCCTGGGCTGCTCGAGACTCTGACTCAACAAAGTAAAAGGCAGAAGCAGGTGCTGTTAAATCTGTACCGAGGTAGGAAGAATAGCCTGGGGTGCCTGTTTCAGGTAGCACGCCTGCTTTACTCTGAATGGCCGTCCCATTGGATGGCTCCTGGTAACTCCACTCTCCTGGCTTCCTCAGCCAGCCTTTCTCAGGCTGGTAAGGAGTAGAGCAAGTGAGCAGATACTCACGAGTCCTGAGTGTCCTCAGCCTTGCTCAGGTGCAGACCGCTGTTGAGTGTGGCCCCTGAAGCCACAGTTTGCTTGAGCTGAGCACTTGGGTATGTGGATTTGTGTAGAGACTGCTTTGCCTCCTGCTTAGAGGGTCATACCCCCCGGAACTCTAGCATTGCCTGTCATAGCCTTTGCTGCTGGCTGTGCTGGGGACTGAACCAGGATTTCTCAAGGCTGTGCAACTGGACCCATTTCATTCTGACGGTGATCTGAGTTACTCAAACTGGCTTTGAACATACTCAGGCCAACCTTCAATTAATTGTGTATATAACATTCTGTTTGCATGTGTTTTCTGGTTCAGAAGAGGGCACCAGATCTTACTACAGATGGTAGTTAGCCATCATGTGGTTGCTAGGAATTGAACTCAGAACCTCTGGAAGAACAGTCATTGCTCTTAACCTCTGAGTCATCTCTCCAGACCACCCAGCCTTAAATTTTGATGCACTGCCTTAGCCTCTCAAATAGCCAGAATTATAGCCTGAATACTTGGTTCTTCTCAGCATTTTGAAGGTTGATTCATTTTCTTGGACTGTCTAGAGCTTTGGTGTACGGCATCCTTCCTTTCTCTTTTTTAAATGCTTCTTGTTTTATGTGCATTGGTGTTTCCCTGCCTGTGTATCTGTGTGAGTGTCAGATCCCTGGAACTGGAGTTGTAGTCAGGTCTGAGCCGTCACGTGGGTGCTGGGATAGAGCCCGGGTCCTCTACAGCCCCTCCTTTCTCTTCCAGAGGGTAACTTAAGGGGTCTTGTTCCCTCCACCATTAGGTTCTGATTGAACTCGGGACATTGGGCTTGTAGCACTGAAGCATTTCAGCCCCGTATTTTTTATTTTTGATGAACACGTGTGATAGTGTGTGCTTTGCAGGTGTGGTGACATCGCACAGCTGTCGCCCCGGACATTCATCTTTACTTGTTTTCCTTTTTTCTAATAAAGACTTTTAATTTTTTTGTACACTTGCCTGAATGTGTGTGTCTGCAGCACATGTATGCAGACCCTTTGGGAGGTCAGACGAGGGCCATGTGGATGCTGGGAAACGAACCTAGGTCTTCTGCAAGAGCAGCCAGTGCTCTTTACTGCAGGACCATCTCCAGCCCTTTGCTCTGTTTTGGAAACATTCCAGTTCTTGCTCCTATTTAATTGTTGTCGACTGAGGTTACTACAGTGTGCTGTAGATCATTAGAAGTTGCTTCTCCTTGCTGGGTGGTGATGGTGCACACCTTTAATTTCTGCACTTGGAGGCAAAGGTGGTCAGTGAGTTTGAGAACTGCCTGAACAGAGTGAGTTCCAGGACTGTCGGCTGCATAGGGAAAGAAACCCGCCTGGAAAAAACAAAAGGACGCCGGCCCCACCCCATCCCTCCCAGCTTCCGCTAGTCATTGTTCTCCAGGAAAGTGAACTTCCTCTGTTGGGGTTGGTGTGAAGGCCTGGGTGGCACACGGAGAATCTTCACTGATTGCCTGCCTTTACCATGTCTTCCGTGTCACTTGAGTGTGTGCTGTGGCTGCATGACTGCTCCCCAGCCTTGGCCTCTGCCTGTCACTGGTTTTAGGGTTAGTAAATGCCTTGCCCCAGGAGCTGTAAAGTAGATGGTGAGGCCATTGGGCTGCAGCCGTGCATGACCCTCAGGAAGACTCCTGGGTCCTCTCAGCCTCTGCTGGGGACTTCTGTGGGGAACACACAGGCTCAGGGAAACCAGGTACTCTGTCCACAGTTGTCCTTGCCCCATCCCCGGAGTCCTAAAACAGGAAAATTCTGTGTGCCCAGATTCTTTATGGAGGACGCTGACTGTCTGGCACTGAGGCAGGCACAGAGCTCCTCAGTGGGAATCAATGCCTGCAGCTGAATTCTAAGAGAACAGAGGTGTTAGCCATGGAGGAAATGCTGGAAGAACAGGGAAACAGAAGACAAGACGGGGTCTGTGTCCACACCTGAGAAAGGCACCAGCCTTCATGGTTAGCCAGCTACTCCAGCGCTTGTTACCTGGCCTTGTTCTCAGCGTGTTGCCCATTCAGTCCTGCGGGCATCGGCTGTTGGGAGGGATCTGGGTGCTGGTCTGTGAAGCTCAGGTTGGCTTTTTTTTTTTTTTTTCTCCTTGCTTTTTCGAGACAGGGTTTCTCTGTGGTTTTTGGAGCCTGTCCTGGAACTTGTAGACCAGGCTGGACTCAAACTCACGGAGATCCGCCTGCCTCTGCCTCCCAAGTGCTGGGATTAAAGGCTTGCGCCACCACCGTCCGGCAGGTTGGCTCTTTTTTGGTCCAGCCCAGCAGTGTTTTCCCGTAAGGAGAGCAGGCTGACTGCCTGGGAAAGCCAGCACAGTAGGTGGTAGCAGGCCAGGAGTGTCTGACCTTTTAACATTGTCATCCACAAAGGTGTGCTACAGGGACTTCCATGGGTACTGAGAAGTGCTTAGCTTGCAGTGACCACCTCCCCCTACCCCCATGCGGTGCTAACGTGTGATGGGCTAGGATGGTCCTCCTCCATATGTTTTCTGAGTGGTTCCATGTGTTACCAAGTTTTGTCGTGTGAGAAGTGAAGAGAAACCTAAGTGGGCCATTACATCGAGGCCACTGAGTGAAGGGTGGGGTGTTAATGGGGCTGCAAGCAAGCATGTGGTGGGCTGTTCCTTTTGGGGTCCTCAGTTGGTCCTTTAGTGGGCTCCACTGTTCATTGTGGTATGCTGTGTTGCTCTTAACTGGACCTGCTGTTGTCTGATACTTGCGTTTACAGGTGAAGGTTGTCATTCTGGGACAGGATCCTTATCACGGCCCTAATCAAGCTCACGGGCTCTGCTTCAGTGTGCAAAGACCAGTTCCACCTCCACCCAGGTACATCATGGTGCAGCTGGCATCAGTCAGGTCATAGACGGTATGGTTGGGCTGGCTGGGTCATTAAGGATTGGCACTGCTGGTGGAGGGTGCATATACTAAGAACTAGAAGGTGGGTTGTGACTGCCCTACTCAGTTCTTCCACAGTGGAGGTCTGTAGTGGGTGCTAGTCAGGGTTGTGGGTATCTGTCTCTTCCCATGCCGTCCTGGCTTTTTGTTTTTAACCTTTTTGTGCCCGCTGTGGAGACTTGTATTTACAAACTGTTGGGGATTCTGGTTGATTGTGCTTTTCTCTGCCTTGGTTTCAGTTTGGAAAACATTTTTAAAGAGCTGTCTACAGACATCGATGGTTTTGTTCATCCTGGCCATGGGGATTTGTCGGGGTGGGCCAGACAAGGTAACCAAGCCTAACTAGGCTTATTTGGGACCGATGCCAGTAGCCTGCTCTTGTGCTTCTTGTCCATACCCCTGTCCCTGTATGCCTGGGTGTGTAGGTGTGTGTGTTTGAGTGCTAATGTTGGTGGAAGGCAAAGGCACTGTGTTCCCTGGAGCTGGAGTTAGAGGCAGTTGTAAGCTGCCCAACATGGGGTTAAATTCAGGTCCTCTGTGAGGGTTGGTATGCTCTTAACTGCTAAGTTGTCTCTGTTCCCATTGCTGTATTTTCAAAAGTTGGCCATCCTGTAATAAGGACTCTGATAAGATCCTGGAGCCTTTTTACCCCTGTGTTGTCCTTAGCTACTCTTTTTCTTCTTCTTTTTCGATGTGCATTGGTGTTTTGCCATGGATGTCAGGTTCCTTGGAACTAGAATTAACAGACAGTTGTGAGCTGCCATGTGGATGCTGGGACTTGAACCCTGGTCCTCTGGAAGAGCAGCCATTGCTCTTAACCACTGAGCCGTCTCTGCAGCCCCTCCGCAGCCACTATTAACCATTGTAGTTTTAGTTCCAACACACTTGCTCCTGGCAGTTCTTGGCTCCTAACAGTTTGATTTTGTTGCCATCAACTATTTTGGGCCCTTTTTTTTTGGTTCTTTAATATTACTTAGCATATGAATTTCTGAACACTTTGTTTTTTGTTTACTACCCAAAACTGGGAGGTGCTAAGGGGCAGATATGAAACAGAGTCCTGAATCTGGCTCAGAGGTCACTGCTGGTCATGTTGTAACTTTCTTTATGGCCCAATTTCACTTCTTCCCTGGGTCTGTTGTGAGTGGGTTGGTCGGTGCAGCCTCTGTAGAGCTCCTTTGTGCTGCCTCCTAATCCTCTCCACCTGTTCACAGGTGTCCTCCTCCTCAACGCTGTCCTCACTGTCCGCGCCCACCAGGCCAATTCCCATAAGGAGAGAGGCTGGGAGCAGTTCACTGATGCGGTTGTGTCCTGGCTAAACCAGAACCTGACTGGCCTTGTCTTCCTGCTCTGGGGCTCCTATGCTCAGAAGAAGGGCAGTGCCATCGATAGGGTATGTGTCTTCTAACCGTTTCACAGAGAGCCAGGGAGCCTCGGATCCCTGCTTGAGTGCACAGCCGTGAGACACTGTGTGTAAAATCCATTATAATTAGAATCAGGTTCCCACTGACAGTTAGGGATGTAATATAATAGAAACATTAACCTGCCCTGTGATAAGGACACCATGGTCCCTGGCACTCTGTTTACATGTGGTGCAGTACTTGATGAATAAGGCAAGTGTCCTGCTTCCGAGAAACTTGGGGCCGTACAGAAAACAGGCCTTCACTGAATCAGACAGATGTACTTGC
The DNA here is from genome assembly GCF_950005125.1 of Chionomys nivalis. Taxonomy (NCBI): domain Eukaryota; kingdom Metazoa; phylum Chordata; class Mammalia; order Rodentia; family Cricetidae; genus Chionomys; species Chionomys nivalis. Next base: position 121,345,875 of record NC_080088.1, on the reverse strand, counting down.
AAATGCCCTGGGCGCACTTGAGCCGGGGCGCTGCTTGTGAGTGCCCAGCAGCACAGAGCGCTTGCATCTTCTCCCTGTCACCAAGACACGGAGACAAGAACCTGAGGCAGCGTCTTCCTTGAGCCCTCTTACCCATCTTACCAGTGAATCCTGTCTTACCAGTGAGTCTAGTCACCTGTGTCCCTAAAATGTCCCAATACTGCTTTGCATTGCCTCCTGGGCTGGATGCCACTATTTCTGTAGTCATGGCTGCAGGTGGATGTAGACAGTGGGGCAGAGGTGGGGAGAGGGGATCGGAGGAAGCTTACTAGGGCCTCTGGGAGCAGCTGCGTCCAAACCGCAGTGAGACTGAACCTGGTATGTGTCAAATCTCAGAATGACTTTGAGGGTGGGGACACAGTCACTCCTTGTTAAGGAGCTAGACAGTCTCAAATGGAGAGAAACCTCAGCACTTAATCAAACTTAACTACTCTTATAGAGGATCAAGGCTCTGTTTCCAGCACTAAAGCAACTCAGCTGCCTGAGGAGCAGGGGTGGGTGAACTTAGAATCGCTGCTGCTTCATAGCAAATGTCACCTGACCGTGGTCAGAGCAGAAATAACTGGGTAGTAAGTGTGGCCACTACTGTCGTTGCAGACGTTGCCCTATGCCTCTGAGCCCAGCAAAGCTGAGCCTCGAGTTTGTGAGTGCTAGGGCTGAACACACTGCAGAAGGTGGGCGAGGCAGAGCGTGCACAGTCTAGAGGGACAATGTGTCTGCTGCTACACTCAACTCTGTTCTTTTTCAGAAGCGTCACCATGTCCTGCAGACAGCCCATCCCTCCCCACTGTCAGTGTACAGGGGATTCTTTGGATGTAGGCATTTTTCTAAAGCCAATGAACTGCTCCAGAAGTCTGGCAAGAGGCCCATCAACTGGAAGGAGCTGTGATCTGCAGTGCGGGCCACCTGTCTCCAATAGTGGCTCTGGGATGCTGCCACTGAAGCATTGGCCAGTTTAGAAGTCACTGAAAATGTCCCTGTTGTTAAGTTTCTGTGTGTGAGGACAATGGAAAGATCTCTGTAAAGCAGTCACATGCCAGCCAGGCTGCAGAAACCACAACTTTAGCAACCAGACCTCGACTGGCACTAGGTTGGAACTCTGTGGGCTAGTCAGGCTGGCTTCTCATGGTCCAGTCACATACTCGGCCCTCTGGGCTATATTGGCTTGCGGGAGAGAGTTGTACCTTTTGATCAGCTAAAAGTTTGGCACCTACTCCTGTTTATTTACTTTTGCCTTTAGACTAGAGCTTACAAGGTGTTCTGGCTATGTTCTAAAGGCCCTTATGTCTCTAAAGGGTGTGATCTTAAGAAATGAGGCTAGAAATTGAGACTGTTCCGATTACAAAGGGCGAGTGTGTTTTTCCTGGGCTCAGGAGTGGTTGCTGCCCACCCTGCTGCTTGTCTAGATTCTTGCCCTAAGCAAGTGGTAAGTTGAGCAAAGCAGAGGACAGGTTTGTTTTTGTTTTAAATGGGGAGGGTTCTTCTCCTGCCTCTGGAGTTGGGGTTCCCCACAGCAGATGGCCGGATGCTGGTTTATGTATAGAACTGGGGATCCAGCCCCAGGGTCCTGGTTTTTATGGACTGAATTCACGCAGATTATGTTTTTCTGCGACACTGCAGGATATTGTCTTTTATAAGATGGGCAAGTACATCTATTTTTTTTTTAGTTCTTTTTTGAGAGACAATCTACTAAGTTTATATCTCAACCTGGATTCAGTAGATCCAGCTGGTTAGAGAAGTGACCCTGCATGGGCAGGATAATAAAGACTGTTGAGTTTGGATTTGTGCTGACTGTTCCTTAGCATTTATTTGCAGGTACCCTGTGTTGCTTTTGTCGCCATAGCAACCACTGATTGCAGGAAGAGCAGCCCTTTGTCCTTGTGGCCTATGTGTAGTTCTCCACAGGGCCACCCACTGCCAGCCTGGAGCAGTATACTGCTGCTATGGGCAGGTTGGCCAGGGTAGAGGTCTGCTGGGACCTCAAAGAAACAGTTTTCAGCGGGGAAGCAAGCCTTTGGGGATCCTGGCTGAGTTCTGATCTGTTCTTGGGAATATGAGGTTCAGGTGTGACTGACCCCATTGGCCCAAGCGGCTGTCAGGCAGGCCTTCTAAATGAAGGTGGGATTCACTGGTGTTGAGGAAGGAAGCAAAATGAATCAAGGAACAGGGTGCGGCTTGGTTCCCATGGGTGCACACAGCCAGCCCCAAGTTGCAGAGTGGCTATGGGCCTAGTTTAGAAACGGTGCTTCCTTCCTGGCCTCGTCTACAGAAGGTGGCGTGTAGGATTCTGTGTTTGGGGTCAACAAATGGGCTCCTTGAGGAGGAAGATGCCTGAGTGTGCCTACTGGGGTCTTCAGGGACACCCCAAAGCTACTTCCTTAGACTGAGGTAGGAAGATCTAGAGTTTGATACCAGCCTGGACTTCATAGCAGGGCTGTCTCAACAGTAAAAGATGAATAATGGCAAATACATGTGGAAATGTAATAGAACATTCTGGAAGGTGAAGTGATAGAGTTTGCTCTATAGCCCACACTGGCCTTGAACCCATGGCAGTCCTCTTGCCTCAGCTTTCCAAGTTCAGGAATATAGGTGTGGGCCACCACGCCTGAGCATCTTCAAGGATGTATGGCCCTCCCAACTCTGCCCCCTGGAAAGACACAAGTTAATCGTATACAACAAGTAGTTTTGGGGGATTCCACATTGCAGGTGTGTTCTTCCGTACTGTACAAAAATGAACAGAATAGGGTGGGCAGGATAGGTTTAAATGTTTACCCTCGGAACAACGAGGGTCTTGAGAGAAACAGCCAAGGACACGGTATGTAAGGGCGCGGGGGAGGCTGCATAGATGGTGGTGTCAATTTTATCTGGCTTTCAGGTGTCCATCCAGTAGCTTCCCCTCAACATGTTAGTGTAGACACTGCCTGCCTGGCACAGCTCGCTGACCCTCGTATGGGGATGAAAAGCCCAGGAAAACGATCCCCTAATGCTGGTCCAGCTGGGGATAGAAGGAAGATTCCCTGGCCAGTCAGGAAGAAGAATTTTATGCATGTAAATCAGTCTACACAGCCAGGTAGCAGAAGCCCCTCTGTGCGGCACAGTGTAGGAGGCCTGAGAAGACCTGCCTAAAAACATGGTTACTGTCATCTCCCTCTGGGGCTAGGAAGTCAGTTATGCAAATGTCATTCTGGGAACCCCAAGTTATAAACTAATCGTGTGAAAGTTCATTCCCTGGTTTTGCCCCGAGCCCAGCAGGACAGAGTTGACGGGGTTGTCGGTAAGTTCTCCGTGAGTTCTCCGCTCTGAATGCCAGGCCCTCTTCAGTCCTCTCCTGGAATAGTCTCAGGCTTCAGTGGAGAAGCAGAGTTTGGGTATGTATGTGATACTAGCAGCTTTTCAGCCTTCCAAAACTTTTATGATGGATGGGGGTAACCGAGAGACACTTGAGTTGGCCCGAGTCAACTTGAGGACACCCACCCCACCCCCTTCCAGGTCAAGCTGAGCAAAGACTGGAAGGTTTGCTGGAGATGGCTCTGTAGATTGAACTCACTCACGTAAGCCTGGTAACAAAGCTGGATAATCTTGTCAGTCAACCCCTGCCTAGATCATAATTGCCAGGTCACTGGGAGAGAAGGGAAGAGTGGCTTGGGAGAGCACCTGGGCCCTTGGAAACCACTCAGCAAGAGCTGTGTTGCTGAGTCCTCAGCCAGAAAAGGAATGTATTTGGTGGGCTTGTCCGAAATGCCTTAAGTCACTCGGCTCTCCAGGAGATGCACTTTCCAGGGAACCTCTTTGGGGATCATGTGAGCTCTGCTAACAGTTTGGGAATGAGGCTAGGCTAACGTGCTAGCCCTGGGCTTCCCTCTCCATTCCCAGCTGTGTGCTTGAGTGCAGGTCTACACTGCAGCTCAATAGGACAAGAGTTAAAGTTTGCTTCCTGTCCCAAAGCCCGTTGGAGAACCCCCACCCCCAGAAACCCAGTGTATGTTGACTTTTCCTAACTGGAAAATAAGCCCATAAGTGAAGTAGCCCAGGCAGGGTAGCAGGTGACCCAGGAGTGGCCAGAACCCCCTGTACCGACTCCGTGCTCCTCATTGGCTTCACAGCATACCACAGCCATGGGGACAGAATTCGAAACCCTATACTACTGTCCCCCTTCATCTGAGCACAGTGCTGCCATGTGGCTTCTGCTTACTTGTCTGCTGCCAGTTCCAGTTGGGACCTGGAGGTGACCTTTGGCCCACATGTCTCAGAACACCCTGTGACTGCAGCATGGGCTGGCTTCCTCTGTTCTGCTCAGCCCTCTCCCGAACCAGCCAATTCTGAATAAGGCAGCCTTGTTTTTTAATCCTCATGTCCCAAGAAAAATTAGAAATATTTTATGAGCAGGACACGATTGCAGAGGGTCCCCTAAAACCGTGTTGGGGAGGGCTGCCAGACCATCTCTGGGTGTCTTTCCCTCGCTCGCTCACCTCGCTCACCGCTCACCCTGTGTGGACTCACTTCTGTCACAGGCCAGAGTCACCTCCCCCTTTGCTTCTGACGCTTTGGGCTTTAGCTGGCTCTTGTTTAAGTCCCTAGGAATTTGGAAGTAAAGTGAGCTGTGGGGTTGAGGGGTGGACCAGTTCCCAGGGAGTGCAGCTCCAGGCATGGCTGCAGTTTCGTTTTCCTGCCTGCATGGGTCAGCCTGGCCATTCAGGGCCTTGAAGGTTAAATGCTCTGGGGGATATTTTTAAACAGTAGGGGCTGGTTAATCTAAAAGTGACATTTACAGACACAGCGGTGAGTTGCCAGCAGCTTAGATCCCGGTCTCAGCCAACAAGGAGCTTGAAAAAATGTCACCGCGAATTCACAGCTGGGAAGCTATGGGGAAAGCAAGGCCAAGGTGGTCACGCAGTAAGTGAGCCCTCCCCTTCCCCAGGGTCACGGACCTCAAAGCCAGTCAGCCTCCAAGGGATGGTGTGTGTGGTATGCGTGTGCACAGTATAGTGTTGGCCTCAGACAAAAGCAGCCACTTGGGGTTTTAGGGGACACTGAGGGAGCTGGTGAACAGTTTGTTATAAGGGTTCTGTACTCTCATGTAGTACATGCCTCTTCCCCATGCTATGGCGTTACAGTTATTTTACAATATAAATGGCCTTACATGTAGGTGGGTGGTCGTCTCAACTGCTCCAGGACAGGGTGATTCCTGAGACTCAGCATTGTCTTTTGTTGTGTCTTTTGGTTGGTGTTTGTTTTTCCAGGACGTCCTGGAACTTGCTGAGTCATCCAGACTGGCCTGGAACTCACTGCAGCCCCCCTGCTTCTCCAGTCTTCAGTGGAGTTCTAAGTGCAGGCCCGGCACCTGCTTTGTCCGTGACTTCCACCAGAAGCCCTGGGAAGGCGTTGTGGGTGTGTTTGTCCCTATATAGGAGCTGCCCAAACCACCTCATGTTTTTATCGCGTTTCCATCCAATGCAGAAGTGACAACAGCATTAGACAGTTTTTAGGTCGTGCAGGGATATGGGCATGTTAGTATTTTGAGATGGAGGCGGTCTCCAGATCTTTCTCTAATAGAATATTGGCTATCTTTTGTTCTAACACCGTCTCTGAATTATGAGTCAGGAATTTCACTTCCAAGTTGGGCCCATGTGTCCCTAGTGGAGAGTGGGAGCAGCAGCCAGGAAGGGCATGCATTCCGCGTTCTGTTGTCTTCAGCTGTTGCACTGACTGACTTACTGTGGCAGGAGTGGGGTGAGGTGGGGAGATGGCTCCCGGTGGCCAGCTTGTGCACCTGGATTCTAGGAACCCAGGGCTGCTGTCAGGGAACCCAGCAGAACACTCCAGGAAGCTGAGGGACTGATCACTGTGGCAGAATGGGCAGGGTGCTCAGGGGAAGCCATGGGGTGTGATTTATTCCAGTCCCCAGGCCTGAATGCCAAGCCATGATGGCTCAGGTCATTCGAGTGGTAGATGATAAAGGTCTCACCCAGGTTCCCCTGCTTCTGCCCTGCTCTGTAGCCTCTTAGCCACTCATGCCTGTGCCTGGTCTGTGGGAGCAGCCATTCTTTAGGAAAGGCCGCTTTAGTTTGCTCAAGGGTGGTATCAATCGTTTTTCTCTTCCTTGAATATTGTTTTACATTTATGTATTTGCGCAGATGTAGAGCGTATGGAGGTCAGTTGGTTCTCCCCACCACTGATGACGTGGGGTCATTGGGTTTGGCAGCAGCAAGTGCCGTTCTTTACCTGCTGAGCAATCCCATTGGCCATCACTCAATCTTGTAAAGTGAAAATAATTCCCGATTAAGAGTGGTACTGAAGGTATAATTCTGAGCTCTTCTCTGTAAACTTCAGTACTTAGGATTGTCCAATGTAGGAATTGTCATCACCTGACTGGAAGTTCTTCCTTACTCTTGTGAGGGAAGATTGGTCTCATGTTTACCCTTTCATCAGGGTGGGGCAGTGGGTGAGCAAGGTGGAGCCAGGCTGTGGACCAGTCTGGGACCCACATTGTCCCTAGGAGCACAGAGCCTTGGAGGCAGGACCGCAGAGTCCTGTCACTGTGGGGCACCCTCAGGGACCCTGCATGGCGCAGCTTAGCAGAGGTGAGGACACTCTGCAGGTCCTAGGAGATGGGTGAGGCATGGGTGGGAGCTGGGGCCTTGACGGCAGGCTGTGCTGTTGTGCTCACCTAGCTCAGTCCCCGCTCTCCTACCTCCTGGGGACATTGCTACCCATGCAGATCCATGATCTGATACCGTAGTTCCTCTGTATTCTAAAAGAAATTAGAAAGCAGAAACCAATAAAGGAAATGGTATATTTACCATTTGGCAGACTAGCAAGAGAAAGCAGCCATTTTCCAGTGAGCACGTGCCAGCCTTGCAGCTGGCAGAAGTTAGAAGGATTCATTGATTTTGCTGTGATGCTGCAGCCTGTTCTTCCCTGGGGGCTGGGGGAGGGCGCCTGGGCCTCATCCCATGTCCTTGAGCAGACCAGGACAGTCAGAGTTTCTGTGGCTGTTAAGGGGGATAAGCAGCTAGTGAAGTCGCAGTCAGCACTCCGTGCCACCGGCAGGCCTTAGTCACATCTTGAGTATCTGCTCCGTCCCTCGGAGTTCACTGGATTTGACACCTGCAAAAGGATTTATTTTCAAAGTTGCATTTCAAGTATCTTGGTGGAAAGGGACTGGGCAGAGGCCATCAGCCAGGAGTTCTATAGTGAAGAAGCATGCCCAGGTTTGAGCCTTGTCTGGTCTCACAGAGCTTACCTTCCAGTCCAGGAGATACATATACCCAGAACGGTGGCCCACAGCACTGCCACCTGGGACCAGGCAGGCAGGCCTGACAGCCTGATCTTCATCCCAGAAGTCCCAGTGAGAGGAGAGAAGTGACTCCTGAAGGTGGCCTGAGCTTCTCATGCGTGCCACACACACACATGCGCGTGTCACACACAGAAATGGTTTTGAAAGTCTATTTTCAGAATAATGGGTCCTGGGGAACCATCTGCACTTTGTTTTGCATGACGCTGTGACGTCCTGATCTCTGGAAGGATGGGATGTGTTTTAACCCTCTGCTGGCATGGAAAGCTCTAGAGCCTCCTTGGTTTTACTCAGAACAAGATTTAGCTTTATCATGTACATTTCTTCCAAGTAGGGGAAGGTCTTATTATCTTAGGTACTGGCATACCTGTGAATTTCTTCTGAGGTTGCTTGTGTTTGAGACTGTGTAATTCAGGCTGCTCTCTTGGAATTTCCTCCTTCTTCCTCTGGAGTGTTTGTGATTACTACCACACCCACCCAGTTGTCTGTGACTCTCCTTCTTCCTCTGGAGTGTTTGTGATTACTACCACACCCACCCAGTTGTCTGTGACTCTCTCTTTTTTTTTTTTTTTTTGGTTTTTCGAGACAGGGTTTCTCTGTGGTTTTGGAGCCTGTCCTGGAACTAGCTCTGTAGACCAGGCTGGTCTCGAACTCACAGAGATCCGCCTGCCTCTGCCTCCCAAGTGCTGGGATTAAAGGCGTGCGCCACCACCGCCCAGCTTGTCTGTGACTCTCTTATGAGATGTTTTTGGCTCCTCTGTGCACAATGGACCAGACTGGAAACAGGGAGATGGGCTACAGGCTTGTGCAATGGCCCTAGGGCTCATGGCTGCTTGAACTTGATCTTAGATTATATGCTTAGCCTGGTGTCTGGAACTCTGGTGAGCGCAGTTAGTGTCAGCCAGCTTTCCTGCCATGGGCCTTCCTCGTGTACACGAGAAAAGCAAGGCTTAGGAGCTTGGCGTGAGCTCAGGGTTGCGCAGGAATATAGAGAAACGCTTGAGCCTTTCAGGCCATGAGCCTCCAGGCGCACCGTGCAATGTGTCGTCCGGGGGGCTCTTGGGGTGTTTGTTTGTTTGTTTTAGTTTTATTTATTGATTGATTTGAGACACTCTGGGTGGCCCAGGCTGGACTCAGGCTTGTCTGTAGCCAAGGCTGGCACTGGGCTCCTGTTCCTGCCTCCTCTACATGCAATGGCTGGGATTATAGGCATGCGCACCATGCCTGCCGGGTTCTTTTTTTTTTTTTTTTTTTATGCTTTCATTAAACAAATTAGGGAGGCACCCACGCCACAGTATGTGCGCGTGTAGGTCAGAAGACGACCCGGGAAAGCTAGTTCTCTCCTTACACCATGAGGGTTCCAAGGATGGAACTCGGGTCTGTCAGGCGTGGCAATCCCTACTTTTATCTGCTAAACCATTTCATCAGTCCCGGTTTTTGTGTTTTTGACACAGACCCTGCTCCCTCAGTGAGGTCACCCTGCTCCCACTTGGTGAGGTAGAAGAGAGGTTCCAGCTGGACTTCCGGGGCCTGGACCCCACTTTGTACCTGTACCTGGAATTTCCACATCACTGATCTTGCCAAGCTGAAGTGGCCTTAGGAGCTGCTCTCAATGCGCTTGGACCCACACCACCTCCCAACCCTCCCCAGCCCCATTGCCATCCTCACAACAGCTAGGTCAGCGCAGTAAGGCCGCAGCATGAGTGTGCAATAGATAGTCAGTGTTGAATCTGCCTGGCCGGCAGTGGCGCAGAGCTCTGACCCCAGGAGGCGGATCAAGAGCGGCTTTCGGTTTTGCATCCAGAAATGGCAAGCTGGGGGACACACTGTTCCTTCCCAGGGAGGCCGTTCGCGTGGGCCTCAGTTCCCACCAACACTGCCACCTCAGTTTCTGAGGTTAGTGGGAAAGCCCCCTCTGGTGTCTGGAGGTTACTCCACTAAACCAGGCCATGTGTTGTAATAGTCCAGCCCCAGGAGCTGCTTGGGGGAGGCCTCAGCTGGCACACTTGGTAGAAGAGATGTTCCAGCTGATACCAGGTGAAGCAAAGGGTGAGATTTCCCAGGGGCAGCCAGCATTACTTGAGGAGCAGTGTGAACGAGCAAAGTGCGGCTCTCATGGCTGTCACCGTGGTCATGAAGTCAGGCTAAGCAGTTCACCTTGGTGAGCTCCATCACCCAGCAGGCTGGTGGGGTTGCTCCTGTCATTGTCCCTGTTTTGCAGATGGGGAAGTTAAGGCTCCCATTAACTCTCTTACAGCTCTAAGTTCGGATGGGCTGTCTTGGCACTAACTGGGCACCTGTCGTGTGCTGGGCACTGTGCTTGTGCCTTTCTAAGCCAGAACTCCCAGAGTGCCCTGTCGTGTAATCACCTGAGATGTTTATATTGAGACGCACCGGCTTTTCTCAGGTGTGTTTTCCACTCTGAAGTTCCGATACCTCCAACGCTGTGCATGCCCCATGCCCCAGCACCTAGTGGACTTGGCACCAGTCATGTACCTGCCAATTACCTGCTTGTCCTCGGCCTGGCAGCTGGGCTTCTCTGGAGACCCATTCTCTGGCATGTGATAAGTTTGGGAACTACTAACTGATTGATGGGGCCTCGCCTCCTGGCTACTTCTTTTTCTGCTGCTTGTGGATTGTTTCCCTTTGAGGACATGGACAAGGCCCCCACCCTAAAGCCCAAGCTGGCCTCAAGCATGCTGCAATCTTCGTGGCTCTGCCACACCTGAAGTATCATCCTCAGCTTCTCCTTAGCCAGCTGAGTGACTGAATAATCCACAGCCTGTTCCCTCCTCATGTTAAGTCGTCCATGTACCTCGGAGCTGTGTGACTACATGTAACACCCGATTCTGTGTTACACCCTTGGTACAGTTCGCGCGCCACTGTACCTTATTCGAGTCAGGTAAGGGCCTGGAGATTGAACACACAAAGAGACCAGGGTCATTCGAAAGGAGATCAGCTGAATGCCGTTTATTCAGACTTGGGGAAGTCCTTAAGTATCTAACTGCTGCACAAGGATCCCTGCCCAGGCAGGTGGGAAATTACCGTATTAACAATGGAGTCAAAGTCCTGCAGCTAATCACCAGGCGGGGCAGGGAGAGCACAGAAACAAACAGGATGCTTAGCTGACCAGAAACTGTCCCCGCAAATGCACCCCAGGAACAAGGGCAGACCCGGGCCCTACAGATCTCCCTTTTATATAAAATATATGACTAGGCCTGTCTTGGGTGGCATTGGACATCAGGCAATATCTCTTACCCGTCATGGGAAAGCATCCAGGTCAAAACATATTTTCTGTCTTAGGTTGGGGCAGCCCCCCAAAAACCTTTTCCGTCATTGGCTCACTAGTCATCCATCACTGAGTTTAGCCAGATTTGTGTTGAAAGATTCTCTGGGGCAATAGCTAAGAGGACTTGTCACGTGGCAACATTGACCTGAGCTTGCCTTTGGCTCTGGCACCATGAAACCATGAAGATGATGCTCCAGCACATATAAGCATTCCTTAAGGAGACTGCCTGCACAATCCTTAATAAGTTTGCCCAAATTGGAGCCCTTTAAGTAAGGTCTCAGTGCTGGTGAAAGGAACCCTGGTATAGCTAACTAGAATAATCTCAAGAGCCAATTTGTAAATTGTATATTCCAGGGTCCGTGAATATTACTCTAATATCTAGCAGTGGTCTTTAACCATAACCAAGAGCAAAATTAACTGTAATATTTATTTGTAAATTTAGCTCAATTTGAATGGCCAAGGCATTTGTAACCTGCCCTGAGAAGGTATCCTTTGTGTTAGCAGGAAGCAACTGACTGACTAATGAAAAATCCAGCAGCTCTAGCCACTCTGGCAGCAACAGCTATGGCTGCCAATATCATGGGATGGGTAGATGGGTAGAGGAACAATCCTTGGCCCTCGGACCACCACAGCCAGCTCCTCAGGAATCCCACAACTCTTCAGTAGACAAGCCAGAATCTCCTTGATTTCTTGGCGCTGTTCGGTCTTCAGGCTTCTGGACAGGAAAATCCACAGCACGCACCAGCTGCTCAGGTACCCATATTGGATTGTTAGCATCCTGCGGGAAAACACAAACAGCCCCTCTACCCCACACCAGTACAGGATCTGGACCATACCAGGTGCCGTCTGCTAGATTCTTCCATTTGACATGAGGCATCCCGGAAGAATCTGGCCGCCAATGCCGGTTAGCAGCAGTATGAGATTGAGCATCAACAGTCAAAAAATTTAAAATGTATAAAATAAAAGACAAATGATCTCTGGGGGTGGAACCATATTCCCCCTTTTTTGTTTTATGTAAATAGGCTTTGAGTGTACGATGTGCTCGCTCCACTATAGCTTGTCCTTGAGGATTATAAGGTATTCCTGTTTTATGAGAAATAGAGAACTCAGAGCAAAATTTAGCAGAGTCAGTAGTGGTGTAGGCTGGCCCATTATCAGTTTTTACAGTTTTAGGAACTCCCATGTAGGCAAAAGCCTGGAGACAATGACTTTTAACATCCTGTAATCTTTCTCCTGTATGAGCTGAGGCAAAAATGAGATGAGAATATGTATCCACGGTTACGTGAACATATTGCATGCACCCAAAAGAAGAAACATGGGTGACATCCATTTGCCATAAATGATTAGGAGCAAGCCCACGAGGATTAACTCCCAAATGGGGAACAGTTAAAAGTTCTGTACACAGAGAGCACTTTTTTTTTTATTTTTTTTTTATTTTTATTTTTCGAGACAGGGTTTCTCTGTGGTTTTGGAGCCTGTCCTGGAACTAGCTCTTGTAGACCAGGCTGGTCTCAAACTCACAGAGATCTGCCTGCCTCTGCCTCCCGAGTGCTGGGATTAAAGGCGTGCGCCACCACCGCCCAGCGCCACTGATATTGTTAAAAAGTGCTCTCTGGCCGGGCGGTGGTGGTGCACGCCTTTAATCCCAGCACTTGGGAGGCAGAGGCAGGCGGATCTCTGTGAGTTCGAGACCAGCCTGGTCTACAAGAGCTAGTTCCAGGACAGGCTCCAAAACCACAGAGAAACCCTGTCTCGAAAAACTTAAAAAAAAAACAAAAAAACAAAAAACAAAAAAACAATATCAGTGGCTTGCTCTCGAGATATCTTAAAATGAAATTGTAAAGATCCAGCATTGAGATGAAAACGATTATGAGCTTTTTCTGCAGCTTCATAAGATTCCTGACTCACTGCACAAATTTGACTAGTAAGCTGATCAGCCAATGCATTCCCTTCGCTCAAAGGACCAGGGAGGTCAGTATGAGCCCGCAAATGCCCTACGTAAATGGGAACAGATCGGGCCCAAAGCAAAGTTTGAATAGCCGATAACTGCATCTGGACTCGAGATACAGAGGCAATATAAGCTGCAGTTTTTAAAGGTGCAAGAATTTTGCTTATATACTGACTGTCAGTAAAAAGGTTAAATGGAATATTAGCCTATTTCTCTAGGGCCATCTGGACAGCAACCAATTCAGCCACCTGAGCAGAGTTAGTATTAACAGACTGAATATCAAAATCAGGAGGGGAGGCTACCACAGCTCTCCCCGTGGAAGATCCATCAGTAAACAAATTTCGTGCCCCTGTCAGAGGCTGCAAAGAAATAACTTTATGGAAACATACCGGATGGTTTTTTAAAAAGTTGACTAGCTTATCAGAAAGATAATGATTGTCAAACTTGCAGGGATTAGTGCATAAAAACAAGGTCCAATCTTTAGCAAAATTTTGCAACCAAGTTATTTCTGCCTGGGTATATGGTGTAATAACCTTATCAGGTAACATTCCAAAAGTTTGCAAACTAAGCTTATACCCTTTCTGAATAACACGTAGCACAGCTGATGGATATGAGATAACAATTTTTTTTTTTTTTCGGTTTTTCGAGACAGGGTTTCTCTGTGGCTTTGGAGCCTGTCCTGGAACTAGCTCTGTAGACCAGGCTGGTCTCGAACTCACAGAGATCCGCCTGCCTCTGCCTCCCGAGTGCTGGGATTAAAGGCGTGTGCCACCATCGCCCGGCAATTTTTACAGGTGACACATGTTCATGTACCCACAGGATGGGTCCTTGCTGCCAAAAAACTCCAGTAGGGCTATGCTGGGAGGGGAAAATTATCAACAGCAGTGGCTGACTATAGTCAATATAATGAATATGAGCAAAGGCAAGCTGCGGTTAGCAGGGGCTTTCAGGGGCCCCAGGAGACAGCTCAACATCCGCTGCTCTTTAGAGGAGTTTGGTCCCAGCGCCCCACATCAGGCAGCAGGCAGCTCCCTGGAACTTCAGCTCCAGGAGCCTGATGTCCTCTTCTGGTCTTCACAGGCAAAGGCATTCATGTGCGTAAACTCATGCATAGCCAGACATACACAGAACAAAAATAAATTATCTCCAAAAAAAACCAACCCACCCCAGCTTTTTGAGCTAGGTGTGATGGTGCATGCCTGTAATCTCAGTGCGTGGGAGGCCGGGGAAGGAGCCTGGCTGCCTTCAAAGCTAGCCTGGCCATACTACCAGGCACTGTCCCCCACCCTCCAAAAGAAATAAAACTAAAACCAGGAAAGTCCACACACGGTAGCTCATACTTTTAATTCTAGTACACAGCAGCAGAGATAGGCAGATCTCTGTGAGTTCAAAACTAGCCTGTTGTATATACCAAGTTCTGGGCTCCATAATGAAATACTATCTCCAAAAAAAAAAAAAAAAAGCTTTTCTTTATTTGAACAGAACACTCCTGTCTCCCTAAAGCCCTTTCTAGGAAAGCCTGAACTGTGGGACTCTGATCTGTGTCTGTCCCTGAGGTAAGAGAACAGATGAAAGTAACCCACAGCTCTGGGAAGTCACAGTACGCCCCACAGGACTTCCTTCTGAAATGAGACGGCTTATTTCTTAACTGCATCTGTTTAGTTTTTTGTATATGTGTATACGTGTGGTCTGATGGCCACATGCCATTTCATGGGTGTGGTGGTCCCCACAACAGCTTGCGACCGTTGTTTCTCTTCTTTTGAAGTGTGGGTCTTCAGGTTTGGCAGCATGCACCTCCGCAGGCCGGGCCACCTTTCCAGCCTTGAGACGTAGGTAGCTTTGCTGTGTAGCCCAGGCTGCCCTCTTCCCTTTCTTGCTAGGGCCCCGAGATTGCAGCCAACAGCACACCTGATCAGACAGTACTTCCTGCTCTCATGACCTGGGCCTTCTTTAGGGTTCAGGAGGAGAGCACCCCACCTGTGAATCAGAATGAGGGCTGGGTACTCAGACTCTCGAGTGAGGCCACCAGGTACCAGAGGGATTGGCCAAGCCTCGGTTTTCTCTTCCATAGAAGGGAACCAGGAAGTGGTGGCTTTCGTGGAGCAGAGGCACAAGAGATGAGGCCATGAGGGAAGCCCCAGCCTGTGGCTGTCCTCCCTGCCCAGTGGCCTTAGAGATGCAAGTTAACTCTGTGCCACACTGGGAATTGCTGCTCCCTACCACACTCCCTGGCATTCCCAGTTTCATTGTTCCCGTGGATTGTGTTTCTGACCCTTCTCTCTCCCAGTGACCTGAAAAGTGGTCTGGATCTCAGCAGCCCCTACCCCTGGGCCAGGGAGCAGATGGAATGTTGGTGCAATTTAGGGCCCAGAACCTTACTTTGGAAAAAAGCACTCAGGTTGTGTTGCCCCCAGCAGCTCATTGCTGGCAGCTCAGACATCTCAAGAGTCCTGGGGTGCCTGATGTGGGGGTCTTCCTGTCTGGGCTGGCCCACCTCTTATGAGTGGCCTTCTGCCTGAGTAGAATAGGTAGGTGCCTGTGAACCCACCTTAAGCCCGTTTCTTTCCGTTCGTGGAGTGGGGTGCTCACAGTCAAAGCTGTCAGCCTTGTTCTGTCTGGGAGAGCCACTGGGATCAACACAAAATGATTAAACAGGCTTCGTCGGTTCTCACAGCAATCCTAGAGGTGACTTTTCTAGATGCGGGACACTGGTTCAGAATAAGGTCAAAATCTGGCCAGGATGATGCCCTCTGAGTGCCAGAGCGTCATACTCTGCCCCAGGCTCTCTGAGTGCAGATGACATGCGGCCCATGCGTGACATTGGGCTTCTGTTTACTCGGGTACAAGGCAAACTGGACACCATGTCATCTTACATCAGGTTGCAGATGGGATAGACTTTGGAGAAATACTGTGGCCTGTGATACCCTTGTCCCCACAGGCAGGGGTAGAGATCAACCATCCCCAGGGGCAGTGTTTCGTATCCTGGTAACTACAGTTGGCTTTATGCCATTCTCCTGGCAGCTGGGAAGTCCTTGGCCACCCACTTTCTGTCCTGAGACGTTTTCCACAGTGTCCAGTGTGGCCCATCACAAGAAAATGCTGAGCCTCCCCCTCCTCTCCAGGCAGGTGTCGGAGGGCTGAGGACAAGGCTGCACTCTGTATTCTCACCCACTGGCACCACCTGTCCTGGCTGTGGAAGCATTTAAAATAGACTCTAGAGAACCAGGCCGAGAACCAGGCTTAGGCAAAGAGAAAGATTGCATGAACGCAAAGTAGGCTTAAGTACAGGAGCGTGGCAAGCCAAGGGGGGGTGGTCCTCTGTGCTGGCAAGCCCAGGTTACGGAGAGAGGCAGGTGAGGACCGCGCCAGGCCAGGGACAGAGCTGTGGTGACAGGTAAGGGTGTGCTGTTATGCTGCAGGGACTTCCAACCCCACTCTGCCCTGGGGTGCGGGCCAAGTCCCTCCCCTGTGGCCTGATACAGCACACCACAGCCTCCTACTGAAAGGTGATACTTTGGAGGCTGGGTTCCCTTAGTCACCCTGTGGGCGCTTGTGAGACCAGATGAGAATGGAGCTGGTGGCCGTGTCCCCAGTGTCGGTAAGTGGCCCTGACCACTCAGGAGCTAAACTGGGTGGGAGGAAAAGTCCAAGTATAGACGGGGGCTGCGGGACACTGACATGCTGTCCCTCCAAGGCCATGCAGAGACCGGGTGAATGTGTTGGGTTTTTTTCTTTTTGGGGGTGGTGGTGGTGGAAAGCCAGCATACCCTCCACCTACTACACTGTGGTGCTGGCTGCAGGCCAGCACTTGCTGGAGCCCAGCAGCTTCCTGCATCCGTCATGGGAGGCTTGTGGCTCAGGCACCAGACTGCTGTTACTTAGGTTTGAATTACAAGAAATAAAAATAAGCTTAGGGGTGTGGCTTAGAGGTTGAGCATTTGTCTCACTCAGGTGAGGTCCTGGGTTCTAGTCTAGCCCTGGGGAGAAAAGAAACTAAATAAAACCTTTGACAAGCATCCAGTTTGGGGGTCAACAGTGTCAGTTCACGGGAAGGCAACAACTTGGGGACAGATGCCTACTCGGGGCCCTCCTTCCGTCCCTATTGTCCACTTTAGACCCTGAGCTTTGAAAACTCAGACCACTTCCCACTGGCAACCGTTAGCTGAGACTTTGGTCTGCCATCCCTTCTTAAAGGCACACGACCAGCACAACTTGGAGTGTCCTGGGACGTATGGTAATTATTTGTATCTGTGTGTTGAGAGGGGGACGTGTGGGTGACGGGCCAGAGTTTGAGATCGGTTGAGAGACTGAGCTGCTCTGAGCCTCAGGTGTCCAAACTCTAGAGTGGAAGTCGGGTAAGGGCAGGCTCATGCAAACGCAGTGCCCTGGGAATGGAGGGGTCGGCAGAGGAGCCTGAAGGCCCTCGGCAGGCACACGTGTGTGTAAACTGAGTGTGTGCGGACACGCCGTTCTGAGAGCAACTCCCGAGCAAGGGGGAAGCTCTGTGTTTTGTAGGGGGAGAGGGACAGACCCAGAGGGCGTCTTGGCAGCTTTATAGAACAGTTCCCCACTTCCACTCACTCCTGTTCCTGTGACCTCTGGGCCCTATGCTGTGATAAACAAACAAACAAGGAAGGAAGGAAGGAAGATGGGAAGTGCATACTTTTAATCCTAGCATTTGGGAGGCAAAGGCAGATGGATCTCTATGAGTTTGAGATCATCCTGGTCTACATGGTGTGAGTTCCAGGACAGCCAGGGCTATATAGTAAGACTATGTCTTTAAATAAATACATAAGGAAAAAACCCTGAAGGTTTCCGCATGGTAACTTTGGCCAAGCTTGGTGTTAGAATCACGGTTTCCCGTTAGAATAGGACTGGCATGGAGTGAGAGGAGGCAGTCCCAGGAAGCGCTGCCTTCTCTTCCTTCATCAGAGTTTCCAGGTCTGAGTGTGGTCCACTTGCTGTGCACTCAGCAAGACTGTCACCAGCCACCGCTGTGTCCACCTGCCTGAGTTTGGTTTCCACGGTAACAAAGTTCCTGATGCTTGATACTATTTAAAAAAAAAAAAGTTTATTTAACTCAAAGTTCTGGAGGTCTAAGAGCATGCTTAGCTTCTGTTTGGATATGATTACGGCCTTCTAGTGACTTCCCAGTGTGGCACATGGCATCCTGATGGGACACATGAATATGGTGAGGCCGGAGAGCCGAGGGATTTTTATGGCATCTCATCCCCACAAAGCCCTAAGGCACCTGGAGGCCAGCACCAGTCCTTTCTGTAGTCTGTGTCTCCATGATGGATTAGCTTGCCCTGGCTGCACCTCTTAAAGGTCCTGTCCTCACCAACATCGTTTCCAGCTGTGGACAAGCTCCCCAGCACATGACCCTTTGGGGGCACAGCATAGCCATAGTCCCAGGCCACTGTCTGTTGCACGTTGGAAATGCAACAAGCATTTCCTAAGCAGGTTCCATGGAGTTTGCATTGCACAAGGCATACGCCGTGTCCCAGGCTTCCCAGTGAGAGTGAGCATAGAGTGTGTCATCAGATCACCAGAGGTCACTCCATCCGGGTGTTTTTCTTTCCATCATGCTATTCCCTCAACAACAATTGAAATGCTTTTCACACACCTGCTGTTTCTAACGACACTATTTCATATGTCCACGTGTGAAACTTGCCTGTGTCAGGGTCTCTCCCTGGCTCCCCCCTCCCTCTGCCACGTGCTGTGGTGGTGACATCAGCTTGTGTTCTTTGCTCATTTTCTTTGCTGCAGGTGCACTTGCAGGAACCAGACCTCTAAAGCGCAGAAGTCCGGCTCAGTTCATGCCATTGCTTGGCGCTCAGTATGTGCATGGGTTTACTTATTCAGTGCCATTATTAAACTCCAACTACATGCTTAGTACTGTGCCAGCCATAATGATCCACAAGCAAATGTCCCTACAGGCCACCTTGTTGTCAAAAAAGGTGAAGATACCTTTCATCTTAATCTGTGCCTACAGGTCTTGGCGAAGGTGGACTAAGCCCTGAGGGAAAAGGACCAGGGAGAGAGCTCGGCTGTGTGGTTGTGAGGGTACTTGAGTGTACAGGCAGCAGGGTGTGTGAGATGGGAGTGGCCTCTCTGCAGAAGCCAGGGGTGGAAGGACCTTTGACCCCGTCACACCCCCCTGCCTGAGGAACCTGTTGGGCCTCTGAGGGTGCCAGGGTTGCTTCTGCAACCTTTTGGAAAGCTATCTGTCAGTGAACAGAGAGGACTTGTAAGAACGCTTTCAGGATAGTGACCTTCCTTGCTGCTGTTTTATTGCCCTCTTGTGACAATTTATGAAGGGCAAGAAAGACAGTGTTAGAAGCAACCCCCAGCCAGGCCTAGGGTCACACACCTTTAATCCCAGCACTCCAAGGCGGAGCTCTGTGAGTTCAAGGCCAGCTTGGTCTCCACAGTGAGTTCCAGGACAGTCAGGGCTATGTAGAGAGACACCCCCCCCCAGACACACACACACACACACACACACACACACACACACACACACACACACAGAGGAAGCGTGGCCTCAGAAGTTTCTCACTCAGCATCCAGAAGCAAAAGGGAGCTATATGGGGTGGGGCATAAGCTTTAGAAAGACTGGTACTCACCCCAGGGCAGAGTTTTGACTCTCATGATACATTTCTTAGTTTCTGGAAGCATTTAAAATTTTTTTGTTTTGTTTTTGGGTTTTTTGTTTTTGTTTTTCGAGACAGGGTTTCTCTGTGGTTTTGGAGCCTGTCCTGGAACTAGCTCTTGTAGACCAGGCTGGTCTCGAACTCACAGAGATCCGCCTGCCTCTGCCTCCCAAGTGCTGGGATTAAAGGCGTGCGCCACCACCGCCCAGCGCATTTAAAAATTTTTAAATTACATTTATGGATTTGTGTGTTTACGTATGTAGGCAAGTGCATGCCACAGCATTTGTGTGGAGGTCAGAGGACAACTTGTGGAAATCAGTTCTCTCCTTCTATTATGTGGGCCCTGGGGATTGAACCCTGGTCGTCTCAGATTTGGCAGCAGTCGCCTTTAGCTGTGGATCCATCTTACTGGCCCTGGAGACATTGGTTGTCCCAGCGGAGGGAGCTGATGCTACTGCTGGCTGGCCACAGGATGGCCTCAGGGAACCTGCCTCGAATGTCAATGGGCACGAGGCTTCAGAGTCCCAGGGAGTGGGGAGGAGGGCGGACTCCGGCATCAGGAAGGAACCTGGAGTGCCCATAGGGTCTCTCTATGTAGTCCTAGGTGTCCTGGACCAGGTTGGCCTCGAACTCACAGATTCACCAGCTTCTGCCCATGTCACCAATCTCGGCTTTGCACACCATTCTTTTTATGGACCCACTCCATACTGTCTTCCTCAGCATTTGCTCTGTTAGTTAACTTCCCAGCAGCAGCGGGCACTGCCCCTCCCCCACACTTGTTGTTTTGCCCCATTGCTATAAGGAACCGACGGAGCCAAGTGTCAAGAAGCGGTTGGTTTGGGCTCAACATATTGGAGATTCCAGCCCAACATTGAGTGTCCCACATGCTTTGTCGGCATATTGAAGGTTCTGGTCCGACTTCGAGTGTCCCTGTTGTTGCAGGCCTTACTTTGGTTTATTCTCCGGCTATACAGCTTAACTTGACCTTGAACTCACAGTCCTTGAGGCAGAGTGGGGTAAAGTATTTGTCACGTCAGCACCCATTGCCATGGTACCTGCCTTACCTCCAGCAGGTGGGAGCATGGGTGGGATTTGTAGGGCAAGCTGGTTGGCTAGAAGCTCTAGGTTCTCTATACAAGGTGGAGTGTATAGGCTCAGTATATAAGGTGGAGTGTATAGGTTCAGTATACAAGGTGGAATGTATAGGTTCAGTATATAAGGTGGAGTGTATAGGTTCAGTATACAAGGTGGAGTGTATAGGTTCTAATACAAGGTGGAGTGTATAGGTTCAGTATATAAGGTGGAGTGGATAGGCTCAGTATATAAGGTGGAGTGTATAGGTTCAGTATATAAGGTGGAGTGTATAGGTTCTATATACAAGGTGGAGTGTATAGGCTCAGTATATAAGGTGGAGTGTATAGGTTCAGTATATAAGGTGGAGTGTATAGGTTCAGTATACAAGGTGCAGTGTATAGGTTCAGTATACAAGGTGGAGTATATAGGTTCAGTATACAGGTGGAGTATATAGGTTCAGTATACAAGGTGGAGTGTATAGGTTCTAATACAAGGTGGAGCGTATAGGTTCAGTATACAAGGTGGAGTGTATAGGTTCTCTATACAAGGTGGAGTGTATAGGTTCAGTATATAAGGTGGAGTGTATAGGCTCAGTATATAAGGCAGAGTGTATAGGTTTTCTATACAAGGTGGAGTGTATAGGTTCTCTATACAAGGTGGAGTGTATAGGTTCAGTATATAAGGTGGAGTGTATAGGTTCAGTATATAAGGTGGAGTGTATAGGTTCTCTATACAAGGTGGAGTGTATAGGCTCAGTATATAAGGTGGAGTGTATAGGTTCAGTATATAAGGTGGAGCGTATAGGTTCTAATACAAGGTGGAGTGTATAGGCTCAGTATATAAGGTTGAGTGTATAGGTTCTATATACAAGGTGGAGCGTACAGGTTCTCTATACAAGGTGGAGTGTATAGGCTCAGTATATAAGGTGGAGTGTATAGGCTCAGTATATAAGGTGGAGTGTATAGGTTCAGTATACAAGGTGGAGTGTATAGGCTCGGTATATAAGATGGAGTGTATAGGTTCAGTATATAAGGTGGAGTGTATAGGCTCAGTATATAAGGTGGAATGTATAGGTTCAGTATACAAGGTGGAGTGTATAGGTTCAGTATATAAGGTGGAATGTATAGGTTCAGTGTATAAGGTGGAGTGTATAGGTTCAGTATACAAGGTGGAGTGTATAGGTTCTAATACAAGGTGGAGTGTATAGGCTCAGTATATAAGGTGGAGTGTATAGGTTCTCTATACAAGGTGGAGTGTATAGGTTCTCTATACAAGGTGGAGTGTATAGGTTCAGTATACAAGGTGGAGTGTATAGGTTCTCTATACAAGGTGGAGTGTATAGGTTCTCTATACAAGGTGGAGTGTATAGGTTCAGTATACAAGGTGGAGTGTATAGGTTCAGTATATAAGGTGGAGTGTATAGGTTCAGTATATAAGGTGGAGTGTATAGGTTCA
The DNA here is from genome assembly GCF_950005125.1 of Chionomys nivalis. Classification (NCBI taxonomy): domain Eukaryota; kingdom Metazoa; phylum Chordata; class Mammalia; order Rodentia; family Cricetidae; genus Chionomys; species Chionomys nivalis. The sequence continues at coordinate 121,324,123 of NC_080088.1, read as the reverse complement.
GTATATAAGGTGGAGTGTATAGGTTCAGTATATAAGGTGGAGTGTATAGGTTCAGTATACAAGGTGGAGTGTATAGGTTCTAATACAAGGTGGAGTGTATAGGCTCAGTATATAAGGTGGAGTGTATAGGTTCAGTATACAAGGTGGAGTGTATAGGTTCTCTATACAAGGTGGAGTGTATAGGTTCTATATACAAGGTGGAGTGTATAGGTTCAGTATACAAGGTGGAGTGTATAGGTTCTCTATACAAGGTGGAGTGTATAGGTTCTCTATACAAGGTGGAGTGTATAGGTTCAGTATATAAGGTGGAGTGTATAGGTTCAGTATATAAGGTGGAGTGTATAGGTTCTATATACAAGGTGGAGTGTATAGGTTCAGTATATAAGGTGGAGTGTATAGGCTCAGTATATAAGGTGGAATGTATAGGTTCAGTATACAATGTGGAGTAGATAGGTTCAGTATACAAGGTGGAGTGTATAGGCTCAGTATATAAGGTGGAGTGTATAGGTTCAGTATATAAGGTGGAGTGTATAGGTTCAGTATACAAGGTGGAGTGTATAGGTTCTAATACAAGGTGGAGTGTATAGGCTCAGTATATAAGGTGGAGTGTATAGGTTCTCTATACAAGGTGGAGTGTATAGGTTCTCTATACAAGGTGGAGTGTATAGGTTCAGTATACAAGGTGGAGTGTATAGGTTCTCTATACAAGGTGGAGTGTATAGGTTCTCTATACAAGGTGGAGTGTATAGGTTCAGTATACAAGGTGGAGTGTATAGGTTCAGTATATAAGGTGGAGTGTATAGGTTCAGTATATAAGGTGGAGTGTATAGGTTCAGTATATAAGGTGGAGTGTATAGGTTCAGTATATAAGGTGGAGTGTATAGGTTCAGTATACAAGGTGGAGTGTATAGGTTCTAATACAAGGTGGAGTGTATAGGCTCAGTATATAAGGTGGAGTGTATAGGTTCAGTATACAAGGTGGAGTGTATAGGTTCTCTATACAAGGTGGAGTGTATAGGTTCTATATACAAGGTGGAGTGTATAGGTTCAGTATACAAGGTGGAGTGTATAGGTTCTCTATACAAGGTGGAGTGTATAGGTTCTCTATACAAGGTGGAGTGTATAGGTTCAGTATATAATGTGGAGTGTATAGGTTCAGTATATAAGGTGGAGTGTATAGGTTCAGTATATAATGTGGAGTGTATAGGTTCAGTATATAAGGTGGAGTGTATAGGTTCAGTATATAAGGTGGAGTGTATAGGTTCAGTATATAATGTGGAGTGTATAGGTTCAGTATATAAGGTGGAGTGTATAGGTTCAGTATATAAGGTGGAGTGTATAGGTTCTATATACAAGGTGGAGTGTATAGGCTCAGCATATAAGGTGGAGTGTATAGGTTCAGTATATAAGGTGGAGTGTATAGGTTCAGTATATAAGGTGGAGTGTATAGGTTCTATATACAAGGTGGAGAGTATAGGCTCAGTATATAAGGTGGAGAGCTATGTGTGTCAGCCTCGGGGCTCCACAAATATGTGCATATGAATACACGTGTACCCAAGCACACATCACCACATGCACACACACGTGCCAAAATCAGTCCTTTGCTTTTAGCCTCCCCCGCATTGCAGGCATCTGGGTGTTTTAGAATTACATTTGTTTACCTGCGAGTGTGTGTGTACACACATGGAGGTCAGAGGAAGTCGGTAGATGGCGTCTGTTTTCTCCTTCCACCGTGTGGGTTTGGGGACTTGAACTCACCTTATCAGACTTGACGGTGAGCAACTTTTCTTGATGAGCTGTCTTGCCAGCCCAAATTTAAAGAAAAAAAATTGATGAAGTCAAGTTTACCAATTTTTAATGTTGCTCACACCTTTGAGCCATATCTAAGGATCCATCATCAGATCTGCCTCATGAAGGCTTGTGAATTTTCTAGATTTCCTAGGTTAAGACTTTGGCCCACTGAGTTGATTCTGATGCTACACGAAACAGGGGTCCAGCCTCATCCATCTGCATGTGATGGACAGATTGTTCCAGCAGCAGGCTGCTGTGACTCCTCTTGGTTGCCTGGTCACAGGCATGGCCCTGTCTGAATCTCACCTCTCTGCCCTGTATCCCCACATCAGCACCACAGTTGACCACAGCTCCAGTCATGTTTTGTTGGTCCCGGGATCAAACCCGGGGCTTCATGCTGCTGAACTGTCTCCCCGACCCTGGAGGAAGTTTAGAAATTGGGAATTGTTTTTTTGAGACAGGGTTTCTCTGTGGCTTTGGAGCCTGTCCTGAAACTAGCTCTTGTAGACCAGGCTGGTCTCGAACTCACAGAGATTCACCTGTCTCTGCCTCCCAAGTGCTGGGATTAAAGGTGTGCGCCACCACCACCCGGCGGGAATTGTTTTTGATTTGGAGAAAAAGAAGATTTGAGGCGGGGTTTCATAGAGTCCAAGCTGGAATCAAAGTCTCCATGTGGCCAGTGACTTCTGAACTTCTGATCCTCGCTCCTCCACCTTCCACTTGCTACCATTCCAGACCTGTATTGCCTTATGCAATTATATGCAGTCCCCGGACCTTTGGGACTTCTGTCTGTGTGGGGCCAAACCCTCTGCAGATAGCCTGTGTTTCTGCTCTCCTTGTGTAGGTGCTTGCTCGGCTAGAACTGGACAGGTGTCTTTCCCAGTCTCATCTCTGGTCTTTGGGGGTGCATCATTGTTATTTTAAGGCCCCTTCCTATTTCTGGTTCCCTAAATGTTTTTTTTTTTTCAGTCAGGGAAAGGTGTGGGATTTATCAGTTTCTGTGTCAGTTGAGGCAACCATGACGTTGACTTGATTCACTCCTGACTCGCTTTTCTTTAAAAAAGAAACTTGACGACCTTAAAAGAAAATAAAACCCGAGTTTATTCCTTACCCAGAACTCCTTGCCAATGGCACAGAGATCCAACTGCCAAGTGGTCATGAGGTCCACGCATGGACCCACATTTCCAGGAAAACCTAAGAACATTTTCCATTTCCCTAAAGAATGTTGTGTGGAAATCACAAAAGAAGACGCTGTTTAGACGCCACAGGCCTGAGCTGTGCATTCTGATTTTGTAGTGTTTCTGATATAACTGTGACAGCATTGGTCAGTCTAGTTCTTTTTTGGGGGAGTTTGGGTACCCCAAGGCTGCATGCCTGTTGGGCAAGCACCCGCTTGCTCCTCAGCTACAGCCTTAGCCAGGCCAGCAGACTGGCTTCAGAGATGTTGAGGCATGTCCAAACCATGATTTTAGGAGATTTCTCTGTGTGAGCATGACTTGCCTGCCTGTAGAGGTCAGAAGATAACTTTCCTGGGAGTTGGATTTTGTTGTTGTTGTTGGAGACAGGGTTTCTCGCACAGAGATCCACCTGACTCTGCCTCCTGAGTGCTGGGATGAAAGGCGTGCGCCGCCACCGCCCAGCCCCACCTGTTGTTCTTTGAGGCAGTGTCTCTCTGATTTTTTTCCATTGTGCTGCCGGACCGCATGTTTCTGAATGACTTTCCTGTTTCCCCTCCCATCTCGCCACATGAGCACTGGGATTACAGATGTGCCACCATAGCCAGTTTTTCTCGTGGCCTCCGGGGTTTGAACGCAGATCTTCCGGCTTACATAGCTACCGCTTTTAGTTGCCAATCTCCCTGGCCCCAAATCCCACATTTAAAAAAAAATTTATTTATTTGTTTATTATGTATACAATGTTCTGTCTGTGTGTATGTCTGCAGGCCAGAAGAGGACACCAGACCTCATTACAGATGGTTTTGAGCCACCATGTGGTTGCTGGGAATTGAACTCAGGACCTTTGGAAGAACAGGCAATGCTCTTAACCACTGAGCTATCTCTCCAGCCCCAATCCCACATTTTTTAAGGATATTTCCTTCGACAGTAATTATCTGCTTATCAGAGGGCAGAGCTGTGAGAGGAAGAACTGGGGTTAGAATCAGAATCCTAATTCAGTCACCCCACCCATGCTTGCTCAATCCGCAGCACAGACGACTGTACTCCAGACCCCAGGGTCGGCCTTCTGTGGTTTTGTTGAATGTCTATTCTAGTTGTGAGTGCTGGGTCAGGATGCTTGCCCTGGGTCAGGATGTCCTCCAGGGCATGAGGACAGCATGACACTGAGGAAGCAGAGGAAGCTAGCCACAGCAGTAACACTGACCCCTACCTCCACAGATACCAAAATCCCTCATACAATGGTGTGTTTACCTGATGCCTACACGCAGTCCCTCCATGCTCCAATCTCTGGGTTACTTATAACCCCACACGATATAAATGCTACAGAGAGCCATTAGACAGCATTGTTTAGAGAACAGTGGCAGAAAAGTCAGTGTGCAATACAGATCCAGTTTCTTCCCAATGTTTTCAGCATCGTCAGTTAAGTCTGTAGAGGACTGCAGAAGGCTAGCAATGTGGCTAAAGTCATTTACAGAGCACAGAAGTCATCTACATAGCATACAGGGTATTTACAGAGCACACAAGTCATCCACATAGCACACAAGGTATTTACAGAGCACACAAGTCATCTACATAGTGTACAAGGTATTTACAGAGCATAGAAGTAATTTACATAATGCACAAGTAGTTTACATAGCACACAAGGTATTTACAGAGCACACAAGTCATCCACATAGCACACAAGGTATTTACATAGCATACAAGTCATCTACATAGCATATAAGGTATTTACAGAGCATGGAAGTAATTTACATAATGTACAAGTAATTTAAAGAGCATATAAGTCACTTGCATAACATACAAGTCATTTATGTAGCATACAAGTCATTTATATGACATATATTCTGTTGTAGGAAGCTGCTTGTTTGTTCCTGGCTGCTCAGCTCCAAAATAACCACACAGAAACTGTTAATTAAATCACTGCTTGGCCCATTAGCTCTAGCTTCTTATTGGCTAGCTCTTACATCTTAATTTAACCCATTTCTATTAATCTGTGTATCACCATGTGGCTGTGGCCTACCTGCAAGGTTCTGTCCGGCATCTGTCTCTGGTGGGGCTACATGGCTTCTCACTGACTCTGCCTACTCTCTCTATATGTATCTTTTCCAGCCTGGCTATCTTCTGTTAAGCCACTGGCCAAAAGCAGTTTCTTTATTCATTAACCAATAAAAGAGGCACATAAACAGAAGGACTTCCTACACCAATAAACCACTTATTTAAAGAACAAATTCACAAGACTGGAAAGATGACTCAGTTGCTAAGAGCACTGACTGCTCTTGCAAAGAACCCAGATTCAGTTCCCTTCACCCACATGGTGGCTCACAGCCATCCCTAACTCCAGGAGACCTGACCTGATGCCTGATGCTCTTTTTGTTTTGTTTTGTTTTGTTTTTTGAGACAGGGTTTCTCTGTAGCTTTGGAGCCTGTCCTGGTACTAGCTCTTGTAGAGCAGGCTGGTCTCGAACTCACAGAGATCCGCCTGCCTCTGCCTCCCGAGTGCTGGGATTAAAGGCGTGCGCCACCACCGCCCGGCTCCTGATGCTCTTTTTTAACCTCTAAGAGCACCAGGTACATACATGATGTACATACATACATGCTTGCAAAACACTCCTATACATAAAATAAATACATCCTAGAATACTAGAACATGCCAGCGCTGTCAGTGTGTTCAGAGTACTTGTGGTCACAGTAAGCCTTAGATTCCATCCCCCGAACATCGTTCCCATCCCAGTGTCCCTCAGTAACCACGAATCTTCCTGTCTGGGGTTGGCCTGGTCTGGACGTTTTGAAGATACAGAATTATAATCTGTAGCCAGGCGGTGGTGGCGCACGCCTTTAATCCCAGCACTTGGGAGGCAGAGGCAGGCGGATCTCTGTGAGTTCGAGACCAGCCTGGTCTAAAGAGCTAGTTCCAGGACAGGCTCCAAAACCACAGAGAAACCCTGTCTCGAAAAACCAAAAAAAAAAAAAGAATTATAATCTGTGTTTTCTCATGATTGGTGCAAGGTTTTCAAATTCAGCCATGTTGCAGTGTGAATCACGGACGGCTTCATTCCGGTTTACAGCCAAGTAATACTCCATTGTGTAGATGTGCCTCATTCTGTTTATTCCTCAGTTAAAAGATAACTGACTTTTATCTTTGTCTTTTTATCTTTTATCTTTTTATTTTGAAATGGTCTCAGTATGTATCCCAAACTGGTTTGGGATGCAACAGGGATCCACTTGCCTCTGCCTCCTGAGTACTGGGATTGAAGGTGTGCTCCACCATGCTGGGCCTTAAAGAATATTTGAATTTTTTCCATGTTTTTGATGTAATAATAATGCTTCTAGAACCGAGTCCTTTGTGGTGTATTACGTTCTTTAGTTCTTTCTCGTGGGTGGCTTATACAAATGTTAGTTGTGATCTTAAAGTATCTGAGACTGTATTGATAAAGAACAGATGAATCCTTTTAAAGATTTATTTATCCTTTTAAAGAAAGATTTGTTTCTTATTTTGTCAGTATTTTTGAGATTATAATATAATTATAGTATTTCCCCTTCCCTTTCCTCCCTCCAAACCCTCGCATAGACTCCTTTTTGCTGTCTTTCCAATTCATGGTCTTTTTATTATTATTGTTACATGCACATATGTATATGCATATCTATCCCTAAATGTATATAGTACAACCTACTCAGACCATATAATGTTACTTGCATGTTTTCAGGGTTGACCATTTTGTATTGGATAACCAGTTGGTGTGCTCTTCCCTGGGGGAGACTGTTTCTCCTGCTCCCAGAATTTGTTAGTTGCCTATAGTTCTTGTGCCTGGCATATGTATATATCCACATGTGTGTCTGGTGCCTTCTGTGGTCATAGGATCCCCTGAAACTGGAATTATAGATAGTTGTGAACTGCTAGGTGGGTGCTGCGAATTGAACCCAGATCCTCTGTAGGAGCAGCCAGTGCTTTTAGCTGCTGAGCCGTCTGTCCAACCTAGAAAACCTCTTTAGTTCCTGGTTTGAGGCTGGAAGGCCAAGGTTGAAAAGCCCGTGTTTCATAAGAATCTTCTTGTACCTCACCCCTGGTAGAAGCAGATGGGCAAGAGAGCAAGAGACCCACCCTTGACCCTCTCTGCCTGCCGTGTTCTTTCTCACTGCCTCCCGCACTGTTTAATTGGGGATCACACATGAACTTTGGGGGGACATATTCAAGTCACAGAATAGACCCACATCCAGGAGGTTAGCAGCATGCCTTGGGTCACAGGAGCATGGTAGGACCAGAGGTCAGAGGAGAACCCCATTTCTCTTCTCACTGTCCCTCCAGTATAGGACCCCCAATACGCTTGCCCCACTTGCTGCATTAGGAGAGAAATCTGTTGGTTGTAACTGTAAGCTCTCTCTTCTCTTGACAGTTGTCTGAATGGTCTTGCTTCTCTTTTTAACCTGCCTGGTTTTCTCCTGCCTGACATTTTCCTGGTTAAAACTCTGGGGGACAATGACAGACTTCAAGCCTCTCACCAGTAGTAAGGTGGAAGCGAGCCTTCTTTCAAGCGAGGAATCAGACAGGTCATCGGAGCCCCTGCAAAAACATGGCGACTGCAGCAATTTGGACACTCTGGACCAGGAGAAGCCAGCCTCCCACAGAGGCCCCAGAGATGCCAGTTGTCAGAACTCCCCGCCCCCCTCACACCAGAAGCCTCCGAGGAATCCACTGTCTTCCAATGACACCTGGCCCTCCCCAGAACGCCAAACCTACGGGACAGCAGCCCAAGGCCCAGAAGTCCCAGGTACCAATGGTTTATCCTCTCCTGCCAGGCCTCCAGGCCAGCAAGCCAAACCCCTCTCCAAAGAGGACAAGAAACAGGCACACATCAAGAGACAGCTGATGACCAACTTCATCCTGGGCTCCTTCGATGACAACTCCTCTGATGAGGACCCCAGCACTGGCTCCTTCAGGGATTCTCCCCGGAAGGGCAGCAGGCCCAGCCTGGGCACCCTGTCTCTGGAGACTGTGCCAAACTCAAGTGACCCCGAGTCCCACACACCCACTATGAGGTAACGTACCTTCTCTTCATACTGGGAGTTGGGAGAGAACTTAGAGTGACTTTCGTATCCTTGATTCTCAGTGGGATTTGCATCCTTCCCCAGCACCTAAGCCAATACCTGAGGGTAGCTATGTGAAGAGCAGAAAGCAAGGCCTGACTTCTTTGCTTCCTGTTCCTTCCTTTCAGAATCACTAATTGTGCACTTTCCCTGTGCTCCTACTCTGTGCACCCACTGTGTGCATCTGCTGTTTGCACCTTCTCTGTGCTCCTGCTGTGTGCACCCGCTGTGTGCATCTGCTGTGTGTACCTTCTCTGTGCTCCTGCTGTGTGCATCTGCTGTGTGCACCTTCTCTGTGCTCCTGCTGTATGAACCCACTGCTTGCACCCGCTGCATGCACCCACTGTGTGCACCCACTGTGTATATCTGCTGCATGGTTCTGCTGTGTGCACCCACTGTGTGCACCTGCTGCGTGCACCCGCTGTGTGTATCTGCTGCATGCTTCTGCTGTGTGCACCCGCTGTGTGCACCTGCTGTGTGCACCTGCTGCGTGCACCCGCTGTGTATATCTGCTGCATGCTTCTGCTGTGTGCACCCACTGTGTGCACCCGCTGTGTGCACCTGCTGTGTGCACCTGCTGCATGCACCCGCTGTGTGTATCTGCTGCATGCTTCTGCTGTGTGCACCCACTGTGTGCACCTGCTGCGTGCACCCGCTGTGTGTATCTGCTGCATGCTTCTGCTGTGTGCACCCACTGTGTGCACCTGCTGCGTGCACCTGCTGTGGGCCCAGGGCCCCATGCCAGCAAAGTGGCTTTCTAGAGCTCTCTGCCCAGCTGGGAAAGAGGAGCCTGTGGGTAACTAGTTACCAGTTAAAGAACCACAGGTGAAAGCTGGGTAGTGGTGGCGCATGCCTTTAATCCCAGCACTTAGAGGCAGAGGCAGGTGGATTTTTCTAAGAGTTTGAGGCCAGCCTGGTCTACAGTGAGTTCCAGGACAGCCGAGGCTACACAGAGAAAGCCTGTCTTAGACAACGGGTGGGGGGGGTGGAGAAAGGAGAAGAGAGAGAGAGAGAGAGAGAGAGAGAGAGAGAGAGAGAGAGAGAGAGAGAGAGAGAGAGAAGAGAGAGAGCGCTCATTGGTTCCGAGAAGTCCAGGAGGAGCAGGGCCTGCCACCTGGTGGGGGCCTTGCCTAGCATCCTAATATGGCAGAGGTATCACATGAGGAGACAGGCTAAAATGCCAGCTCAGGTCCCACTTCCTCTTCTTATAAAGCCATTAACGCCATCATGGGGTGGGGGTCACATCCTCATGACCTCATCTTAATTCCCCAAGGCCCTATCTCCAGATATGAATTCAGCATATGAATTTGGAGCTTAAATCTTCAACGTGATGACTTTTCAGGGGAATATCCTCACATCTCAGCAGCTGCTAGCTGGGTCTCCTAAAATCTTGGGATACCCAGTTTCTGTAGAAGGATACCCAGACTAGAGGATTAGCTGATTGGCTTGGCTTCTTCCCATTGCCAACACAGCTAGTGAAGACCTGGGAGAAGCCTGGGTGTCTGCCCTTCTGTGAGAACCATGGCAGAAATGAAATGTCTGTGGCCTCTTGTGGCTTCTGCTCAAGCCCTCCGCTCCAGCTCCACTGCAGGTGCCAATTTCTAGACGGGCTTCTTCTGGCCAGGCCGCAGTGGCAGGCGGAAGCTCCTTCCCTTCCTACCTCGTCCTCACCTTCCTAGAGCCCTCCTCCTTGGCTCTTTCTCTTTCTACACTAAAGGCTCCTTTGTTCCCACCAGCAGGGATTTGCTCTCTTCTGTCTTTTGTTTTTTAAAACAGGGTTTCTTTGTGTAGCTCTGACTGTCCTGGAAATTGCTCTATAGACCAGGCTGGCCTTGAACTCGCAGAGACCCACCTGCCCCTGCTTCTGAGTCCTGGGATTAAGGCCTGTGGTGACCGCACGGTTTGGGACTTGCACTTCAGTGGCTGTCACTATCCTAGAATTCCTGGTGACACTGAGGACAGACTGGCCTCTTCCTTTTCATCTTTGTAAGGACCTGCTACCCAGCGCTGCCTGTCCCTGACCCGCCTTTAGTTTCTGTAGTCTAGCTCCTAGTTTCTTCAGAGCCCACTCTGTTTGCTGTGTTCACAGCCTCAGCTGTGCCCGCTATGTCTTTATCTGCTTGTGTGTGTGGCCTCTCTCCTGTGCTGGGGAGCAAGTCCCTGAGTAACGGGATCTGCCTTTGCTCACCGCCCAGCCCAGCACTGGCTAACGGTAGCCTCTGAATATTTGCCAAACGCATGAGCAAAATAAATGATGTGTGCTCTCTACAGACATTCTGGGGCATGCAAAAATACAAATGTGGAAACTGATGATGGATGTTTGGTGTGTTGGGTCCAGGGGTTCGTGCAAAGATGGGGACAGTCCACCAAAGTCTAATAAACCAGAAGCAAACTTTATTCCAGAAACCAGATTCCAGGAAAACCAGAAGCAAACTTAAAACAAACAAACAAACAAACAACAACAACAACAAAAAACCCAAACAATACCACGGGGCACAGAAGCTTATCGGCTAGCTGAGACCACAGCTAGAGATGGTGTTTATTAGGCTGTGGCCAAAGGCCGGTTTCTAAGTAGGGGCACCAAGCATTAGGTCTGAACAAAGGGATTTTTATGATCTTGTCCCGACTAGTGGGCCAGTCAACGGAGATCCTAAGGGAGGGGAGTGGGTTCTAACGTCAATGGGTAACTAGGCAGCAATCATGAAATATGTTTCAGAAGAGATTACAGTGAAAGTCACTAATTGCAAGAAAACAGATGTCTTTAGCAATTAGTTAGAAAAAGGGACTGCTTGCTAGTAATATCAGAGGGTTAATAAATTAGAATAATTGGTTCTTAGGCTGGGAACTTAGAAGATAGAAGAAAGTTCTTTTTGTTGTTGTTTTTTTGTTTTCAAGACAGGGTTTCTCTGTAGCTTTGGAGCCTGTCCTGGAACTAGCTCTTGTAGACCAGGCTGGCCTCGAACCCAGCTAGAAGAAAGTTCTTCACACTATCTCAAGGTAAAACTCAGATACTGACTGCCTGCCACACTTTACAACCTCCTTTATCAGAGCTCATTAGTCAAACCGGTGTTTCTGCCTTGTCCACTGTCTCCTGGTACCTCCAGGCAGTGTATACTGAAGCCTTGTGCCTCCCCTTTAATGGTGCCAGTTTCCCATAACAGAGACAGTGCCTATCCCAGAGGTCACGTATCTCTGTCTCCTAAAGATTAACTCAGTTCATACCTGTTGTTTATCAAGGATGGCCAGAACACTACTCTCAGTTTGCAGAGAGAAGCTCCGGTCTTGTAAATAGAGCTATGGGTTGTAAAGTGAAATAGCCCACTGTTAATAGTTAATCCTCAAGCTGCTGAGAGAGCTGCTGAGAGTCTGTTCTCGTTCTCCCAGGCTTACAACTTTATATTTCTTTATTTCTACATTTCTCTCTTTGGAATCTTCATTTTTATATTCTTTTTCTTGGACTCTTCAGGTGGATCAGTGGATAGATAGGTAGACGGATGGATGAACTGGATGGACGGAAGGCTGAATGGGTGCTTAGAAGGATAGCTGGATGGATGGATATATGTAGGTTGATAGTTGAATCGATGGATGGGTGCTGACCACATAGAAGAATGGGTGGATGAAGGGATGGATGCGAGGCTGACTAGAGGGACAGAACTGATGGAAAAATATGTTGATGGGTACTGATACTCTTTGGTCCTTTTCTGGACTTGGTTGGTCGTCAAGGGTTCAAATTCTCCCATAACTCATAGAAACAGAGCCAATAAGCACATCGTGTGCTGTGTCAAAGCAGTTGCTCACAGTCTCTGGGGTTCAGGTCACAAACCCCGGATGCAGTGTAACCCTTCCTGCCAACTACGTGCCCGTAGGTTTGGAGTACAGTGGACCTGGTGTAAGACACCTGGGTTCAAAACTGCCACTGTCCCCTGTCCTAACAGGGACACACTGTGGCACTGACTGCATGCTGTGGGTGGATTAGGCAGGATAGGAGGGGGTTCAGGGTTCGGACACTGCACTGCTGAGGATAAAGCTATGAAAGCAGACTCTCTCCACAGTGCTGAGCTATCTTATCTGCAGCCTTCCCTCCCTGTGCTGAATTATCAGTGTGATAACACGGAGAACACAATTTAGCCTTTCTAAAAAATACATTCCAAATCCCAACGTACGTGAGCCCTGGGAGTTTCAAAGGGAGGACTGTGCGCTGTGTGCCGTGTGCTAGAACAAGCCCTCAGCATACGGTCAACAATGTCTGCATCTTAGGGTTGTACTTGTGTGGTTGTGTGTGTAGTGTGTATGTTTTAGCCCGTGTGGTATGTGTTAGTGTGTGTAGTATAAGTGTGTGGTCAGATGTGTAGTTGTGGTTGTATGTGTAGTGTTTACATATGGGTATGTTGTGTGTGGTATGTGTGGCATCTGTGTGGTTTTGTTGCATGTTTGTGGTATGTGCAGTATGCGTGTGGTTGTGTTGCATGTGTGTACACATGTGCCATGGAGCATGTGGAGGTCAGAGAACAACTTTCTGGAATTAGTTCTTCTACTTTGTGAGTTCTGAGGGTTGTTCAAGGGTGACCTTGACCACCTGATCACCCTGTTCCCCTCCCCACTCTCCGGTGCTGGGATCACAGGCACATACATGTGTGAGCCTGGGCTTGCTGTGTGCGGGCAAACACACGACCAGCTGAGCTAGAGCTGTCCTACTCCTGAGTTTTCTTTAGGTGAAAGCAAATTAATTATGCGGTGGTTTTATAGATCAGAAAGTGCAGAGAAGAGGTTCAGTCAAGGTCACATTGGAGGGTGGGGCAGCCAAGTTTGTCAGAACACAGTTTTCCACCCACAGCCAGCCTCTTGCAATCAGATTCTTGTTGAGCGTGTGTCTTGCAACTGACCAAGACTTTCCCTCTGCAATACCCAAAAGTTAAATTTAGCTGCTGATAGCGCAAGAGAAAGGCTTAAAAACGAGGTGGAGCCACGGTCGGTCCCATTTGAGCAATTTCATTCAACAGCGCAGCCGTTGGGGGAGGAGAGCTCATGTGTGTAAACCCAGCACCAGGGAGGCTGAGGCAAGAAGGTCGGGAGTTCAAGGCCAGCTATGTGAGACCCTGTCTCAATTAAGAAGAAAAACAGGAGCCGGGCGGTGGTGGCACACGCCTTTAATCCCAGCACTTGGGAGGCAGAGGCAGGTGGATCTCTGTGAGTTCAAGACCAGCCTGGTCTACAAGAGCTAGTTCCAGGACAGGCTCCAAAACCACAGAGAAACCCTGTCTCGAAAAACCAAAAAAAAAAAAAAAAAAAAAAAAAAGAAGAAGAAGAAGAAAAACGGGGAAAAGGGGGGATAGAAAAGTAAAAAGAGAAAAGCACATGTTGGTTTGTACGCAGGCAGAGTGGCACACCAGGGTGTGTAGCGATCCGTCTTTTTCATCTTTATTCCTTAATGTATGCAGGCGGAAGGAAATCAGCCGGGGTGTGGTGGTGCCACCTGGAGTGTGGCCTCCTAGGATGGCTGAGGCAGGAGGATGGCTTCAAACCTTTGGAAGCCAGCCTGGGCAGCAGAAGAAACACCAAAATAGAATTTGACCTGCACGGTTCGAATGACCTTGGTGGTCTGGCAAAGTACAGCCCACCTGTACCTGGTCACTTCTCAGCACTAGGGGAGAGTTCTGGGGCTCAGGGGAGCAGAGCACAGAGGTAGAGGTCCACTCTCACTAGCTCTACCGAGTCCATGCCGTCAGCATGTCAGTCAAGTCAGTGCTGAGATCAGATCTCTGCTGGACCACGACTTCCCCTCTCCTGTCAAAAAAGAATTCAGACAAACCCATGTCAAGCTTGCAGCTGATTCTCTTACTGGGGAGCTGGTCTTCACATGGTGCCGTTCACACTGTTGGCCTGAAGTTAGGAGAACATCCACAGAACACTGAGGGAGCTTTGGGAGTTTGGCGATAAAAAGCTAGCTGGCTGTCAGGAAGCTGCAGAGCCAGACTTTTCTGCAGGATCCTGAGCTGGAATGCAGGCTGTTTGGGTGTCTTTGTTACTTTAGCCAGTGGGAGGATGGTTACTGCCGTGAAACTTACAAGAAGAAAACCAAATCAACCTATCGTGGGTTTCCTCCCTCCTTCCCTTCCTCCCTGTCTCTCTCTTCCTTCCTTCCTCCTCTTCCTCCTCTTCTTTTTTTGAGGAGGTGAAGTTAAAACCCATGGTTGGGGTGGGGAGACCTAGAAAATATAAACTGAGAATTTTGCCCACCCTTTTTTTGTTTTTCTTCAATTGTCTAATGAAGGCCTCCCAGAATCTCCGACTCTTGTATAACTGGGGTAAGGGTTCCTGTTCACATGGCTGTGGGGTGCTTATTGGCCCTCTAGAGGGAGATCCTGGGCATACAGCCCAGGGAACAGGTGCCATCAGGGGTTACCACTAAGCTACGCCCTCAGTAACCCCGCCTCCCCCGAGTTCATTGCAGGATTTTTATGCAGTGCTTCAGAACGTACTTATGTATAGTCCTGTCCCTGTGAGGGCCTTCTCTTCTCCGGTCCACGCCTTCCTCATCTGTGAAGCCAAGGTGTGGTGGGGATGAGCCCAGGGAGCCTCCTGGACTTTTCCCGATTTTGTTGATGCTTAATAGGGTCCTCGGTGGCTCCAATGAGTAAAAAAGCCTGGTAACCCAAGCAATCCCCAGGACCCACGTGGTGGAAGGCGAGAACCGACTCCCACAAATTGTTCCCTGATATCCACACTTGCTGAGGGAGGTCCACCTATAAAAATAATAAACGTATCTTAAAACATCTTTAAACTGAACGTGGGAAACTCACCGAGCCCCCCCCCCCCCACCCCCGTAACCAGCACAAGAGTGACTGCCTTTTTGAGCTTCAGCATTTTCATCGGATCCCTACCGTGCATGTCAAACTTATGGAGTGCAGTGTAGAGGGCTGTGAAACATCTCCGGGGTTGCTGGGAGGAAGAGGACAGTCTCCCTGAGTTCACCAGAGGTCTGGAGCAGGAGCAGAGGTGGCTTGGGGAAAGGGGGAGGCGGGGCCCGGGCGGGACAGCTCTCTGGGGGCGTGGCCGTGTCGGAATTGGGAGTTGGCTGGAGGCGAGGCCCTGGGGCGTGGCCGAGCCGTAGGGGCGTGGGTGAAGCCACATAGCCTGGTGGGAGGTTAGGGGACCGGCAGGAGGTCGGTCATTCTAGCAGGGCGTGGCCAGGCGGGGCTTTGCTTCGGCTTCCAAGAGTAGAGAGCAGTTCGGGATGGCCTGCGAGGCGCATTGCCCCGCTTGTTGCAGCTGTCGCAAGCTGCGGTCAGAGGCCCTCCGGGAGAACGCTTCCGACTCTGGTGGCGACCTGGCGACCGTGCTGTGCCTTGGGAACGGGGCTTGCTCCCTGGGATTAGGGGTTGCAAACTGCGCATCCCCATGGGAGCCGGCTAGGATTGGCCGGTGGGCCTGGCAACATGAGCCCCGCTAAATGCAAGGTCTGTTTCCCTGAGCTCACAGGAAAGTAAGTAAGCCCGCGATCTTAGAGTAACTGCTTTTGCAAACTCGTGTGCCCCTTCCAGTCCAGATCCGCTGTCCGCCCCTGAACACCCTATCTTTCCCCACCTTCCTCCCAAAGAGATTCGAGTTTAGCTTGGGCCGCTATAGGGGATGGAGCCCACCTTGCAAACTAGCGTCCTAGGTGGGCACTCAGTGATGTTTGGAGAAAACATTGCCCAGCACACAAGCGCCTCTAGATTGATTCCTGGGTCGCGGCACCCTTCCGATCTCCTCTCCTCTTGCCTCTTTGGCCTTGAGAAAGTGGCGCTTGTGGGAGGCAACACTTTTTGAAGCTGAAGCCCTTGGAGAGCTCAGGTACCCTGAGCAAGTTTTTTATTAAAGGTCATTTTCTGGGCATGCTAATTGGGCAGAGCTTCTAGCCCCACCTACTCGACTGTTAATTTCCTTTCCCCTTTCATTTATCGCACTATGAAAACAGTCACCAAAGGGATGTTGCATTCGTTGCTGAGAATTCAGCCCTTTAGCCCGTAGTGTAGTGCACATTTGTAATCCTGGCACTGCCGAGGCAGGAGGATTGAGTTTGAGGCCAACTTGGGCTGTATAAGAAAGCCAACACACATAAAGCCTTAAACAAACAAATGCACAAACTTTGAAAATTATGAATAAACAAAAAGAGAAGTAAAGATATAATTCCACGTGGATCAACAGTAGATACTAACAAGCCTTGTTTCCAGTGCACATGATTAATTTATAAAATTGAACCATACAGAATTTATTGTATTGTAACTCACTTTTAGTCTTTTTTCAAGTGGGCTCTGCAAATGATGAGTTTATCTGTGTTTTTCTGGCCTGAGAGCAATAGTTGCTATGGGGTTAAACAGTTGAAAGCAATCAAGAGAAGAACACCATTTGTGTGAAAACTATGAGAAATTCAAAGGTCAGAGTGCACAAATAAAGTTTTATTGGCACATAGCTCCACTCACTGGTTTCTAGAAAGCCCGTGCCACCACTTGTGGGCTTTGCTAGATGACCTGAGTATTCGGACAGAGGCTAGGTTATAACACTTGAGGTATCAACTAGCTGGGACTTGACTTGCCAACCTTGCTCTGTGTGCCAGGCTTTTCCTGGGTCCAGCGTGTTCCTGTAAATGATGCACTTTAACACGTGCAAGCAGTCACTGTGTGCAGTGGATAGTCCAGCTTTATCTCCTCTGTGATGTAGATACAGCACAGCAAGCCACAGCCTGGAGCTGAGGCACTGCCTTCTCCTTAGCTACTTTCTTGTAGCAGATTACCTGGTCCATCAGGATCCGCTATGCACGTCCCATGTGTGTAAAGTTTGCCTCTGCAAACAAGAAGGGGTATAGCTGTGTTTGGCAAGAACTACTTGTATCTTCCAGAAACTCCCAGTCAAGTGGTAGCAAATGTCTGGTCAGTTCAATAGTCTTACCTTCTTTATGGTTTTACCTTCTATCAAATATGGTCTGAAAATATTGAGTTAAAAATTCCAGACATAGTTCGTATATTTTATGTCGTTGATGGCCCTGAGGGATGTGATGAAATCTTTTGAGAGCCCATCCCCCACACAAAGTATTCTTTTGTACAGTGTATCCATTCTTTGTATGCTATCTGCACCTTAGTATTTAGTGCGTTCCTGGTCACCACATGGCCATTATGTTACCATGCTACTTCTGCTCAAGTAACTCTTATTTCCTTAACAATTGCCTAAAAGCAGAAGGGGAGAGATTCTGGAGATTTTATTATGGTACTTGTTACAATGAATCTATTTATTAATATTATTGGAAATCTCTTTTGTTGTTGTTTTGTTTTTGAGACAAGATTTCTCTGTGTAGCCTTGTCAGTCCTAGAAGTAGCTCTGTAGACCAGGCGGGCCTCAAACTCACTGCGATCTGCCTGCCTCTGCTTCTGGAGTGTTGGGATTAAAGGCATGCGCCATCACCGCCGGCCCTGTTATTGTGAATCTCTTACCATGACTAATTTATAAGATAGACTTTATCATTGGTATGTACATGTAGGAAAACAAGCCAGCCATCCAGTATCGATGGGCTCAGGACTAACCATAGTCCTAGGCTTGCGCCCCAGGTCTAGAACAGGTTCTCTAAAGATCTCCTGTAACTCTAATTCAAGGTCTGGGCTCTCCAGGTGATCAGGGTGGATAGAACAAATATGTATTACAAGGAGACTTATTAGATTAGCTTGCACAGTCATTATACCTGCTATCATTGTGGGACGCTTTTCCCATGTTAGTATGAGTTCTTTGTAGGTGTCATGCCAACTTCTCATGCGGTAACCTCAAATTTTTCTTTTCCTTCCTTTTTCTTTTTTTCTTTCTGTTTTTTAAGACAGGGTTTCTCTGTGTAGCTCTGGCTATCCTGGAACTCACTCTATAGACCAGGCTGACTTCAAACTCAGAGATCCACCTGCCTCTGCTTCCCGAGTGCCGATCAAAGGCGAGCGCCAACACTGCCCTGCCTCCGTTGCCTTGAGCATGAGTTGAGCAGGGATTCGACTGACCCCAGGCTGTTGCCCACCGGGTTCATTCTACCAGCTCTGGATTCTATCTGCTATGTTAAAAGCTTGACCTGCTTAACTAACAAAGCCTTTAGGGACCCTTTGTGAAGTCCTTTAGCTGGCCATGTCTAAGCAGAGGGCCAAGAAAAGGACCTAGGGCTAGGGTCCGCCACATCTTCATGGGTACAAGTGGTTCATGGAGCATGGAGATCATATCCCTCCACCTTCACCTTTCAGGAGCCTGCCACCCAGCTCCCAAATTAATCACACATGGAGTGATGTGGGATTCCCCTCTCTATGCTCTGAATATGTTTTATTACCATTGGATAATAAAGAAGCTGCTTTGGCCTATGGCAGAGCAGAATAGAGCTAGGTGGGAAAACTAAACTGAATGCTGGGAGAAAGAAGGCAGACTCAGGCAGAAGCCCAAGAAGCAAGATGTGAGGTAACAAACGAGCCTCGTGGTAAAATATAAAATAATAGAAATGGGTTAATTTCAGATGTAAGAGTTAGATAATAAAAAACCTGAGCTAATAGGCCAAAGAGTATGTAATTAATATTAAGCTTCAGAGTGGCTCTTTCTTTCTTTTTTCTTTTTTTCTTTTTTTTTTGTTATTTGAGACAGGGTTTCTTAGTAGCTATGGAGCCTGTCCTGGAACTTGCTGTGTAGACCAGGCTGGCCTTGAACTCACAGAGATCCACCTGCCTCTGTCTCCCGAGTGCTAGGATTAAAGGCGTGTGTCACCACTGCTTGGCAGAGTGGTTATTTCATAAACAGCTTCAGGCTGGTGGAGAAAAACTGGTCCAGGGGGACCAGCAGGACAGAGAATTTTTGTAGCTACAATGGAGGTTCATTTCTGATAAATGCCTGGTCTTAGCTTGGCTTGTTTCTTGCCAATTTTTATTTCTTATTTGTTTGTTTATATTAAAAAATGTGTATGAGTGTTTGGCCTGAATATATGTATACATGTATGACACATGTGTCCTGCACCAGAAGAAGTCAGAAGAGAGCATTGGATCCCCTAAAACTGGAATTACAAATGTAATTTGTAAGAGTTACCATGTGGATACTGGGAATCGAACTCAGGTCCTCTGGAATAGCTGTCAGTGCTCTTAACCATTAAGCCATCTTTTCAGGCCCTTGCCAGCTTTTCTTAAATTATCCCATCTACCTTTTGCCTCTGAACTTTTACCGTTCTCTACTCCTGTATATTTCCTTCCCTTCTTACTCAGTGTCTAGCTGTATGGCTGGCCCCTGGAACTCTCCTCTCCTCCTTTTCTTGTTCCTTGATCTCTTTTCTCTCTTTTTCTTCTTCTATTTATCCACTCTGCATGCTAGCCCCACCTATCCTTTCTCCTGCCTTGCTTGCTATTGGCCATTCGGCTCTTTATTAGACCAACCAGATGTTTTAGGCAGGCAAACTAACACAGCTCCACAGAGTTAAACAAATGCAACATAAAAGAATGCAACACATCTTTGCATCATTAAAGAAATGTTCCACAGTATAAACAAATGTAACACATCTTAAACTAATATTCCATAACAGGGCCCTTGTAACATACCTAAGATAATCTTCCCCAGCAGGCCCTCCTCTGTCTGGGTCAAAGGATGTGCTGTCACGAGGATTCTGCCATTGCTTACATGAGAGATCTTGCCATGGTCCACCTACCCTCACCTCCTAGAGATGGGGTTCATCTTATTCCTCAGCACCCACCCCTTCCCTCTCCTTTTGATATTTTTAGACATGATTTCACATAGCCCAGGCTGACTCTGAACTCCCAAGGATAACTTTAACTCTGATCCTCCTGTGTCTACTTTCTGAGAGTTGGGATTACAGGTGCGTATTCAGGAATCAATACAAAAGTCCCCATGTCGGTCTACCTCAGGGTTGGTGTGCTATTCCTCTAAAAGGCCAAATAGTAAATACTTTCTGCTTTGTGACCATATAGTTTCTCACAGCGACTCACTTCGCCTTTCATAGTGGTAGTGACTACACAATTAAATGGGCCTGGCTGTGTCCCATTAGAGGACTCTAAAGCAGGACGTTCGTGTAATTGTTATGTGGCACAATAGAAATCTTTGGATGTGGTAAAGTCATTCATGGCAGATTGAATTTGTTCAGGGACCACCTCTGCTCACCCTTGACCTGGTATCATTCTAGAAGGCATCAAAAGGGTGTGTGTTCCTGAGAAATTCCCAAGGGTCAGGCTGTCAAGACAACTCAGCAGGCAAAGGTGCCAGCCATTAACCTTGACCTAAGTTTAATTCCTGGAGTCTATATGATAAATGAAAGAACTGACTCCCAAAAGCTGCCCTCTGACCTCTCCATACACACGGTAGTTTATGCAGACCCCTCCAAATAAATTAATAAATCAATTTAATTAAGTGCTTTTAATAGAAATCTCCAAAGGTCTATTATCTGGTTTCCTACTTATCTGTAAGATTAGTTTTTATTTCTGTGTTTTGGTGTGTGTGTGTGTGTCTGTCTATCTGTATATGCTGTATGCCTGTGTGTCTGTCTGTATGAGTGTGTGTGTGTATGCTGTGTCTCTCTGTGTATCTGTCTGTATGTGCCGTATGTGTGTGTGAGTTTATGTGTGTGTGTGTATGTGTGTGCACCCTCAGAGGCCAGAAGAGGGTATCAGATCCCCTGAAACTGGAGTTTGAGGTAGCTGTGAACCACCCGTGTGGGTCCTTTGGAGGAACGACAAGCTCTCTGAACTGCTGAACCATCTCTGTGGCTCCCAGGAACCTAGTTTTGAGTTGTCTGTAGGAAAGTGGCTTTAGCAGCTCCACTGGCTTCATGCCTTCTTCCTATGCCCCGTTACCAACTGCAGACATGCTTTGTGTAGACGTTGCCTCCCTCCCACCATGTGGTGGTCAGGGTGCTGGTTCCTGCCCATCCCCTAGTGACAAGAGAGGGTGAGGGATTTAAGTGTTGGGGGACACTGGGGCCCTGAACAGCTCTGTTTGTTCTCTGACCCTGGGATGGTACCCAGGGTCTACCACAGGCAAGAGTACTACTGTTGAGCGGCACCCCACCTCCCTAGATGCTGTATGTTTGTTTAATTTATCAAAAAATTATTGGGGAGAGGGTGACATCTGTGGCAGTCAGATCAGTTTGCATTAGTTGGTTCCTTTCCTCCATCTTGGGGGTTGAAAGGCTCAGAGTCAAGTCATCAGGCTTGGGGGCCCAGCCTGCATTTGCTTGTTGAGACGGAGACTTCCCATGTGACTCAGGCTGACCTTGAATTCACAATCCTGTCTCCACCTCCCTGGTGTTTTGATTCCAGGGTGCATCACCACTCCCCATTTCAGGTCTGACCAAGGGGAGGAGCAGAATACTGGCAGGGTGTCACAGGTTCTGGAGCAGAAGATCAGGAGGGTGACCCTCGGCCAGCCAGGTTTGCCCACTGCAGCTCTGTCGGAGCTCAGGGCCACCCTGTGCATTGTATGGGGCTGAGCAACATCTCTGATCTTGACCCATTAGGTACAGACTCCCTGAGTTGGTATTGTCACACATCCTTCTGAGGAGCAGAAGTGCCCTGCTTGAGGACCCCCATGCCCTCTCTCTTATTTCCAGAGGCCATATTGCAGGGTTTGTCTTTGCACCTACTCAGTCTTTTCTATCCTGGTTAAATTCTGAGGTTAGATAGGGTTAAATCACCCGCCCAGCTCTGTTGCTTATCAACTTTGTAATTGAGGTAAGTGGTCCTCCCTGTCTCATTACTGAGAACAGATGGCAGCTTCTCCTACACAGAGCGGTAGGAAGTCAGCGAGAAAGTCCAGGCCATTGTATGCCCTTGACAGCATTGATTTCCTCCCAGAACAGCCTGGTCTTGTGCCCCAGCAGCTGACTGGGATTGGTGTTTGGCTGGCACCTCTGTTGTTGGTTGATGCTTGAAGCCATTTCCCGAGCCACCGTGGCACATTTCAGCCCTCACCCTTGTCCTCCTGTGTAAGGTCAGGGCTTAGTGTTCTTAGGTTCTCCTTCAGTCGGCTCCAGTGCCAGGGGAAGGTCGTCTGTCTGGAGCCAACACTGGCTGGCTTCCAGCATTGTCAAAAAGAATCACAACAGCCCTGTGCCTGGACTGGAGATGGGCCAGGAACAAGGCTACCCCTTGCCTTGCATCCTTCTTTGATGGTCTTCAGGGAAGGGCTCGAGGCCTGCCTGAAAAAGGGATTCCATCACCAGCCAAAAATCAAAGTGACGCCACAGATGGTTCTAAGCCTCAGAATGAGTTTTTCTTAACTGTGCATATTTCCATCAAGTCCCAGGAGCTGGAAGGTTTGTGTGTCCGAGAGTGGAGGGGTCAGACTTTCTGGTGCAGGGTGATATCAGCCTGTGAGGGAAGATCACTGACAGGCGAGGATAGAGTTCAGATGGGGGCTTTGTGGAATAGGCTCAGCGAGTGGCTTGTTGCTCCTCTTGGTTAAGGAGCAGGTAGACCCTGACTCTCCTGGTGTGGTCATTGATTCACTGAGCACCACATGTCACCCTGGGCCCCTTTCTACTGAGGGTCTGGACGCCTCACTTAATCATAAGTAAACATGCAGCCCTACCGAATGAGCTGTGTGTTATTGTCCCCATATCCCAGCTAGGAAAACTGGGTGCTCCAGGGGACGGTGGAATAACCATGGCTTTGGAAACAATAGACACCATTCAGGAGAGGGACGCTTGAAACGGGAACACTACTCTCCTTACTAGGGTCAGCAGGCCATCAGGTGTCAAGGAATAGGATGCTCTAAGGAGGAGACATTGGGTTGGGGACATGGCTCAGTCAGTATTGCAAGTTGGGGGAACTGAGTTCGATTCCCACCAACCCATTAGAAAATAAGTGTCCGGATGTGTAGAATTTGCAGGTAGCTGTTGCAGCATAACGGGTGAGCTCCAGGTCGGTGGGAGACTGTCCCAAAGGAGGTGGATGGTGTGTGGAGGATGGCGCCCAAGGTTGTCTGTCCACTGGCCTCCACATACGTGTGCACACACCCCATGCACACACATAGCATCATGAATACACATGTTCTATGAAAACCTGAAGGGAGCTGGGCGGTAGTGGCTCACGCCTTTAATCCCAACACTCAGGAGGCAGAGGCAGACGGATCTCTGTGAGTTTGAGGCCAGCTTGGTCTACAAGAGCTAGTTCCAGGACAGGCTCCAAAGCTACAGAGAAACCCTATTTCGGGGGAAAAACAAAAAAAAAACCAAAAGGGAAAATTTACATACCCCCAAACCAACCCTGGGACATTGAAAATGTAAGGGCCAAAATGAAGAATTTTGCTGCATGGATGGTTAGGAGAGAAGGCTGAGGGACTTCTCCAGAAGATAGAAGAAAAGAGGAGAGAAGAAAATGCTCTAATGGGCTAACTTCAGAATTTCAACAAAATATATAATGTAGTAGGCTAACCTCTGACTTCAACAGCCAAGCTTCAGGATATGATAGGGAGGAATAAGAGGTAAGGAGATATTCGGAGACAGAGTCCCAGTGTATCAACTTTCAATTTAGAGAAGGCGGGGCTTGGGATAGATCTCAGAATCCTTCCATCCATAGCCTGTGAGCCTCGGGCTCCATTCCCAGCACCATGAAGACCTAGGACACCAGACCGAGAGGGCCTGGCAAATCCACAGCCTCGCTGACAGAAACAGACATGTTTGTGCACACATGACACCGTCAAATACAGGGGACAGAAGAACATGTAACCTTCCAAATATGGAAAAACCAGGCCACTGACAAAAGATCAAAGATTAAAGCCCACCAACCAAAAAACAAACAAAAATCCTCCAGCCAAACAACAAAAAGAAACAAACAATAAAAACCCCAAACACCTGGGGACTCCGACACCACGACGCTGGCTTCAAAACTCTGAAGGAAGTTTGCCTTCCTTCAGCTCAGCACAGAGTGAACAACGGGTCTGTACCCAAGAGCAGAAGGATAACAGTTGCCAGACATGCAAGGCAGTCATGTTTTCTGTCCCCTCCATAGCTTTCTCAGAAGGCTACGTGAGGGTTTCTGCCATGGAAACCATAGGGGACACCAGGAAAGAGCAGCAGTGTCTACAGCAGAGCAGCCAGCATGTGGTCAGGATGCTGGTGGTGGGGACCTGGGGCAGGGTCGAGGACATCATCGTAACGCACACTGCGGTTACACACATTGTCTTGTTAACCGTGTGACACTACCAACAGATCTCTGCCAGCAAAACAAGGGAGTATCCAGAGAGAGATGGGGCCCGCCAGCCACCCCGGGTTAGAATCCTACTGTGAGGAAAGGCAGAAGGAAGGACAGACATCTGTGGTGCCTGTCGGGTGTATGAGATGGAAGCCACCCCTAGGGATGGCCCCTGTGGGAGGGTGACGACCCGGAGGAGTTAGCCTCCTATGCTAGCGTCTGTGACCAACAAAGAACATCAAGTAAAAGGTGAAAATCACCTTCTCCAGAAGAAAATAGAGAACAAAGGGCCATGGTGGCTCACCACCCTCATCTGTGAAAGCAAGCAGGCCAAACAGAGCCCGCTCTGCAGGAGCCTGGGGAGGCGCCTGGACAGAGCAGCTGTGGAACAGCTAGGCCTCCTCTCTGGATGGCACGGCCACAGGCGGCATCTCTGGCAGATGGCTCAGGAGAGTGCGATGTGTGCCCAGTGATGCTGCTTCAGTCACCAAACAGCCACATATGTGAGGATCAGTTGGTGTTTCTAGCCCAGTGCTGTGTAGAATGGCCAAGGCTGTATGTCCCTGCTACTTATGAGGCCGATCCAGGAGGATCTCAGTTCTAGGCTATCTTGGGTTACACAGACACTGTTTCAAAAAAGAGATTCTAGACTTATCATGTGGCTTTCCTAAGCTGGGTGAGTGCGTGCTAGGATGTCCCTACAGTGTAACCTAACGCACTTCACTCAGGAAGCATCTCTGCCCTTCAGCTGGGTCTGTCTGTGTCCTGGGGGTGTGGAAGCTTGCAGATGTGAAATGCCGGAGTCAACAGGGGTTTCCTTTCGGAGGTTACAGAGGAGTGAGGCAGGGGCCTTCCTTGTATTGTGATGTAGTTTGTGTTTTTATTATATTTATTTGGGGTGTATGCATGTGTGTGTGTGTGTGTGCACGCGCATGCATGCATGCATGCATGTGTGCATCAGAGGACAACTTTTAGGAGTTGCTTCATTCCTTCCACTACATGGGTCCTGGGGATTGAACTCAGATAGTCAGACTTGGCAGCAAGCACCTTTGCCCGCTGAGCCATCTTGTCATGTGTTTTTCCTTTTGTTTTCAAGCCTTTAAGTTTCCTGAACGCTCAGTGAGTTTTTATCCACACTGACTGTATACAGAGGACTTTTGTTTCTTTTAAGATTCTACTTGTTTTTAGTTTATGTGTATCAGTGTTTACCTGCATGTATGTCTGTGCATGTATCATGTGGAGGGCCCACAAAGGCCAGAAGTCAGGGTTAGATCCCTGGAGTTTGAGTTACAGGGAGTTGAGAGTCACCGTGAGGTACTCAGGAGCAGCCAGTGCTCCTTGTGACCAGGTGACAGGGACTCCGGTCACCACAGTACAGAGGGTTTGGTGACTGCTCGTCCTCCTTGCATTTCCTGTACAAATGCACAAGAACCGACACGGACGGTTGCATCTTCCTTGGGCCCAGAGGCTTCGTTGAGTCTGCCATCAGCGTGCGTATTCGGAGTCCCGTCTCATTCATGTTCTTCCCCGGTTTCTTTGAGTGTGTGTGTGTGAGGGACACTTCCTGAACCCCTCTGTGATTGTGCCTGTGTGTTGACACCTGATCTGGGGTCACTGCTCACTGGTGATAGATTGACCCTTCCTCTTCTTCTCTTCCGGTGGCAGCTGTTCTTCCAGGCCCAGGGTGGGAAGGAAGGGGAGGGAAAGCGAGTCGGAAGCACAACTTCTTTTTTTTTTTTTTTTTTTTTTTTTAGTTTTTCGAGACAGGGTTTCTCTGTGGTTTTGGAGCCTGTCCTGGAACTATCTCTTGTAGACCAGGCTGGTCTCGAACTCACAGAGATCCACCTGCCTCTGCCTCCCAAGTGCCGGAAGCACAACTTCTATACTATGTTTTCCAAAACTTTTTTCAGCTTTTAATAATAATAAAAAGTCTATACAGAAAAGTTCATGAAAGTTCCATGTACTAAATTTGTCAAATGTTGGAATGAAGAGTCATAGTGTGTATAGATCTCCTTCCTGCTTATAGTGTGCCCATGGTTGCTGTAAGTTCCCAGATAGGGGACGTGCCAAGCAAAGGCTGAATTATAGCAGGCATGGACCTCCTGAGATAGCCTTGAGTCTCTTTGTGCTTCTGTGTTTTTTTTTTGTGTGTGTGCATGTGTGTGCGTGTGTGTGTGTGTGTAGGGTGTGTGTGGCGTGTGCATGTGTAGGGTGTGCTTGTATGTGGTGTGTGTGCATGTGTAGGGTGTGTGTGGTCTGTGCATGTGTAGGGTGTGTGAGCACACACACTCTCCCTGGCCACTGGTTTTTCCCTCCGACTCTGCCCTGGAGGCCCCAGGCTTCCTCCCTTATGGCTCCCATCTTCCCTCTCCGCAGACCCAGCATGTCCGGACTCCACCTGGTGAAGAGAGGCCGTGAACATAAGAAACTGGACCTGCACAGAGATTTCACTGTAGCGTCCCCAGCTGAGTTTGTCACCCGCTTTGGGGGCAACAGGGTCATCGAGAAGGTACAGATGAGTCCTGCATGCTGATGGGGGTGGGCTCCTTTTCTTGGTTGGATACTTCAGAGGGAAAGAAGCCGCCACTTGGGACACTTGCTTGGGTGCTGGGTGCTTGACTTCGGGGACTTTTCACCCTTTCCCCCCGCATGGGTGTATTACCTCATTCCTCGGAAGGGGAGACAGGCTCTGGGCTTGATCAGGAGCTCCTGGGTGCTCTGCTGGAGTGTGGCTGCTTCCTGGGCTGGTGGTAGGAATGTGTAGAACCCTCGCCCCTGCCACCACTCCCTGAGCTAGGCTTCCTAGAGGACAGGAGACCACACTATGACGTCACGGATGGGCTGCAGCCGAGCAAATGTTGCCATGTGTGAGGGTCCACCTGGTTTCACCTGGTTCCTACTCCTCACAAAGCAGGTCCATACTCTGTGGTTATTCCTACTGTGTTCATAGCAAACTGTGACCCCGAGGCTGACAAGACCCTCAGATTTAGAGTCCTTAGGAAAATCCAGAAATTGCTTTTTTTTTTTTCTTAGATAGGGTTTGTGTATTCCAGGTTGGCCTCAAACTCCAAGGATAAACTTGACCTTTTGATCATCCTGCCTCCACCCCGCAAGTGTGTGCCATGTTCCTCAGTCTATGCAGTACTGGCCCTGAAGCCAGGCTCTGGGCATGCTCAGTCGGCAGTGGGCCCTATTCCCATTGATTTCTACTCTTCCGTCCCTCATTTCTAGATACTGCATTTTGGACCCACTGGGAGACACTGGCTCTCACAGCCTTTTTGTCTGCTCTCCCAAGATGTGTCCTGAACTTTAGATGTAGGGGTTGAACTGCAGATGTCGCAGCTGGCATTGGGCCCCACACAGACATTTATCATCCACACACTGACCAATTGGGATCTCTGTAGCAGTCTCTGCCTGCTGCCAAAGAGTCGTCTTTGTTGAGGGGTGAGACTACACTTACCTGGCCAGGCTGGCGCACGGGCTCCCATATTTACATATAATTTATTTATTGAGATCTCACTGTGTAGCCTTGACCAGCCTGGAATTTGTCTGTAGACCAGGTTAGCCTTGAACTAACAGAGATCCTCCTGTCTCTGCCTCCTGAGTGCTGGGATGATTATTTTTAAAAACCAAATCTGAGCCTTACAGTTTGCGAGATCTGGGTTTGAGCCTGAGCTCAGACACTCTGGCTGTGTGACCCTGAGAAAGTGTCTTAACTCCTCTGAGCTTCAGTGTGTTTTTAGTCAGATAGGACAATGGTAGAAGTTCCTTCAGGGGGTTGTTGTGAGGGTGGAGTGCAGAGAGCAAACACGGCACTGGAGTCTGGTGTGTACAGAACACAGCGATGTCAGAGGGAATGACAGCAGTGCCACCCAAGCCCCTCATCCACTCCCCTGACATCCCTGCATATGCTGTGTGGGACCATGTTCTGGCCTGGGTGCTCTCGGGTCCCCGTGCAGGTGGCACTATGGCCCCAGCTCTTCCTGGTGTCTCCCTCAGGTACTCATTGCCAACAACGGCATTGCTGCGGTCAAGTGTATGCGTTCCATCCGCCGCTGGGCCTACGAGATGTTCCGGAATGAACGTGCCATCCGGTTTGTGGTCATGGTGACCCCCGAGGACCTTAAGGCCAATGCAGGTACCCGAACTTGCCATCTCAACTCCTGTTGTGGCCGTTCCTGTCTGCCCTCCCCTCCTCTATCCTGCTCAGTCAGGACCCAGAACTGTAGGGTCTCCTTCACTAGCTCATAGGTTTTTGGGTTTTGTTTTTGTTTTGGAGACAGGGTTACTCTGTGTAGCCCTGGCTGTCCTGGAACTCACCCTGTAGACCAGGCTGGCCTCGAACTCACTGAAATCTACTTGCCTCTGTCTCCTGAATACTGGGATAAAGGTGTGTGCCCCCACTGCCTGGCTCACTATCTCATGTTTATGTGTTCTTTTACATGTTTGTGTGTGCATGTGTGTGCATGAGTGTGTGTTTCAGGAGTCAACCTTGGGTCTGTACCGTAGGAATCACCTGCCCCTTGTTTTTTGTGTTTTGATCACCATACACCACATTAAACTTCATTATGGCGCCTTCAACAAAAGTAGTTTTTGTTGGTTCTCTTTCCCCACTTCTCTCTCATCCCCACAAGCCACGCCCTTCCGCCCATATCTGTTACTCCACACGGTTTTCTACAGCCCTGTGTGTTGTTTGTTAGTTTCTATTGTCTGTTTAGCTTCGGTCCTGTTGAAATAGACCATACTCTAAAGTCACCGTCAGCAATTGGCTTTTTTTTTTTTTTTTTTTTTTTTTTCGAGACAGGGTTTCTCTGTAGCTTTGGTGCCTGTCCTGGAACTAGCTCTTGTAGACCAGGCTGGCCTCGAATTCCCAGAGATCCACCTACCTCTGCCTCCCGAGTGCTGGGATTAAAGGCATGCACCACCACCGCCCGGGTAGCAATTGTCTTTTTAACTTTTTTTTTTTTTTTACATTTTTTTTATTCTTTTTTAATTAAAATTTCCAACTGCTCCCCGTTTCCCATTTCCCTCCCCCTCCTCCCACATATTGCCCCCTCCCCCCACTCCCCTCCCCCATCCCCACTCCTCTTCTCCTCCCCCCAGTCCATTCCCCCTCCCTCTCGATACTGAAGAGCAGTCCAAATTCCCCGCCCTACAGGAAGACCAAGGTCCTCCCACTTCCATCCAGGCCCAGGAAGGTGAGCATCCAAACAGGCTAAGCTCCCACAAAGCCAGTTCATGTATTAGGATCGAAACCTAGTGCCATTGTCCTTGGCTTCTCATCAGCCTTCATTGTCCGCCATGTTCAGAGAGTCCGGTTTCAACCCATGCTTATTCAGTCCCAGTCCAGCTGGCCTTGGAGAGCTCCCAATAGATCAGTTCCACTGTCACAGTGGGTGGGTGCATGCCTCGTGGTCCTGATTTCCTTGCTCATGTTCTCCCTCCTTCTGCTCCTCATTTGGACCTTAAGAGCTCAGACCATTGCTCCAAATTGGGTCTCTGTCTCTCTCTCGATCTATCGCCAGATGAAAGTTCCTGTGCCATTCTCCTTGGCCTCTCGTCAGTTCTCATTGTCCGCCACATTCAGAGAGTCCGGTTTTATCCCATGTTTTTTCAGTAGCAGTCCAGCTGGCCTTGGTGAGCTCCCAATAGATCGGCCCCACTGTCTCAGTGGTTGGGTGCACCCCTCATGGTCCTGACTTCCTTGTTCATGTTCTCTCTCCTTCTGCTCCTCATTATAACCTTGCGAGCTCAGTCCGGTGCTCCAGTGTGGGTCTCTGGCTCTATCTCCATCCATCGCTAGATGAAGGTTCTATGGCGATATGCAAGATATTCATCAGTATGATTATAGGATAGGTTCATTTCAGGTTCCCTATCCTCAGGTGCCCCAATGAACTAACTGGGGACATTGCCCTGGGCATCTGGTAGCCATTCCAAGTTCAAGTCTCTTGCCAACCCTTAGGTGGCTCCCTTACCTAAGGTATGAGTTTCCCTGCTCCCCTATCCAACCTTCCTTTATCCCCAATCACCCCGATTCCCCCAGTTCCCCTCATCTTCTCCTTCACACTTTTCTCTCCCCATCACCCCTCATCCCCATCCCACCCCACCCCCAAGATTCCAATTTTTTGCCCATCAATCATGTCTATTTCCCATAGCTGGGAGGATATCTATATGTTTTTCCTTGGGTTTACCCTCTTGTTTAGCTTCTTTAGGATCACAAATTATAGACTCAGTGGCCCCTATCCATGGCTAGAAACCAATTATGAGTGAGTACATCCCATGTTCTTCTTTTTGGGTCTGGGTTACCTCACTCAGGATCGTATTTTCTATTTCCATCCATTTGCATGCAAAATTCGAGAAGTCATTGTTTTTTACCGCAGAGTAGTACTCTAATGTGTATATATTCCACACTTTCTTCATCCATTCTTCCATTGAAGGGCATCTAGGTTGCTTCCAGGTTCTGGCTATTACAAATAATGCTGCTATGAACATAGTTGGACAAATGCTTTTGTCATATGATAGGGCATCTCTTGGGTATATTCCCAAGAGTGGTATTGCTGGGTCCAGGGGTAGGTTGATCCCAATTTTTCTGAGAAACCGCCACACTGATTTCCAAAGTGGTTGCACAAGTTTGCAGTCCCACCAGCAATGGATGAGGATACCCCTTTCTCCACAACCTCTCCAGCAAAGGCTATCCTTGGTGTTTTTGATTTTAGCCATTCTGACAGGTGTAAGATGATATCTCAAAGTTGTTTTGATTTGCATTTCTCTGATCGCTAAGGAGGTTGAGCATGACCTTAAGTATCTTTTGGCCATTTTAACTTCTTCTGTTGAGAATTCTCTGTTCAGTTCAGTGCCCCATTTTTTAATTGGGTTAATTATCCTTTTAAAGTCTAGTTTCTTGAGTTCTTTATATATTTTGGAGATCAGACCTTTGTCTGTTGCGGGGTTGGTGAAGATCTTCTCCCAGTCAGTAGGCTGCCTTTTTGTCTTAATGACAGTGTCCTTTGCTTTACAGAAGCTTCTCAGTTTCAGGAGGTCCCATTTATTCAATGTTGCCCTTAATGTCTGTGCTGCTGGGGTTATACATAGGAAGCGATCTCCTGTGCCCATATGTTGTAGGGTACTTCCCATTTTCTCTTCTATCAGGTTCAGTGTGTTCAGATTGATATTGAGGTCTTTGATCCATTTGGACTTGAGTTTTGTGCATGGTGATAGATATGGGTCTATTTTCATTCTTCTACAGGTTGACATCCAATTGTGCCAGCACCATTTGTTGAAGATGCTTTCTTTCTTCCATTGTATACTTTTAGCTCCTTTATCGAAAATCAGTTGTTCATAGGTTTGTGGGTTAAAATCCGGGTCTTCTATACGATTCCATTGGTCGACTTCTCTGTTTTTATGCCAGTACCACGCTGTTTTCATTACTGTAGCTCTGTAATAGAGTTTGAAGTCAGGGATGGTAATGCCTCCAGAAGTTCCTTTATTGTATAAGATTGTTTTGGCTATCCTGGGTTTTTTGTTTCTCCATATAAAGTTGATTATTGTCCTTTCAAGATCTGTGAAGAATTTTGATGGGATTTTAATGGGGATTGCATTGAATCTATAAATTGCCCTTGGTAGAATTGCCATTTTTACTATGTTGATTCTCCCAATCCAAGAGCAAGGGAGATCCTTCCATTTTCTGGTATCCTCTTCAATTTCTGTCTTCAATGCCTTAAAGTTTTTGTCAAATAGATCTTTCACTTCCTTGGTTAGAGTTACCCCAAGATATTTTATGCTGTTTGTGGCTATCGTGAAAGGTGATGATTCTCTTATTTCTCTCTCTGCTTCCATATCCTTTGTGTATAGGAGGGCGACTGATTTTTTGGAGTTGATCTTGTATCCTGCCACATTACTAAAGGCGTTTATCAGCTGTAGGAGTTCTTTGGAGGAGTTTTTGGGGTCGCTCATGTACACTATCATATCATCTGCAAATAATGCAAGTTTAACTTCTTCCTTTCCAATCTGAATCCCCTTTATCCCCTTATGTTGTCTTATTGCTATTGCTAAAACTTCGAGAACTATATTGAAGAGGTATGGAGAGAGTGGACAGCCTTGGCGTGTTCCTGATTTTAGTGGGATGGCTTTAAGTTTCTCTCCATTTAATTTGATATTAGCTGTCGGCTTGCTGTATATAGCTTTAATTATATTTAGGTATGACCCTTGTATCCCTAATCTCTCCAAGACTTTTATCATAAAGGGATGTTGAATTTTGTCAAATGCTTTTTCAGCATCTAATGAAACGATCATATGGTTTTTTTCTTTCAGTTTATTTATATGATGGATTACATTGATAGATTTGCGTATGTTAAACCAGCCCTGCATCTCTGGTATGAAGCCTACTTGATCATAATGGATAATTTTTCTAATGTGTTCTTGGATTCGGTTTGCCAGAATTTTGTTGAGGATTTTTGCATCGATGTTCATGAGTGAGATTGACCTGTAATTCTCTTTCTTGGTTGGGTCTTTGTGTGGTTTTGGTATCAGAGTTACTGTAGCTTCATAAAAGGAATTTGGCAATGACTCTTCTGTTTCTATATTGTGAAATACATTAAGGAGAATAGGTATTAGGTCTTCTTGGAAGTTCTGGTAGAATTCCGCATTGAAACCATCTGGTCCTGGACTTTTTTTGGAAGGGAGGTTTTTGATAACAGCTTCTAATTCTTCACGACTAACAGGTCTATTTAGGTTGTTCACCTGGTCCTGGTTTAACTTTGGTATATGGTATTTATCTAAAAAAGCGTCCATTTCTTTTACATTTTCCAGTTTTGTGGCATACAGGCTTTTGTAGTAAGATCTAATGATTCTCTGAATTTCCTCTGTGTCTGTGGTTATGTCCCCCTTTTCATTTCTGATCTTATTAATTTGCAAATTCTCTCTCTGCCGTTTGATTAGTTTGGATAGGGGTTTATCAATCTTGTTGATTTTCTCCAGGAACCAGCTTTTTGATTCATTGATTCTTTCAATTGTTTTCTGTGTTTCTATTTTGTTGATTTCAGCCCTCAGTTTGATTATTTCCAGTCTTCTACCCCTTCTAGGTGAGTCTGCTTCTTTTTTTTCTAGAGCTTTCAGGTGGGCTGTTAAGTCTCCAATGTGTGCTTTCTCTGTTTTCTTTAAGTGGGCAGTTAGTGCTATGAACTTTCCTCTCAGGACTGCTTTCATAGTGTCCCATAGGTTTGAGTATGTTGTTTCTTTATTTTCATTGTCTTCAAGGAAGAGTTTAATTTCTTTCTTTATTTCTTCCTTAATCCAGGTATGGTTCAGTAGTTGACTATTCAGTTTCCATGAGGTTGTAGGCTTTCTGGGGGTAGCATTGTTGCTGAATTCTAGCTTTAATCCATGGTGATCTGATAAGATACAGGTGGTTATTAATATTTTTTTGTAACTGTGGATGTTTGCTTTGTTACCGAGTATGTGGTCGATTTTTGAGGAGGTTCCATGAGCTGCAGAGAAGAAGGTATATTCTTTCCTATTTGGGTGGAATATTCTATAGATGTCTGTTAAGTCCATTTGATTCATTACCTCCATTAATTCTCTTATTTCTCTGTTAGGTTTCTGTCTAATTGACCTGCCCATTGGTGAGAGAGGAGTATTAAAGTCTCCTACTATTAATGTGTGCAGTTTGATGGCTGCCTTGAGTTTTAACAATGTTTCTTTTACGTACGTGGGTGCTTTTATATTAGCGGCATAGATATTCAGGATTGAGACTTCATCCTGATGAATTGTTCCTGTTATGAGTAGAAAATGTCCCTCTCCATCTCTCCTGATTGATTTAAGTTTGAAGTCAACTTTGTTAGAAATTAGTATGGCCACCCCTGCTTGTTTCTTAGGTCCATTTACTTGATAAGCCTTATCCCAACCCTTTACTCTGAGTAGGTGCCTGTCTTTGTGGTTGAGGTGTGTTTCTTGTAAACAGCAGAATGTTGGATCCTGTTTTCGTATCCAATCTCTTAGTCTGTGCCTTTTTATAGGAGAGTTGAGTCCATTGACATTAAGTGATATTAATGACCAGTGGTTGTTAACTCCGGTCATTTTTTTAGTTGTAAATTTTGTGTGTTCCCCTTCTTTGTGTTGCGCTGGTGAAGGGTCTCTAGTTGTCTGAGATATTGTGGTCATTGTTGGACTCCTTGGTTAGTGATTTTCCTTCTATTACTTTCTGTAAGGCTGGATTTGTGGCTACGTATTGTTTAAATTTGTTTTTATCCTGGAAAATTTTGTTTTCTCCATTTATAGTGAACGAAAGCTTGGCTGGGTATAGTAGTCTGGGCTTGCATCCATGGTCTCTTAGTTTCTGCAGTACATCTATCCAGGACCTTCTGGCTTTCATGGTTTCCATAGAGAAGTCAGGTGTAAGTCTGATAGGTTTACCTTTATAAGTAACTTGGCCTTTTTCCTTTGCTGCTCTTAGTATTCTTTCTTTATTCTGTATGCTTTGTGTT
This sequence comes from Chionomys nivalis, assembly GCF_950005125.1. NCBI lineage: Eukaryota > Metazoa > Chordata > Mammalia > Rodentia > Cricetidae > Chionomys > Chionomys nivalis. The sequence continues at coordinate 121,289,416 of NC_080088.1, read as the reverse complement.
TTGATTATTATATGGCGAGAGGATGTTTTTTTTTTTGATCCAGCCTATTCGGTGTTCTGTATGCTTCTTGAACCTTCATAGGTATATCTTTCTTTAGGTTGGGAAAGTTTTCTTCTATAATTTTATTAAATATATTTTCTGGACCGTTGAGCTGCGCTTCTTCTCCTTCTTCTATTCCTATTATTCTTAGGTTTGGTCTTTTTATTGTGTCCCATATTTCCTGAATGTTTTGTGATGAGAATTTGTTGGCCTTGCTGTTTTCTTTGATCAGCGTGTTTATTTTCTCTATGGTATCTTCAGAATCTGAGATTCTTTCTTCTATCTCTTGTATTCTGTTGGTTATGCTTGCTTCTGTAGTCTCTGTTCGTTTACCTAGATTTTCCCTGTCCAGCTGGCCTTCTGTTTGTGTTTTCTTCTTTGCCTCCATTTCAGTTTTTAAGTCTTGAACTGTTTCCATTATCTGTTTGATTGTTTTTCCTTGGTTTCCTAGGGTATCATTCACTGATTTACTCAATTCTTCAAACTTTCTGTTATACTTCTCATCCATTTCTATAAGGGCATTTTTTACATGCTGTTTAAGGGCGTCAATCACTTTCATAAAGTCAATTTTATCTACTTCTTCATGATTAAGGTGTTCATGTCCTCCTGTTGGGAGGTTGCTGGGTTCTGGTGGTTTCATATAGTTTTTCAGATTGTTGGGTGAATTCTTGCATTGGCGCCTGCCCATCTCTTTCTCCGAATGCTCCCCTATGGATCTTCTTTTACCTGATCAGGTCTCCTTGCCTACTGATGTACCTTCCCAGTGATGGCTCTCTGCAGTGATAGCTCTCCTGGTGCTCCAGTGATGTCTCTCCTTGCTTGTAGCAGGCAGGCCAGTGAAACAAAGGAAGTCTCCTCTGCCTACTTGCCCTGAGGATTTGCCCCCAGCGCCAGACAGACTGAGCTGGATGGTGTTATGTGCCCAAAGAGGAAAGGGGGCAGAAGAAAGAAGGGTTCTGGATGCAAGCTGGGTGGGACAAGAAGAGAGAGGCAGTATGCGGGGTGTAGAGCCCCTGCAGGGAGCCCAGGGAGTATAGGGTGGGGGATGAGGAACTTCAGAGTTCCTTGCCCAGGGCTGCTTCCGCCGCCGCCGGTCACAAACTCACCCCACTGCTGTCTCTCCTGGTGCCGAGATCAGATCTCCGTGCAGGTTGGGTAGTTCGTAAACAAAGCGCCTACCTTGGTTGGTGCAGGCAGGCCAGTGAAACAAAGGAAGTCTCGCCTGCCTACTTGCCCTGAGGATTTGCCCCCAGCGCCAGACAGACTGAGCTGGATGGTGTTATGTGCCCAAAGAGGAAAGGGGGCAGAAGGAAGAAGGGTTCTGGATGCAAGCTGGGTGGGACAAGAAGAGAGAGGCAGTATGGGGGGGTAGAGCCCCTGCAGGGAGCCCAGGGAGTATAGGGTGGGGGATGAGGAACTTCAGAGTTCCCTGTCCAGGGCTGCTTCCGCCGCCGCAGGTCACAAACTCACCCCACTGCTGTCTCTCCTGGTGCCGAGATCATATCTCCGTGCAGGTTGGGTAGTTAGTAAACAAAGCGCCTACCTTGGTTGGTGCAGGCAGGCCAGTGAAACAAAGGAAGTCTCGCCTGCCTACTTGCCCTGAGGATTTGCCCCCAGCGCCAGACAGACTGAGCTGGATGGTGTTATGTGCCCAAAGAGGAAAGGGGGCAGAAGGAAGAAGGGTTCTGGATGCAAGCTGGGTGGGACAAGAAGAGAGAGGCAGTATGCAGGGTGTAGAGCCCCTGCAGGGAGCCCAGGGAGTATAGGGAGGGGGATGATCTTTTTTTTGGTTTTTCGAGACAGGGTTTCTCTGTGGTTTTGGAGCCTGTCCTGGAACTAGCTCTTGTAGACCAAGCTGGTCTCGAACTCACAGAGATCCGCCTGCCTCTGCCTCCCAAGTGCTGGGATTAAAGGCATGCACCACCACCGTCCGGGTAGCAATTGGCTTTTTAACTTTTTAATAGGCTCTTCTCTACTCAGCATCCTAAGTGACCTTTGAAAGCAAGAGTCCATAGTGCTCTTCCTGAGGCCAGCAACCTCAGCATTGTCCCCAGTCCCTCTGGAACATAGGTCCTGGGCTCAGCTCTGCACAGACATGGCCTGGCTTGTTCCTTGGTCCCATTTAACAGACAGAACAGTAGAGGCCCAGGGATGTAAGTGCATCACTGCATGTCCTCCCATAGCCAGCATTCTCTGGCGGTGCCTCCTGTCAGGTCACACCGACATTCTCCACGTGGTTTAGTCTGTTGGTGCCTGGGTCCCTGTCCTGGGTCCCCGGGCACTCATACTTTCCTCTCTCAGCAGGATTATTCTATGGTGTTGTCCCTCAACACATTTTCGGTGCCCCCACCCCAATTCTCCCAGGCTTCCCTGGGAGAACCCAGTTTAGTTCCTTCCGGCAGAGCTCAGTCTGTAACTGTGTTTATGTTCTCTGACATTAAAGAGGAACTCGGAGACCAGGTGACTTTTGTAAGGCTGCCCCCTGCTTCACGGAAACCTTCCCAGTGGCTGATGCTCCTGGCTTGACAGACACTGGAAGCAGCAGTGGGGAGGGAACAGGCGTACCTGGGAATTCCACAGCAGACGTTTTCAGGATCTTGGGGAATTCCAGTGTGATACACCAACCCTCGTCTTTAGATTAGGTCTGCATTTATGGTCCAGATACAGCTGGATGACCGTCCTTCCACACCATTCTTTGCTCATTGTCATGAGTGGGTTTTAAGGAAAGAAATTTGTTCACACCTGTAGTCTGGACCCTGGAAGACTGAGTCAGGAGGACCAAGCCCTCCAGGGTAATTCGGATACACAAACATGGTTTCAAAACCAAAGGCAAACAAAACAGAACAGATAATCGGGGTCTGATTCCCCGACAGAGCTCGTTATGGGGTAAAAATCCATAGAGGTTGGAATGAGCTTCCGAGCCTACAAGACTGAAACTTGGGGGAACCAATCGTGACCATGAAGTTTGTGATTTCAAGGTTTAGGCTATTGGGCTGTCCCCAGGAGCTGGCATGGATTCACCGCTAGCCTGTGGGTAAGGTCCTAAATTCTGTTTGTGTACTTTTTTTTTTTTTTTTTTGAGACAGGGTTTCTCTGTGTGGCTCTGACTGTCCTGAAACTCACTCTGTAGACCAGGCTGGCCTCAAATGCAGAGATCCACCTGCCTCTGCCTCCTGAGTGCGGGATTAAAGGTATGCGCCACCACTGCACAGCTATGTTTATGAACTTTTACACACTTAAAAAAAAACATTGTGAAGGGTGGTGGCAGTGTACACCTTTAATCCCAGCACTCAGGAGGCAGAGGCAGGTGGATCTCTGTGAGTTCGAGACCATCCTGGTCTACAAGAGCTAGTTCCAGGATAGGCTCCAAAACTATTGTGTCTCTACTGGAGTACTTGCCTGGCAGGCATACAGCCTGGGCCTGGTGGCTTAGTCCTGTGCTTGGGAGGTGGAGGCAGGAAGCTCAGAAGTTCAAGTTCATTCTCAGCTTCGTAGAGTTTGAGGCTAGCCTGGGCTGCAAGAGACCCAGTCTTCAAACTAACAAAGACTGCATTTAACGGGAGACCACTTAGACAAAGCTTAAGTAGGGTGCCGCGCATCCCGACCGCTTCCCCTTTGTTCTGTGGCAGAGCTCTTGTCTCCCCACTCAAGTTCTAGATTTCTCCTGCTTTCGCGCCATTCCCCATCACAGCCGCGTGGTCTTCACAGTCGTGCTCCTCGTGGGTAGAATGTGTTGTGTGTGTGACACGTCTGTCCCTGGTTTCCCTCTTTCTCTGGTTGAATCGCAGAGTACATCAAAATGGCGGATCAGTATGTTCCTGTCCCGGGAGGACCCAACAACAACAACTATGCCAACGTGGAGCTGATCATAGACATTGCTAAGAGAATCCCCGTGCAGGTGCTGGTCCGCAGCTCCCGAGGGTGGCCGTGGGGGGAGGGGATGGAGCTGATCATAGACATTGCTAAGAGAATCCCTGTGCAGATGCAGTCCGATCCGCAGCTCCCGAGGGTGCCCGCCGGGGGGTGGTGGTGATGCCCCATCCTACAGGCTATGATGTCCCAGTGGGGCACAGCAGAGTGTTGGGTGCAGGGGTAGGTAGGGTCTTAGAGGACCTTTGATCACCCCTCTCTGTGTTTGCAGGCCGTGTGGGCTGGCTGGGGCCATGCTTCGGAAAACCCCAAACTTCCAGAGCTGCTGCGCAAGCACGAGATTGCTTTCCTAGGTAGAGTGTGCGCTCGGTCAGATGCGCGGGTTGGATGTTGCCAGGTCAGGGTCTCTTTCTTGTGCTGTCCTTCATAGTGGAGGTCACTTTGCCTCCTCGTGAAGGGCAGGGGTGGGAGGTGGAGAGTGAGTGGACCAGGCTAGGGCAACAGGAACCGCTGCTTTGGTTATTGCAGTGGAGCGATACTGTGGCCAGTGATGTCCTCTGCTAGGGTTTCCAGTGGTGTTAGGGTACCAGCCACGCTGGTCCAGGGCTTACATTTCTGAGAGGGCCGTATCTTTGGGCTGCTTTTTGCAGGATAAAAGCCCCTCCCGTTTTGTTAGGTAACATGATTGTCTGATGGCATCAGTGGGTTTCAGGATTTTTATTTGTGGACATGTTGGTCAGCTCTGCATGCACACAAGCAGTTCATATATCCTCAGGATTTGGGTTCCAGAAGCACCCCCAGACATCGACGCCTCCTCTATGAAGAGGCGTGGCCTTTGCACATGCTCCTTGTGTTGGAGTTATGTCTAGGCTCTGTCTAACCTGGTTCAGTGACCATGCCGGGTTCCATAGTATTAATTTGTTAATCAAGATCAGGAAAGAAGTCTGTGCAAGTTTGGCCCAGGTGCAATTAAAAATCTTCCAGTCTGTTCTCATTGAATACCCCATGCTGGATTCAGAGTGGAACAGAGCTGAGTGTCCCACCAAAGATAAAGAACTTCGTGAGGGATGCTGGCTGCACGAGACCGTGCGCTCTCCTGTCTGTCACAGGGAATGCTCACTATGCCATGGTCTGGCTCTTTGGAGCCCTGTGTTTGCCTTCTTCCTACAGGGTTTTGTTCCTCCCAAAGTGAGTCTTGTGTCTGCCACAGCTCAGTTTCACTGGGATCAGGCCACTGGATGCTGGAAGCTGACCTGCACAGGGCGGACTTACGGCCCCCGAGTGAGGGGGAGCAGACCTGAGGACTTCCTCATCTCCTTGCTCTCCCTGACCCTGCTACCGTGCACTGGGTTGGCACTGGCTCTGTCAGTGGCTGATTCCGTTTCGCTCTCCTTTGCTGACCCTGCAGGTCCCCCCAGTGAGGCCATGTGGGCCCTGGGAGATAAGATCGCCTCCACCATCGTAGCCCAGACATTGCAGATCCCAACCCTGCCCTGGAGCGGAAGTGGTAAGGAATCCAGACCTTTGGGGTGGAGGGAATGTGTCTTAAAAAAATCCTTTTGCTGAAAAATTTTAGGCAGGTAAGAATGTAACTTTGTCATGAACTCAGAAAGCGTGAAAGACATGAGAATAAGAAGTGGTTGGTGGCTCTTGTCCGTGATCCAGCGCTCAGAAGGGCGGGGCCACAGTTTCAGGTCAGTTTAGGCTCTAGTGTGAGACCCTGGCTCAAAAACACCACCATCACCACACATACACACACGCTAACACACATACACACGTACACATACACTAACACATATATATATACATACACACACTAACACACATACGTACACACACCAACACACATACATACGTACACATACACTAACACATACATATGTACACACACTAACACACATACATATGCACACACACTAGCACACATACATACGTACACATACACTAACACATACATACGTACACACACTAATACACATACATATGTACACACTAACACATACATACGTACATATACACTAACACATACGTATGTACACACACTAACACACATACATACGTACACATACACTAATACATATGTACACACACTAACACACATACATATGCACACACACTAGCACACATACATACGTACACATACACTAACACATACATACGTACACACACTAATACACATACATATGTACACACACTAACACATACAAACGTACATATACACTAACACATACGTATGTACACACACTAACACACATACATACGTACTAACGCACATATACACACACTAACACACATACATATGTACACACACTAACACAATACATACGTACACACACTAACACATATACATACGTACACACACTAACACACATACATACGTACACACACCAACACACATACATACATACACATACACTAACACACATACACACGTACACACACTAGCACACATACGTACACATACACTAACACATACATACGTACACACACTAATACACATACATATGTACACACACTAACACACATACATACGTACTAACGGACATATACACACACTAACACACATACATATGTACACACTAACACACATACATACGTACACATACACTAACACACATACATACATACTAACACACATGTACACACACTAACGTATACATACACACATACACTAACACACATACATACACATACACTAACACACATACATATACACATACCCTAACATACACACTAACACAATACATATATACATACACTAATGTCCATACACTAACACATATATATGTGCACACACACTAACACACATATACGTACACACATACACACACACATACACACACATGAAGAGAGTCCTGCATGAGCCACTGTTGAGCATGGACTGGCACTACGGATATCTTTCTCAGCTGTTTCCTAGGCTTCTGAAAACCATATCTGGGCTGGTGAGACTCCGCCAGTGAAAGTGCCTGCTCCCCAGTCCTGTCACCTGAGTGAGTTCGATCCCAGAAGCTGCGGGAAACAGGATGTAGTGGTGCACATCTGTAATCCCGTTGAGATGGGAAGTGGAGGCAGAATTGTCTGGAAGGTGTACACAACACCGTGACAGAAACAGGGTGAGGGAGCCTGTCTCAAGAAGGACCAAGAGAGAAATTGACTCCTGAGTTGTTCCCTGACCTTTACAGGCAGTCTGTACACACACGCACGTTACATATAGACACACACACACACAGACATGCACACACACACACACACACATATTCACCACTCAGACACAGACATGCACATACACACATACAGAGATGCACACATATATCACATACAGACAGACACAAGACACATGTCACATACACACAGACACACACACACCACTAGTAAATAAAATTAAAAATAAAAAACAGATGTTAACTACTTTGTAATTTCTCTTGCACTAATGGCCATCTCTCGGTCCTGGGAAATAGACTTCATGCCATCAAGACGCCGTGTGCTGTTACTCTTGTTCTATTTGTGGTCCTGGATGGAACCCAGGGCCTTGCACATGTATAACACACCCTGTCCTGAGCTTCTTCCTGACCCTGTATGTCTGGTTTCTCAGGCTGTCCTAGAATTCCTCATCTTGTTTCAGCCTCCCGAGTAGCGGGGTCACAGGTGCCGGACTTTGTCATGTGGTTGTACTGTGATTTGCTTCATTTGCTGCTGTCTTACATCTTAGGCCGTTTCCTAATGTTTTTGTAACTTAAAAACAGTCAAAGGTAAATGGAGCTTTGGCATTCCTATAGCTAAATATCCATGATTTTAGTCATGTTTGGATAAGACCCCAAAGTAGAACTTGTAGGGCAGATTAAAAAACAAGAGGAGAAAAATGTCAAGGCTTTGCTATTTAATGTAATTTTGTTTCCTTTAAAGACTGAAAATTTTCCAGTTTGGAAAATTTGTTTGTTCTGTCTTTGCATGGTTTTGAAAGCAGAGACTCCCTGAATAGAGGACAGGGAAGCATAGACATTTGTCCCCAGCATAGACAGGGGATGTGTCCTAGGTTCAGGTTCATATAGCTCTGTGTGTTTCTTCTTAACAATCTTAAAAATTTGTATGTGCATGCACACATGCGTGTGTGCCTTTGGAGCCAGAAGAGGCTGTCAGACCCTTTGGAGCTGGAGTTCACGGCTGCTGTGAGCTGCCTGACTGGGGTGCTGGGAACGGAACTGGGGTTTTCTGGAGGCGCAGCAAGCACTGGTGACCACTAAACACTCCCCAGCCCTGTATTGTTGCTTAAGCTTTGACTCCCATCCAGGGTCCTGAGATACACGCGTGGTTGTTGAGCTGTGCTCCTCTTTGTCCCCTTCAGGTCTGACAGTGGAGTGGACAGAGGACAGCAGGCAGCAGGGCAAATGCATCAGTGTCCCAGAAGATGTCTACGAACGAGGCTGTGTGAAGGATGTGGATGAAGGCTTGGAGGTAGCTGCAGAGTGGGCACGGCCAGCGCGGTGACTGCAGCCAGCATGTCACAACCTTCTCTACACCCTGGTGTTGGACTTGTCCCACCTTAAACGGGTCTGTTTGTCCTTTTCCTTCAGGCAGCCGAAAAGGTTGGATTTCCATTGATGATCAAAGCCTCTGAAGGCGGCGGAGGGAAAGGCATTCGCAAGGCTGAGCGAGCAGAGGACTTCCCCATGCTCTTCAGACAGGTGCGCGCTCTTGCCTGTACCTTCCCTGCCTCGGCCTCCAGCAGTGCCTTCTTAAGTCGAGATGAAGTTGCAGGAGCCGGGTCTAGAGAGTTTGTTTCTGTTGTTGTTTAGTTTGTTTGTTTTCTGTGTGTGTGTGTGTGTGTGTGTGTGTGAGTGTGTGTGTGTGAACATGTGAGTGTCAGGGTTGAAGAAGGTTAGAGGACACCCTCAGCTGTCAGTTCTCCACATTTGAGACAGGTTCTCTTACTGTGTTTTTGCTGCTACACAGGCTAGGCTAGTTGGCCCATGGCATTCCTTCCAGGGCATTCCTCTCAGCACCTCCTGTCTCTGTAGGGTGCTGGGATTACAGACACATGACAATTCTCCGTGCCACTGAGCCATCTCCCCAGGGCACGTGCTCACTCCCCACCCCTGTGGTGGGAACCCAAGGGCTCACCCCGTCTAGGAAAGCTCTCTGCCACTGAGCCACACACCCACCTTGTGTTGTGTTTGAAGCAGATGTGCACATCGTCACTCAGAAGCCCACGGCTCCTGCTGGCCTTTGTGGCATTTCTTCTGATGGGCGGAGTCTTGGCTTAGGGTGTCTCTGAAATGGTCACCTGTTTGCATGGGGTATTTTATAGATCTTACAGTTTGGGGTTTCTGGCTTTAAGTGTCTGGATATTCGGTTTCCGTGTGGGCGTGGCTTCTGTGTTTGTAGCTAGCTTTGCTCTGTTGATACCGCCTTTCATCGTGGCGCATTCAAGCCTTATACTCCCAGGCTACAGGCATGTAGCAAATGTGTGTGTGTGTGTGTGTGTGTGTATTGATCATCCTTCTTTGGGGGTGAGGGATGCAGGAGACTCAACCCAGGGTTTGTGCATGCTAGGGAGCACTCTACCAGTGAGCCTTATTTCAAGCTTTGGCTTCCCATCCCCACCCCCACTTTTATGGTAGGGTTTTATGTTGCTTACGATAACCTCAGCTCTCTAACCCTCCATCTCATTTGTTTTTAATTTTCTGAGTATGGGTGTTTTGCCCACATGTATGTCTGTGTACCACATGCATGCCATGCCCACAAAGGCCAGAAGAGGGCGTCAGATGTCCTAGAACTGGAGTTAGTGTATAAGTGCTGGGACTCAAACCCGAGCCTTCTGCAGGCACAACTGGGCCATCTCCTAACCGTGGAGCCTTAACTATGGTGCCATCTCTCCAGCCCAGCCTCAGTTCTTTATGCAGTTCTGCTGTAGGAAGTCTTACAGCTTGTGGTTACCCACCTACTGGGGTGTGGCCTCTTCTGATTTGTGAGTTTACCCCTAAATAAATAACCATCTATTTCTCAATTCTGAGCTAGTGTGGGATTTCTTTTAATCATGTATTCCACACCATTTCTGCTTCTCCTGCTTCCTCCTCACAAACGCTAGGATTACTGGCATGAGCCCACCTCATCTTCTTGTCTGTAAACCTTTCCTAAAACATCTAGATTTTTCTCTAGACTTCATGTGTATTTTAGAGAAGTATACTCATTCTTTGCATCAAAAGAATCGTGAGGTTTTTGTTATGTTTTGAACAACAGTGTTCAGTCTTCATGATTATTTTTGATGACCATGCGTTATTCCACATTTGGCTGTAGCCTTCTTATGAAAGCCTTTCTTTCCGCCATGTGTGTAGCTTGTTTCCTCGCTCACGACCATGTCTGATGCTCTTTCGCTGTAGCACTGTACCAGCGCCGCTAGACCACGCCCTTGTCTGCTTTTGGCATCACAGAGCAGGACTGTGGAGAAAAGAGGTTGGTTTTAGCTCGTAGCCTTGGTCCCAGATGGAGGACTTGTGTCTGACAATGGTCCTCTTCCTTTTTACAGATGTAGAAGCTAACTCGATTTGGGAAATAACCAGGCTAGTTAAAAGATAAACAATTCTATTTTTATTTATTATAAGGGGAAAACTCACAAAACCGGAACAAGAAGTCCAAGCTCAGCTGTGCCTGCCGCAAGGGAACCACAGAGAGAGTACCTGGGCCATGCGCCCATTTTTCTATGGATTCCAGAAAGCCACACCCTAACTTGGTCCCACCTCTTAAAGATAATTGATTAACAAGGCTTCCCCATCATATAGACAAGGTCTCACTATGCAGACCAGGCTGGCCTCAAACAGAGATTCGCCTGCCTCTGCCTCCCTAGTGCTGGGGCTAAAGGCGTGTACCACCATACCTAGCAACAACACCCTTCTTGTTGGCAGAGTACCAGGGTGGCTCAGGCACCACATGAGCATGCGTGGCATATGTGGTGTGTGTGTGTGTGTCTTCTGGACTCTCCTACAAAGCCACCAGGACTCAACTGTAGGCTCTAGTTTAGTGACCTTACACACGTCTAGTCACCCCCCAAAGGCCTGACCTCTAGACACCACAAATGTATCAGATTTCCTTTCTACCTTTTCATTCCCCCACGTGGGAGGAAAACCACATTCTGACATAGCAAGCATCACAGAGGATCACTCACGGTAGAGCATTTGCCTAGCAAGCGCGAGTCTCCTGGCTCCACCCCCAGCCCTACTCACTCATACACCCACCCACACATTCCCACACTCATCCACCTCCACCCATCACACACACTCACCCACCCACAGTCACCCACAGTCATATGCACACTCACACACACACACACACACTCACTCACCCATAGTCACCTACAGTCATACACACACACACTCGCCTACCCACCCACAGTCACTCACAGTCATATATACACATTCACCATACACACTACCCACACATTCTCACACTCATACACACCCACTCACACACCCACACACCCACACATTCCCACACTCATACACACACTCACCACTCACAGTCACCCACAGTCACCCACACTCATACAAACACACTCACATACATACACTCACCCACCCATAGTCACCCACACTCATACACACTCACACACATACACTCACCCACCCACAGTCACCCACAGTCACCCACACTCACACACACTCACACACACTCACACACACTCACACACACACTCACTCACCCACAGTCACCCCACACACTCACACACTCACCCATAGTCACCCACACTCATACACACACACTCACCTACTCACGTCACCCACACTCACACACACACACTCACCCACCCACAGTCACCCCACACACACACTCACCCATAGTCACCCACACTCATACACACACTCACCCACCCACGTCACACACACACTCACACACACACACTCACCCACCCACAGTCACCCACACTCACACACACTCACCCACCCACAGTCACCCACACACACACACCCATAGTCACCCACACTCATACACACCCACCCAGTCACACACACACACACTCACATATACACACTCACCCACCCACAGTCACCCACACACACACACAGAGTTACACACACACACACTCACCCACCCACAGTCACCCACACTCATACACACACACATACATACACTCACCCACCCACAGTTACACACACACACACACACACACACACACACCATGGATGGCATTTGATATAAACATTACCTTGCATTCCTTCCTCTGAACTGTTTCTTAAGCAGAGCCAGTGTGGTGGTGCAGACCTTCAGTGAGGAGGCAGAGGCAGACGCAGGTCTAGTCTGGTCTTCGCAGTGAGTCCAAGGCTAGACAAAGGTACAGTGGGACCGTCTCATACAGCCACCAAAGACCGCTGGAGAGGGACTCCGTTAAGCCGGTATATTTCACATGCCCTGACAAATACACTTGGAGAACTTGCTAGAAGGGTTCCCTGTGGTCATGCTCTCGCGGCCATGTTGTGTCTGCTGGGTGAGCAGCCTCAGGAAGAGCTTCTAGGAACTTGGAGCAGCAGCGGGGGTGGCTCCCATCTGCTCTGCACCCAGGTTCCGCACAGCCCAGAGGTGGTGTGGGGTGTTTGTCTAAAGAAGTGTTCTGTGTGTCATTGCATGGGCAGAAGAGAAGCAGCTTGCAGCCCCGCTCCCACCCCTCAAGGGTCGCATAGGTTCAAACTGTGCATGTGGGGTTTAGTCCCGTGCATATTTGCTGGATGATTCTGGCTGTCAAGTTAGCTAAAGGACCCAGCACCTCCATGCTCATGTGTGTTTGGGAAGAATGACCGAGACTTCTTTGAGTGAATTTCAAGTGTACAACACGTTAATTATCTACACCATGCTGTCTGCTACCCTCCCCGCAAGAAAACTGAACTCAGTGAATGAATTTTTGTTATTTTTGTTGTGTGTTTTGCTGTATAACCTAGCCTTGCCTTGAAATTTCTGTGTAGCTGAGGCTAGCTAGTCTTGAATTTCACATGTAGCCCAGGCTAGCCCTAAACTTTTGATAGTCTTAATGTTTCATCCTCTTGAGTGTTGAGATTACAGGCACAAACCACCATGTCCCACTTAGTGTGTTGTCCTTAGGATGTAGGATTGTTGGGGAAATGTTACCCTTTTAACAGCGTTTGACTTAAAAACAATGAGAAAGTGTGTCTGTTGGAGAAAAAATGAAAGTCAGGAATGAGTAGAGGCTGGGAAGAACCCTTAACCCCTACCATTGCTATTAATAGTCCCTTCTGAGAACTTCCAGAAACATCCAGAGCTGGACTATTGGGGGATCAGCCATCGCCTGCGCTTCCCCACAGGTGCAGAGTGAGACCCCGGGCTCGCCTATCTTTCTCATGAAGCTGGCCCAGAATGCACGGCACCTGGAGGTGCAGGTCTTAGCAGATCAGTACGGAAATGCTGTGTCACTGTTTGGACGTGACTGCTCCATCCAGAGGAGGCACCAGAAGATTATCGAGGAGGCGCCAGCAACCATAGCCGCTCCAGCGGTGTTTGAGTTCATGGAACAGGTGCCTCTGGCAGAGCTGGGCTTGGGGCCGCTCAGCAGAAACTGGCTGTAGTCGTGGTAGCTGGAAAGTGTGGATGTGGCAGAGAGCCCAGCCTAGGGTGGGGGTGATTTCAGTATCGCACAGGTGTGTTGCTCACTGGTCATGGGAGGGGGGGGGCTCCCGTGTGGCAGCTCCTCAGGGTGCACCGGGGAGGGTATGGTGCTGCCATTGGAAGCCCTTGACTTCTGTCTGTCTCTGCAGTGTGCTGTCCTCCTGGCCAAGACTGTGGGCTACGTTAGTGCCGGGACGGTGGAATACCTGTACAGCCAGGACGGCAGCTTCCACTTCTTGGAGCTAAACCCGCGCTTGCAGGTGGAGCATCCGTGCACTGAAATGATTGCAGATGTCAACCTGCCCGCTGCGCAGTTGCAGGTATGGACCTGAGGATGGGGCCCCAAGCCCTGGGCTCCCCCAGCTCTGCTTTTTCTACCTGCCTAGAGTCACACTGTTTCATAGGAAGAATGATCCATGAGTCATGCTTTGGGCTTTGAAGGGGTTTCTTAAGTATACCGCAGATGGGAGGAGGATAAACAGCGACAGCAGGACCACAGGAGAGTGTTAGATCCAACATCTGGGCTGTCACGAGGGCACCCTGGGGAAGCCTAGGGCCCAAACAGTCTGTAAGAAAGTTTGGCTAAGAGTGTCCTGGGAAGAACATCTCTCCCAGTTGAAATAGCTGTTCCCACCCCAGGGAACAGTGTGAACACTAGCCTGCTACAGTGTGAACAGTAGCCCAGACCTTCCTGTAGTGCAATGTGAACAGTAGCCAGGCCTTCCTGGAGTCCAGTGTGAACAGTAGCCAGGCCTTCCTGTAGTGCAGTGTGAACAGTAGCCAGGCCTTCCTGGAGTGCAGTGTGAACAGTAGCCCAGACCTTCCTGTAGTGCAATGTGAACAGTAGCCAGGCCTTCCTGGAGTACAGTGTGAACAGTGTCCAGGCCTTCCTGTAGTGCAGTGTGAACAGTAGTCAGGCCTTCTTGTAGTGCAGTGTGAACAGTGCCCAGGCCTTCCTGTAGTGCAGTGTGAACAGTAGCCAGGCCTTCCTGGAGTGCAGTGTGAACAGTAGCCCAGACCTTCCTGTAGTGCAATGTGAACAGTAGCCAGGCCTTCCTGGAGTGCAGTGTGAACAGTGTCCAGGCCTTCCTGTAGTGCAGTGTGAACAGTAGTCAGGCCTTCTTGTAGTGCAGTGTGAACAGTGCCCAGGCCTTCCTGTAGTCCAGTGTGAACAGTAGTCAGGCCTTCCTGTAGTCCAGTGTGAACAGTAGCCCAGGCCTTCCTGTAGTGCAGTGTGAACAGTAGCCAGGCCTTCCTGGAGTGCAGTGTGAACAAAGCCCAGGCCTTCCTGTAGTGCAGTGTGAACAGTAGTCAGGCCTTCCTATAGTGCAGTATGAACAGTAGCCCAGGCTTTCCTGTAGTGCAGTGTGAACAGTAGCCAGGCCTTCCTGGAGTGCAGTGTGAACAAAGCCCAGGCCTTCCTGTAGTGCAGTGTGAACAGTAGCCCAGGCTTTCCTGTAGTGTAGTGTGAACAGTAGCCCAGGCTTTCCTGTAGTGCAGTATGAACAGTAGCCCAGGCTTTCCTGTAGTGCAGTGTGAACAGTAGCCCAGGCTTTCCTGTAGTGTAGTGTGAACAGTAGCCCAGGCTTTCCTGTAGTGTAGTATGAACAGTAGCCCAGGCTTTCCTGTAGTGCAGTGTGAACAATAGCCAGGCCTTCCTAGTGTTGGGAATTAAGGCATGTGATCCCAAGTACTTGAATCAAAGGTGTGCACCACCACTACCTGGCCTCTATGGTTAACTAGGTCCTAGCTCCACACTCTGATTTCCAGGCAAGCTTTATTTGTTAGAACACGAGCAAACATTCTCACAGGTGTATATCAAATTGTTGACGGAGCCTCTTCCTTCATCCCATTCCCTTTGCCCTCCTTGTTTTAGGGCCAGGGTCCTAGCAGACTGACCTATGGGATGGGTTTTTCCATTTAGATCGCCATGGGTGTGCCCTTGCACCGGCTGAAGGACATACGGCTTCTGTATGGAGAATCTCCCTGGGGAGTGACCCCCATTTCTTTTGAGAGCCCTCTGAGCCCTCCCATTCCCCGAGGTCACGTCATTGCAGCCAGGATCACCAGTGAAAACCCGGATGAGGCAAGTGTGGGGCCCTAGTGTTTCCATCACTGCAGACTCCCAGGGAAGGGTGGGCCCCTGTGTTTTCATCAGCTGCGTGTTGTAAGAAGGGCCACTTGCTGGTTCCCAAATACCTGGCTATCTTAGACCCGAAATAATCACATAGAAACTATATTGATTAAATCACTGCTTGGTCCATTAGCTCTAGCTTCTTATTACTTTATTGGCTAACTCTTACATATTAATTTAACCCATTTCTATTAATCTGTGTATCGCCACATGGCTAAAGTTCCCAGTGTCTATCTCCGTGGCTTCATGACTTCTCTCTGACTCCACCTCCTTTCTCCCAGAATTCAGTTCCATCTTCCCTGCCTACCTAAGTTCTGCCTTG
Organism: Chionomys nivalis; assembly: GCF_950005125.1. Classification (NCBI taxonomy): domain Eukaryota; kingdom Metazoa; phylum Chordata; class Mammalia; order Rodentia; family Cricetidae; genus Chionomys; species Chionomys nivalis. The sequence continues at coordinate 121,273,445 of NC_080088.1, read as the reverse complement.
CTGTAGGTCCAAAACAGTTTCTTTATTCATTAATGGTAATCGCAGCACAGAGAGGGAAATCCCATAATCACCTCCCCATTTTTGTTTAAATAAAAAAGGAAGGTATTAACTTTAATATAGTAAAATTACATGTAACAAAACAGGTATCAAGTAATAATTACAGTTACAACATTTATATCTACTTTATCTTTTATTATAACTAAGGAAGATTATAACTATAAATTCTTCAACTCCATTAAAGACTCCAGAAGGATATAATATTACCCAAGTAAACAGGAAGTACATTGTAAGCAACTTCAAAACTCTAGAATTGACAGGGACATTTAGTTGCCTGGACAGTCACCCAAAGTTCTTCTGTACCATTGGGGCATCCATCTTTAGCCCACAGGCCCATAGTATCCATCAGACTTTTCCATGATGCAGGAAATTTCAAAGACAGTTCCACCTATACAGGCAGTTTGTCCATCACATTTTTCTGTGTCCTGCAGAATGTCTAACAGACTCTTTCATGAAGCAGGAACCCCGAAGGATCATCTCACCTTTAGGCAAATTCAGCAGTCATATCTCTGTGGGTCCTGTATGTCCAGTTAAGCAGTCCAGGCAAGAGCAGTTTCTTGCCCAAGTGGTAATAAACTCCATAAGGGGCCTCTTCAATGCCCATTTTCCTCTTGAAGTAATTATTGCTGCCAGGAGCAGACATGTCTCACTGTCATGAAAAGTCCTCAGTTCTTAAAACATTTTAAATGCCATATTCTGTAGTCTTTGAAAGGTTTGAAGAATACCTACCTATCTGAAATACATCTCTGTACGTCTGGAGACTCTAACGAACATGACTATAAGCTTGACTATTATAGATGACTCTCTATTTACCTATATTTCTTAATTATATATTACATTTTTAAATGAACTGCACAAATGCAATACCTTAATTAAGAGCAGAAATTTACATATTAACAAAATTGACCTAAAACTTGTATCAATAAACCAAGATCTATACCAATGCAAATCTCTATAGCATATCCCCCTTTAAATGTAAACGAACATTCATAGACAACATTTGGGAATATGTGTATAGTTTTGTCCATACTGCTTCCTGCTGATGGGGGCAGTGTTAATCAGGTCTTTTATGGTGTATCCTGTGTGCTAGATTCATCCCAGTCAGCAGTTGGGCAAAGTAATTTTTTGAGGGTGTTCATGGCGACCTTTCAGGGGATCTTATTCCATCAAACCACACCAGTCTGGAAGCAATCCACAGGTTCTCATCCTCTGTGGAAACAAGAGAAGAACCTCTTTTCCAAAGCAACATATCCGTAGACTCAAATTTGGGAGTCATTGTTGGGTCCGTAGAGGACAGGCCTTTGCACCCCCACTTGATCTGTTTTGCACTCTTCTTGGGACTTGCTTGACCTGTTCCTTGTAGGGTGGCGGTACTGCTTTCTAATGGCCCCTTCTTAGGCCAGAATTCTAAGGACAGGATGGAGACGTCAGCTCCAGAGTCTAAAATCCCATCAATAATCAATTCCAATCATGGCCTTTCTTTCATATGAGCTACCCAAAAGGCTGCAGGGCCAGATGACCGAAAACCCTTAACACCCTGACTGGACCTGGCTGCGGGGTTGGAGGTGTTAACTAGGTGTACCTAGACCAATTGGGCAATACGATCCCTCTGAGGAATTACTGTAACTCCTTGAGTAACCGATGTCATAATTTCTATTTCTCCTTCCTTCCAGCATTCAGCCTAGCTTTCCCTGCCTACCTAAGTTCTGCCTTGCTATAGGTCCAAAGCAGTTTCTTTATTCACTAATGGTAATCACAGCACACAGAGGGGACTCCCACATGAGCTGCAGACTGCCGGGGAAGGGGGGGCCCTTGGAGGTGACACCAGCACCCAGGCTTCCCAGTTGTACCCCAGAAACTGAGTGTGGAAGCTGTGTGTCCTGGCTGTGTGCTTGCTGGATGCATGGTATGTGCCAGGCTTCAGGAAAACCTCACACAGCTCCTCACCCACATGACCTCAGTGCTGGCAGTCACGGTGCAGCCTGTGGGGTCAGCTAAGCCCACCCACTCCTGACTCACCATGCGCATTTCTTCCTTGGTGAGGCAGCCAGTTTGGAGCCCAGGTTCCTAGTTCTGGCTTTGTACTTTTTGCTTTGGTCCAGTCTCTTAGGAGCCCTGGGCAGTCCCCTGTGACTTGTTCTTATTTGGGTCTTGAAAGCAAAACTGACTGGAATCATTCTACTTGTCTGCTGCTGGAATCATTCTACTTGTCTGCTGCTCACTTGTTCTAGGACTCCCTAGTCTGCTTTTTTCCTTTTTTTTTTTTTGGTTTTTCGAGACAGGGTTTCTCTGTAGCTTTGGAGCCTGTTCTGGAACTAGCTCTTGTAGACCAGGCTGCCCTCAAACTCACAGAGATCCGCCTGCCTCTGCCTCCCGAGTGCTGGGATTAAAGGTGTGTGCCACCACTGCCTGACCCTTACTTTATCTTTTAATCAAAGATTTTGTGTTTTTGTTTGAGACAGGGTTTTTCTCTAACAGTCATGGCTGTCCTGGAACTCGCTATGTGGCCCAGGCTGGCCTCAAACTCAAAGAGGTCTGCCTGATTCTGCCTGCTGAGTGTTGGGATTGAAGGATGTGCCGCTATGCCCAGCTTCAAAGGTGTTTTTAACTGGGCACACTAGTGGGCATCATGTGAAATTCTGTTTATGTAGACGACATCACTGTGTAATGTTTAAATCATACTGTGTTGGAGGAACTTGGGGTGAGCCCCCATTTTTCTTGGTTGAATCTTTGGCTTCAAACCAAACACCAGCTGCAGTAAACAGCAGGGTGGGGGCATTTAGCCACATCCACAGCACCACATCTTCACTTTAAAAAATCTTTTTAATATTTATTTATTGTTTGTATGTGTGGGAACCACAGTGAGCATGTGGAGAGCACAGGGCAGCTTGTGAACGGCAGTGCTGTCCTTCTGCCTTGCGGGGTCCACTTGGAGTAACATCTCTTCTTTTCTGTCTGGCGCCAGGGTTTTAAGCCAAGCTCCGGGACAGTCCAGGAGCTGAACTTCCGCAGCAACAAGAACGTGTGGGGCTACTTCAGCGTGGCAGCTGCCGGAGGCTTGCATGAGTTCGCCGATTCCCAGTTTGGGCACTGCTTCTCCTGGGGCGAGAACCGTGAAGAGGCCATTTCGTCAGTATTTCCTGCTTACCACTCTTCCTTCCTGCCCCCTTCCCTCCTGTCCCCCCCCCCATCCCTGCCTCCTTCTCTTTAGAAGCAAACACTCTGAAGTAGTTGTGTACGGGTCTGATCACCTGAGTTTGACCTTAGATCTCACAAGGCAGCTGAAGTTCAAGAGCAAAGTCTCTTTGCTGGAGTTTGGAGAAGAGCAGAGGGCTCTCCAAGGCTGCTGGGTCTTGAGCCTGCAAGAGGTCTGACTTCAAGGAGACACAAAACTATTCAAAGGTGTCTAAGGGTGCCGAGTACTAGGCTCAGAGGAGGACGGCAGCACCTTAATGTCAACCTCATAAATAGTTCTGTCTTCACGCTGAGACACCTTTCTTCTGGGGGTGTCCTGCTGCTCCCACGTCTCCACCCCAAGCCTGTGACAGTGGCCTGTGCTCCCTGCTTAGTCAAATCCCACCACAGACTGAGAAACTCACGCTAACCGAGGACTTCTCTGCCTCTCCTTTTAAATCTCCCTGCCTTGACAGGGGCCCAGGAAGGTAAAATCAGTTTGTGTTGTAATTAAACATCTGGTGCATCTAGGTACTTCTTTTGCCTTCAGGGATGTTTCATTTAAGAAATATTAGACTAGGGGGCTGGAGAGACGGTTCAGTGGTTGAGAGCACTGACTGCTTTTCTAGAGGACCCAGGTTCAATTCCCAGCACCCGCATGGCAGCTCATGGCTGTCTGTAACTCCAGTTCCAGGGGACCTGACACCCTCACCGACATGTAGGCAAACACCAGTGCACATAAAAGGCATTCGACTGGCTTGGCTGTTTAGCTGCCAGTGTAGCTCAGTGTGGCGGTTTTGGTGGTGGCCCTCCTCTGTCAGCTTAGACTGGTTCATTTTAATCACGTTCTGTGGCAAAGTGAGGCCTTTGGAGAGTGTAGAGGGAGATTCGCAGCAAACCAGACATAATGAACTGGAGGAGCTGGGCCCAGCATGCTCCAAGTGAAATCCTCCAGGGGAATCTCGAACTGAGGCGCTGTCTGCAGCTGTCACAGACTTGGGAGGGAAACTCCAGCTTTCCCTGCTGTTAGAGTCTAGCAGAGGGAAGCGCTTGTCTCGGCTTCTGTGATTGGCTCTCCCATGGCAGTGCAGAAGTCAAGCCACCTGGGACGAGTTGGTCACCATACAAATCCAGGCCCTAACACTGCACCTGTGACCTGTTGACCTCTTCATTTGACCTCATGTATCTTTATTTCCTCATGGCTACGACCTAGACAGTATTGCTTTCCCGCCTTAGCTACTCATGGCTCGTGGGGACACGCACTGGCTGGAACCTTCTCTCTAAGAATATGCTCATCCTACTGCCTGTCCTCAGAAACGTTCACAGCGGGCCTGCAGCCTTGCAGCTTGCTTTGCTGCTGAGCCAGGGGCAACAGACACTCCTGGACAGAGCAGCCGGGGGACAGTCAGAAGTGACTCTTCTGAGCCAGAGCCAGAGAGACTGAGCCCTCTTCATGGATATTATGTATCAGGACAGTTAGTGATTGGACCCTGGGGCCTAATCACACAGCAGCTGACATGTGACCGGAACTGCTTTGTGTGTAATGTCTCCTTGCAAACCTCATACTGCAACTGTCAGGGTTATCACCCCATTTTTTCAGATGAGGTAACTGATGCCCCGGGGTGGTTAAGTTTCCCAAGTGAGATTACTCAGCCCATGTGGAGTGGAGACCGAGAGCTTGGTCGTCCCATCCAGACGCTGCGACAAACACATCCCCGACATCCCCAGGAACCATGGGCAAGTGTGCAAACCAACCATGTATCTGTCTCTCCTCTCCAGCAACATGGTAGTGGCTTTAAAGGAGCTGTCCATTCGGGGTGACTTCCGGACCACTGTGGAATATCTCGTGAACCTTCTGGAGACCGAGAGCTTCCAGAACAATGATATCGACACGGGGTGGCTGGACCATCTCATCGCTCAGCGGGTGCAGGTAGGAAGCTGCTTTGCCTTCTTGGGGGTGGCGGAGACCCATGTTTCCTGCAGGTACCGAGACATTGGAGTCTTTCGTAGGCAGAGAAGCCGGACATCATGCTCGGGGTGGTGTGTGGGGCCTTGAACGTGGCGGACGCGATGTTCAGAACCTGCATGACGGATTTCTTGCACTCCCTGGAAAGGTAGGGCAGACAGTTCTCTCGTTCCCCTCCCGTGAAAGGCAGGATGGGCTTTTTGTTGTGTTTGGAGATAGAATCTTATTAAGTAGGCTATGATGGTATCAAAGTTGGATCCTCCTGCCTCAGCCTCCTGAGCACTGGGGTCATACTTACATCCCAGCATGCCACCCTCAAGTGCTTTGAGGGTGGCTCACCAGGGAGTTAGGTGCCTCTCCTTTGGGCTTACCTTCAACACTCCATGGATAAACCTGTACTGCCTGGAAGAGGTCGGGGGTGAATGCAGACAGGTTTGTGGGTGTGGAGGGGCCATAGGGTGCGGTGAAGCCTTCAGGGCAACTTCCACCTGGATTATCATTTGAGGGGACGGTCCTGTGTGCTGTGACTCCTGTCTGCTAGAGGCCAAGGGAGGCCCATTCCCTGCGTGTCCCACAATAGGAAGGAAGTGCCCGCTCTTGAGAAGTACCATGACAAAGAATGACGTGCCCACAAAAAGTGTAAAAGAATAAACAGTGCTTGCACACCGCCTCTGAGTGACAGTGTATTCACAGCCCACATGCTAGAGGGTGGAGCCCCCCATTTTTCCCCGTTTATATTTCTGTGAAACTGTTTGTTTATGTATCCCAGGCTAGCTTATTCTCCTGCCTAACCCTCTCCAGTGCCAGGTTAATAGGCACCTGCCACCACACCTGACTTCCATGTGGGGCTTTCTCCCAGAAGAGCCCACCATTAAGGTTTTGAAACCATTTTAAGATGCCCCATTCTTCAGTGGGTGCCAGTTCCTCTGGGATCCGTGTCCCACACCTTTGATCAGTCTTAACTCTGGTTTGCCGCTGCCTATGACGGGTAAACATCCAGATGACCGACTGCTTGATGATGCTGGGGTGGGGCCCAGGGCTTCACACATAGGGGTGCCCGTTCTGCCTCTGAGTTTCACTCCAGCTTTCTGGGGGCCTTGAAGGATGTTGCAGAGCCCAAGAGGTGCTCTAGGGACCCCCGTTCCCTCCTGGACTGATGCCGTATCTGTCTTCTCCAGGGGTCAGGTCCTCCCGGCTGATTCTCTGCTGAACATTGTGGATGTTGAGTTGATTTACGGAGGCATTAAATACATTCTCAAGGTAAGGGCACCTTCTCTGCAGGCTCAGCAGTTCCCACTGATGTCTGTGAGCCTGGAGTGGGGTCTTCACATGGGGGTCTGAGCCGTGTGTCCCTCAGGGTTCTCTGTAGTCAATGACCTTGAATCCTAAACACTCTGAGTTGAGGAGAGGAAGGCCGAATGATACCCAAAGACGCTGAAATGTATTTTTCACTATCTTTTATCCTGAAACATTTGTCTGTGTGTAATGTAACCTGAGTATGCATGTCGTGAAGGTATGATGGATAAGGACCAGGTTCAGGCTGGTATTTCTTTGTAACAGACGTGCAGAGTCTGGGCCAGAGCTCACTGTGCACTCCTCCCTCCAGGGTCCTAGATCTCTGGTAAGCCATAGTCTGTATTCAGGTGTCTCTGTCCATTCAGGTTTCTATAGCAGAATCTATAGATCAAGGGCTTGTGAACAACAGAAGGCATTGCTCACAGCTCTGGAGGCCAAGACATCCAGGGTCAAGACACGAGCCAATTCCGTATCTCCTGAGGACCCATTTCCTGGTTTCTAGTGGGTTCCTTTCCTTTCTGTGTGCCTTTATGTGGTAGAAGAGGGCAAGGGAGCTCTTTGGAGTTCCTTTAATAATTTTTAAATTGAATTTGTTTATTCATTCGTGTGTGTACATATGTGTGTATGAGAGTACAACAGTGTGTACATGTGTGTGAGTGTGTGTGAGAGTGCAACAGTGTGTGTGAGTGTGTATGAGAGTGCAACAGTCTGTGTGTATATGTGAGTGTGTGTATGTGTGTGTCTATGTGTGTGAGTGTGTGAATGTGTGTGTATATGTGAGTGTGAGTGTATGTGTGAGTGTGTATGAGTGCAACAGTCTCTCTGTGTGTATGTGTCTATGTGTGTGAGTGTGTGAATGTGAGTGTGTATGTGTGTGAGAATGTGTGAGTATGAGAATGTGTGAGTGTGCATATGTGTGTGAGTGTGTGTGTGTGTGTGTGTGTAAGTCAAAGGTAGTTTTCAGGAGTTGATTCTCTTCCTACCATGTGGATCCCAGACATCAAGCTTAACTTGTCAGGCTTGATGGCAAGCACCTTTACCTCCTGAGTCATCTCATGACCCCAGATCCCTTTTATAAAGGGGTGCTAAGAAAGCTCTGCCCTCATGATGTATGTACTTGAACCAGGGGTCCCCCTTCCTCCTAAGATCTCCTTTGAGGCTTGGTTTCATCACAGAACTTTGGGAGGCAATACAGTTAGTGCACTCATTCCTGCTGAAGCCTCCAAGCTGCCTCCCCAGAGCCCAAGCCTCAGTCCCTGCAGTCGGGAGCAATGGGGGTTCTGATGTCCCCACAGGTGGCCCGGCAGTCCCTGACTGTCTTCGTTCTCATCATGAACGACTGCCACATCGAGATTGATGCCCACCGGCTGAACGACGGGGGGCTGCTCCTGTCCTACAACGGCAGCAGTTACACCACATACATGAAGGAAGAGGTGGACAGGTGCGTGCATGGAAGATGTGTGGCTTTTTCTGTGGGAGCTGAAATGCAGAGCTGGCGCTACAGACCTGAGGTTATAGAGAAAGCCTGCTTTTGTTCATTCTGGGAATTCAGAGAGAGTCTCCATCCCGGCTGGAACCTAACAGGGTTTGAGGGTGGAGGTTCTGGGGCAGTTCCCATTTCCAGTCACCAGAGGATTCAGGGTCAAACAGATCGTGACAAGCAGCTCCAGTGTCTGCAGGGTAAGAGAGGAGGCGCCGTCTCCCTGGGTCTGAGCTACAGGCCCACAGCCCTGGGGACAGCGTAGACAAGATACACCATCTGGCAGTTGACCGCCCGGCTACTGTGGGCAGTGTGCTCAGCTAGGGATGAGGCTGGTGCCACTGATGTCATCACTCCTGGGCTTCCAGCCTATGACAGGAGATGACACAGTGAGCAGGCAGTGGCTCTGTGTCCTGATGGGAGGAAGGATGCTGGAAGCTCTAGACATGGTGCACAGTGGGTCCAGATGCTTCTGGCTCCCGTTTCCCTGACCATGCTGAGGTCACAGTGGTACGTGGAGGACCCAGGCAGAGGAGGCCACTCAGACCCTGGCCATGGATAAGAAAGTGTGGAGTGTGTGCATGGGTTAGAGCCCATTCCTGGAAGACAGGTCGGTAAGGGGACTCCTTTCTTAGTTCCCAAAACATTCAAGATTCTTGTATGCACAGCCTAAAACCTGACTTTCCTAGATCAGTTAAAGGAAGGATTTAGGATTGGTTAAGAGTTATTGAATAGTATTGATTGATTGATTTCTGGGGAATTATGTCAGAAACAGAAACTAGTTTCAGCCACAAGAAGTAAAGACCCTAATGCCTCACTGAGGGCTATGGAGTACCTGCCCTAGGAAAGGGGAAATTCCCCTAAAGTCTGGCTCCCTTGCTGGGCCTCATTTGTCTCCCACTCTCCCTGCCCTCTAGTTACCGGATCACTATTGGCAATAAGACATGTGTGTTTGAAAAGGAGAACGACCCCACAGTCTTGAGATGCCCCTCGGCTGGGAAGCTGACACAGTACACAGTGGAGGATGGAGATCACGTTGAAGCTGGGAGCAGCTACGCTGAGATGGAGGTGACCAAAGAGCCAGCCCCGGGGCTGTCCCTGCCCTTCAGCCATCAGGCCTTGCCTGTCTTTGGCCTAAACTTGTGATATTCAAAGAATACTTTTTAAAAAGAGCGCTCAGGTCGCCCACATCTCCTGGAAGGAGTAAGAACTGCCTAGTAATGGTGGTGACAATGATTAAAACCACAAGCCAGAGCTGACCGGGCACTGGCCATCCAGTGGGTGTTGATCTAAGTGCCTTCACCTATTTGTATTATTATTATTTTTTTACTGTGCTGAGGATGGACCCTAAGACCTAAAGCATGCTAGGCAAGCATTCTACCTCTCGGTTACACCCCAACTGTGTCTTCTTTTATAACCTGAGCAAGCTCATGAGGGGGGCACACACGTGATTCCCGTTGTGTGCATGCAGAGATCAGACCCAGGAAGGTGAGCTCAGGACATCTCTTGAGAGCACACAGAGCCTTGCTGCAAACAAGAGAAGCAAGTGGCCCTTCAGGAGAGCCGCCCTCCTGCACAGGCTGGCTTGTCTGTCTCGGTTATTCTCAGTGGACTAGCTCCCAGTTTTCTGATGGAGACATCAGGATCAGAGACAGGAAGGCGAGATTTGGAATTCACAGAGGTGGTGGATGAGGCAGACAACTGAGCAGAAAGCAGCATGGTGCCGTGACCCGCAGTTGGTGCCGTGGTCACAGATCTCATGTCTTCTGCATCTTTAGATACAGGGTTAGGCAAGTGAGTTGCAGGCTTGTTTTCAAGCAGGTGCTTCATTTTACAGAGCGCTCTCCAGAGGGCGCCCTCCGCCACGGGCCTGACTTTAAATGCCTGCTTTAGACAGCTGTGGATGTGGAAGGAGGCCGAGAGCCAGGGGGTGTTCAGCAATGGGATGTGTGTTCCTGGACAACTTCTTCACATTGTGGACATTGTAGAGTGTATTTGCACAAACCTGGAAGGTGTCATTTCGTCACTTGAAGCGTTGATATGACCTCTAAGCATGAGACGCTTGCAAGGGGCTGCAGCCGCCAACAGCGAGTGTCTCAGCGTTAAGTGTGAGTGCCACACTTTACCAGACGGGTCATGCGGCAGTTCATTCACACTTGTGTCACCACAGTTTGGACGTGTATGTGTCTTGTGGCACAGCCATCATCTGTGTACTGCCATTGGCCAACAGTGTCACTCTGGTGCACTCGATTCTATACTGACTGCTGGAGGCAATGAGATTTAGCAGTGTTTCTGGTAGAGAGGGTTTCTTTTGAAAATAGTTAAGGGGGCCTGGAGGTGTTAGTCCAGCATGCGTGAAGCCCTGGGTACCATCACTAGCTCCACAAATCTAAAGGAAGCAGTTTCCTGCTCTGAAATGGGCGGTACACACCCCCGCCTCTCTGGCTGCCCTTGTAGATGGAGACCATTCTGGATGGTGCTCGTGCCTGATGCACAGCAAGGTGGAAAAAAATGACTGTTTTTTTTTTGTCCTGTGCTTGAGTGGTGCCCAGAGATTGGCTATCACCATAACACACCTCCTGATCCAGTCACTGGAGGAGCGACTCTGGGTGCCAGCACCAGGGAACTCTGACCTCGTCTTCTTTCTACAAAACAGGTGATGAAGATGATCATGACCCTGAATGTGCAGGACAGTGGCAGGGTGAGGTACGTCAAGCGCCCAGGGGTCGTACTGGAGGCCGGCTGTGTGGTGGCGAGGCTGGAACTCGATGACCCTTCAAAAGTGCATGCGGTATGTAACACGTGGTCCCGCAGCTCTGGGCCATGTGGTTTGTAACACATGGTCCCTGCAGCTCTGGACCATGCGGTTTGTAACACATGGTCCCTGCAGCTCTGGACCATGCAGTTTGTAACACGTGGTCCCCACAGCTCTGGGCCATGTGGTTTGTAACACATGGTCCCTGCAGCTCTGGACCATGCGGTTTGTAACATGTGGTCCCTGAAGCTCTGGACTGTGCGGTTTGTAACACGTGGTCCCTGCAGCTCTGGACCACGTGGTTTGTAACACATGTTCCCTGCAGCTCTGTGCCATGTGGTTTGTAACATGTGGTCCCTGCAGCTCTGTGCCATGCGGTTTGTAACACGTGGTCCCTGCATCTCTGGCTGGCCCAGAAGCTCCTACTGTATCACCTGTTGAGGGAGAGCAGACTAGAGTCTCTCTGTTCCTGGGCCTGTCTGTGTCATTTGTAGGCACACTCAGCCCTGGTGACAATGTAATTGGAAGCCCCTGGCAGCCATGCCCCTGTCTTCTCCAATCCCTTTATAGCTCTTCATCCTGCTTGGAGCAAAGCCCAGGTTCTTCCCAGGACCCAAGAGCCAGAGAGCTGCTCCCAGTGACTTTAGGGCTTTCCTTCTATCCTTGGCATCTTCAGGAGTCCACACAGGCCTCCCTCCTGGAGCCCGTTCCCTCCACCTGGAAGGACCTGCCCCAGGAGTGCCTCGGCTCACTCCCACCCTAACCTGATGGGTCTGGCTTCTCATCCAAGCCTGTGAAGCTGATTTTTTTTTCTTTCATTGCTGGGGTTGACCCCACAGTCTTGACCCTGCTTGGCAAGCTCTCCAGCACTGAGCTGCATCCTCAGCCTTGGATTTAAAAAAAAAATTTTTATTAATTGCTGTTATTATTATCAGTAGTAGTAATAGTGTGTGCTTTTGTGCCATTGTGTGGGAGGAGAGGTCAAAGGACAGCTTTGGGGGGTCGGTTCTCCCCTACTTGCATGGCAAGCGTTTACCTGCTGAGCTATCTCACAATATATATGTTGACAAGGTCCTGCTATGTAGCTCAGGCTGACCTGGGCTCACTATGTAGCCCAGTCTGAGTTTGAATTTAAGGTCTTTTTGTCTCCACATTCCAAACTGACTGTAGGTGTATCCCATCATGCCTGGCTACCTTTAAAATATGATTTTGTTCATTTAATGTCTGCTATATAACCAGATTTTTTTTGAGACAGGGATTCTCTGTAGCTTTGGAGCCTGTCCTGGAACTAGCTCTTGTAGACCAGGCTGGCCCCGAACTCACAGAGATCCACTTGCCTCTGCCTCCCAAGTGTTGGGATTAAAGGTGTGCGCCACCACTGCCCGGCATAAACCAGAGTTTATATCTCATACAGCTTTAGATTTGCAGGGTTACAGTTCCTACAAAGAGTTTTCATATTTTATGCACCCAGTTTCCCTATTATTAATTCAGCGATAGTTATTACTAATTACTGTTCATGTAATTTCTATTGTGATCATAAGCTCCATTAATCACAATGGACCACTGCTGATGTGTTATTAACTAACATACATACTTTACTCAGATTTTAAGATTGTGGTTATTCTGTGTACCTTGCTATCCTCACCCCTCTCTGTGTATCCACGTGCTAGGGACAGAGCACAGGGCTTCCCGCATGCTAGGCGTCATCTGCCACCCAGCTCCTGCACCAGCCCTGCCTCTGCCATTTTGAAATGGGCTATTCAGAGTGTCAGGCCTACATTGTTGAGCACCCATCACCACTGCTCAGAACTCTTTCTTTCTTATAAAACTAAAACCATGCCTACTAGATACCAACTTTTTATTCCCTTCTTGCCCAGCCCCTGGCAACCTCTAGCCTGCATTTCCCCCCAGGATCTGACTGCTTTAGCTTGGATGGCGGGGATCACACAGTTCCTGCCAGTTTGTCACTGGCTGATTTCACTTAGTAGATAGCTCAGGGGGAGTGTGTGCATATTATGTCCAAGGCCCTAAGTTCAAGTCCCAGCGCTACATAAAAAAAAAAAAAAAAAATGGGGCTGGAAAGATGAGTCAGAGATTAAGAACACTTGCTGCTCTTGTAGAGGACCTGGGTTTGATTTCCAGCACTCACTTTGGGCGGCTCACAACCGGTGCTTCTGGCCTCCGTGAGCACCTGCACACAAATGCACACACCCAGCCCCACATACACACAACTAAAATAAATCTTATATTGAGAATAAAATAAAAAAAATAAATCTCATTAAATAAGTCAGACATGGTGGCACAGGCCTGCAATCCCAGCACTCAGAAGGCTGAGGCATGAGAAATGTGAGTTCAAGGCTGACCTGTGCTATGTGGTGAGGCCCTGCTTCAAAACCAAACAGGGAAGGAACCTGCAAAGAAAACCAAAAGAAGAATCAGGAGATAATCTTTATCAAAAGGAAAATCAGAATAAAAATAGAACCCCTCTAAAATTGTTTGCAAATGTAAGTTGTCAAATGTGTGCCATTCGCAAAGGGGATGTTGTGAAAAGCCTGGACCCAAACTTGAACTTAGTAAGGATGATGTGTCTCTTGTTCTTTCTCAGGCTTCAGATGAGTAAGTCGGGTTTTGGGGTCAGTCTTTTGCCTTGGTCTGTTGTGACCCATCCTCATGTCTCACCAGGCGCAGCCATTCACAGGGACGCTGCCTGCCCAGCAGACCCTGCCCATCCTCGGGGAGAAGCTGCACCAGGTGTTCCACAGCGTCTTAGAAAATCTGACCAACGTCATGAGTGGCTACTGCCTGCCCGAGCCTTTCTTCAGCACAAAGGTGAGGACCAGCAAGATCCTGGTGTGCACGGGGCCCTGTACTCAGCCGGGAGGGTTTCCTGTCTGCGTAGTCAGTCGCTTTGGGTGGCTTAAGCGACTCTCTTCATTTCCACTGTGAATGGGGTAATCATTCTGCCTGCTTGCTGTGGCTGTCTCTTAAAAAAAAGAAAAGTAGCTAAAGAGGGAGAAGAGGTTGCTCAGTGGCCCCGGGGTTGAGAGCATGTATTAATTGCTCTTCCAGAGGAACCAAGCTCGGTGGGTTCCCAGAACCCATGTGGGGCAGCTCATAAGTGCCTGTAACTGCAGCTCCAGGGATCGAATGCCCTCTGCTGACCGCTGAGGGTACAGCATTCACGTGCACACCCCCCACACAGACACAAACACATGAACATAACCTTAAAGTAATAAAAATAAACTAAAAGAGAATATAGGTGAAGAACAATCTTTGGATTCTACCTGGTGCCAATCAAGTGCCTTTTTTCTCCCGTACCACACTGGCTGTCTAGTGACCCAGAGAGGGACACGGGGGCTTCTGTGTGTGGAGACTTGAGCAGTCCACTCCAGACTGCTCCAGAGGCTGCTGGGCTTCTGCATTGGAAGGCGTGGCCTGGGTGGGTTGAGTCAGGTAGGGTGCCCCTGGCAGATGGAGGTGCCCACACGTTTGTATGGTGGTGGCTGATGTCATTGTCCCTCTGCAGCTGAAGGAGTGGGTCCAAAAGCTCATGATGACGCTCCGGCACCCATCCCTACCTCTCCTGGAGCTGCAGGAGATCATGACCAGCGTGGCAGGCCGCATCCCAGCACCTGTGGAGAAGGCCGTCCGCAGGGTGATGGCCCAGTACGCCAGCAACATCACTTCAGTGTTGTGCCAGTTCCCCAGCCAACAGGTGCGTGCCCCAGCCGGCTCCGGCCAGCCACACCTATGCTCACTCCCTCGAATGGCCTCTTTTAAGATGGGCCAGCATCAAATGTTGTGGGCCCGTGATGTCTTTCTAACTTCTGTAGGACTCCGGCATATTCTCCCAAGGGTCAGGCCTCACTGCAGCGGCTCAGGTTCAGGGGGGTATCACAGCTGCAAATCAGTCTAGATCAAATCATTAGCTACAGAATCTTGTTCCTGGGTCACAGGTTTTGGAAGTCCATAGCTGTAGGTCTCATGTGCCTTGGGACTAGAAAACATCAGCATATACGCCCCATTCAGATAAAACCTCACCATCCTTTCTGGGCTGTCTAGTTTATTTTCGGCTGATGAGCAAGTCAAGGTCACTTTCTCTTCCGCCTTCACCATTCCTTCCTGCTGTCCTCACCCGTCATCCCCCCCACACACACACACCTTCGCTGTCAGAGAAGCTAAGTCAGGCCGTTCCCAAAGGCCAACAGCTCTAAAGGTTGAAACTTTTGTTTTGTTTTTTGCAGTGCTGGGCCTCAGGCATGCTAGGCAAGCACTCTACCACTGAGCTACACCCCGAGCTCCTGAAGGTCGGAATATTGTTCAGCCACATAAGAGGGATGGCATTGTGATTCACGCTCTCACACGGATGAGCCTTAGGCTAAGGGAAAGGAGCCGGTCAGATACATTGTCCAGAACGGGCAGTCAGTGTAGAAAGGAAGTCAATTAGAGGCCTTCAGGAGAGGGATGGGGGAGGCGAGGAGAGGAGAGCGGCACAGCTGAGTGGCTGTCTTCCCCCTGAGCCTGCACATGACAGCTGGAGGAGGAACCAGTTCTGTCCCGACCAGAACTGACGAGGCCCCATGGAGAGAAGGGTGCATTTGGGACATTTCTGAAATTTCTCATTAAGGCAATTTTTAGTTTTCGTTTTCATTAAAAATGCCTTTTGGGGGCCTGTGAGATGGCTCAGCAGGTGGAGACACTTTCCAAACAAGCATGGCGCCCTGAGTCAGATCCTCAGAACCCACATAAGGGTGGAAGGAGAGAACCAACATCACAGTACCCCCCGACCTCCGTATGCGCTGTGGTGCAAAAAACCCCCGCACACGCCAGGTACACACACCACAGCAATCACATGAGTTTTCATATAAAGACAGGACCCTTCCCCCTCGTGCGCCCACACTTTTGCTGAGTCCTCTCAGCAGGGAAGGGAGAAAACATTTCCTTCACTCGTCTCTTTGTGTGAATGTTGTCATTCTGAGCTCCTGGGTCCCCAGGGAGACACTAAAGGGGTGGGCAGGGCTGTTATGGAGAAGCCAGGTGGCTTGGGTCTTCGAGCACAACCAGGCTGGGTCCTCCCTGGGAGCCTGAGGCTGGCAGTGGCCTGACCTGTTTTGTGTTCTTATCTAGATAGCCACCATCTTGGACTGCCACGCCGCCACGCTGC
The DNA here is from genome assembly GCF_950005125.1 of Chionomys nivalis. NCBI lineage: Eukaryota > Metazoa > Chordata > Mammalia > Rodentia > Cricetidae > Chionomys > Chionomys nivalis. The sequence continues at coordinate 121,257,553 of NC_080088.1, read as the reverse complement.
AGCGTAAGGCAGAGCGCGAGGTCTTCTTCATAAACACACAGAGCATCGTGCAGCTGGTCCAGAGGCAAGTGCATCCTGGGCCTTCCAGAAGCCGGAGTAGCTGTGTGAAGCCCTGGCTCATCCGCCAGCACAGGGAGGGAGAGGCGGAGAGGAAATCGGTCCCCTGTGATAGAAGAGGAGAAGCACAGAGGAATACCACATTGCATTTTGTTTCAAAAAGGAAGGGAAATTTACAAAAAGTATTGGCAAACATCTTCAAGTTTGACTTCTTAGAAAACATCTTTGTATGTTACATAGGTCATTGGAAATTTTTGTTTTGTGATTAAAATATACTAAAATCAGCTTTCCTCTCTTTAGGAGCTCGACTCTTTAAGATTTTTCCCTTCTTTCTGGCCTTGTCTGGAGGCTTAGTCTGGAGACTGGGACAATCTGGTTTCTGGTTTGATGAACAAGTCATAGTTCTGCTGACATGCCTAGCTAGAACTAAGTCTGCTCCATTGTTCTCCGGGCCTGAGGAGTTGGAGTGTACTCCCCTTCCTCCTCCTCCCCTTCCTCCTCCTCCCCTTCCTCCTCCTCCCCTTCCTCCCCCTCCCCTTCCTCCTGCCCTCCCTCTTTCCCTTTCCCTTCTCCTTATTTCCCTCCTTCCTCCTTCCTATCTTCTCGCTTCTCCTCTTGCAGTGCGGATTGCAGCCAAGGCTTTGCACACTCTACCACTGAGCTACGTCCCTGCTCTTGCTTTTCTGAGACAGGGTCTCCCTGTATAGTGCCACCCTCAAACTCGAAGTCCTTGTAGGAAGAGTGCTCTTGCAGGCGTGGGCCACTATGCCTGTGCTTCCCTTCTTAAAGCTGCCACAGCACTAGCTGAGCTATTTCAAGGGTTGAGGAGGTGGTGGGCATGGTGACAGGGTGGCTTTTGGTCCCCTAGGTACCGCAGCGGGACCCGTGGCTACATGAAGACCGTGGTGCTGGACCTCCTGCGGAAGTATCTGGATGTGGAGCATCATTTCCAGCAAGGCAAGAGATGCTACCCACCACTGGTGACAGCCACAAACTCTGGGCAGGGCAAGGGGGACGTGCCAGCCTCACCCTTCTGGGTCTCTTGTCTCCCTCACAGCCCACTATGACAAGTGTGTCATCAACCTAAGGGAGCAGTTCAAGCCGGACATGACCCAGGTGCTGGAGTGCATCTTCTCACACGCGCAGGTGGCCAAGAAGAACCAGCTGGTGATCATGCTGATAGTAAGATGGGGACCAGCACCCCGGGTTGGGGTGGGGCAGGGGCTTTTCTCCCTCTTCCCTCTTCTCCTCCTCTCCCTCCTCTTCCTTCCCCCCTTTTCAGTTCTGGCGTGGAACCCAGGTCCTAATCCTGCTAGGCAATCCTCTGTCACAAAGCCACACCCCCAGCCTAGTCCCAATCATTTCTGGGTTTGGTTGACCTAGCTATTTGATGTTGCCATTGCTTACAGTCTGACTGCACAATAAAGCTTTATCTGTAACAGTAGGGAGTGACACAAGGGACCTGCTCTGTACCAAGCCCTCTTTGTTGCTTTAAACATTTACTAATTAGTTTAAAAGGTTGTATACTAAATTCATTTGATTATTTTTATTATTGTTGTTTTTGCTAATTTTGACATCGGGCCTCCCTATATGGCTCAGGTTGATCTTGAACTCCTAGCTAGCGAGCTCCATCTGCTTAAGGTTCCTAAGCAGTTGGGACTATAGAAGTGTACCACCCTAAGCCATTGTTGCTAGGTTCTCTCCAACTCCAAGGGATGTGGACTGTTGGCACCGTCCTTTGGCAGAGCGCAGAGAGTTGGAGTTTCAGCTTACTGCTGTGGGTGCCAGGAACCTAACTCGGGTCCTCTCTGAGAACATTAAACGTTCTTCTCGACCAAACCATCTCTCCAGCCCGTACGAAGTGCTCTTTGAATGCTGGCTGGGCCTCTTGGAAAGCCCAGTTGCTGGACAGCAGCCACAGGGAGGGGAGAGAGGAGCAATGCTACAGCTGACTGATCCTATTGGGACTTGAGAGGGGAGACAGCGACAGGCTGTTCTTGGGATTCCACAGGAGCGAGGGCTTGCTGTGATTGGGACAAATCATGCATCTAGGTGAGAGGTGACTCAGCCTATAGGTAGCAATGTGTCTTACAGGACAGTATGGGCTGATACGGGTAGTGGAGGTCAGCGGCTTAGCAAACCTGCTTCCTCCCATCACAGACCTCTCTCCAGTGGCTGTCTAGAGACCCCCTCTTATGGTCCCCCAAGCCCTTCTTACAGCGAAGACACACGAGGAAACAGGCCATGTGCACACAGTATCGTCTGCAGAAAAAAAGGCCTCCCTTGGCAGAAGGAAGGCATGCATGGCCAGGGAGATGGCTTGTTTAGCGGATAGAACATGTGTTGTACATGTGTGGGGACCAGGGTTTGGACTCCCCGGCATCCACAAAAAAGCTAGTGGATGTGGTGGCCCACTTGTAATCCCAGTGGAGGTGGAGATAAGGGATTCCCTAAGGCAAGCTGCCTAGGGTACTAGCCAAATCAGTGAGTTCTGAGTTCCAGGTTCAGGAGAGACCCTGACTCAGAAAATACAGTGGAGAGCAATGGAGAAGATATATGAGGTGGTCTGGTCTTGTTCCCACATGCATGTGTGCACGTGTGCATGCTCACATACACATATAGTGCCCCCGCCCCATACATGGTAAAGAGGCCTGCTGTATTTCCCTTCCCATCAGATGTGAGGGTCCATGAGTCAGGAAATGAATGTGTGGTGTGAGTGAATGAGAGGCCATACCCATGTGACAAGAGGCAAGGGTTTTTTAAAAGCTGGCTGGCTATGTCCAGAGAGCTGAGATTAGACCTCCACCCCTGACCAGCCAAGTGCTGGCCAGATCCCCAGCAAAGCCAACCTGGGTTCTCTTGTTGTCCCTGAAGGATGAACTCTGTGGCCCAGACCCCACCCTGTCAGACGAGCTGACCTCCATCCTCAATGAGCTCACGCAGCTGAGCAGGAGCGAGCACTGCAAGGTGGCCCTCAGAGCCAGGCAGGTTGGTCTCAAAGTGTGTTGCTATGTGTGTGCATGCATGTGCGTGTGTTGCTGTGCGTGCATGCGTGTGTGTGCATGTGTTACTTTGTGTGTGTGCATGCATGAGTATGTGTTACTATGTGTGCGCATGCGTGTGTGTGTACATGCATTGCTTGTGTGTGCATGTGTGTTGCTGTGTGTGCACACGCGTGTGCATGCATGCATGTGGCCCTGCCCCCTCCCAACTTCTCTCCTCTCTCTTCCCTCCTCTTCCCTCCAGGTCCTGATTGCCTCCCACCTCCCCTCCTACGAGCTGCGACACAACCAGGTAGAATCCATCTTCCTGTCTGCCATCGACATGTATGGCCACCAGTTCTGCCCAGAAAACCTCAAAGTGAGTCTTTGGGACCATGGTTTTCCTTCCCCTCAAGGTGCCCCCAGGTTAGTGACTTGGAGTCCAGAGTGGCTGGGATGGCCCCAGGGACATCTGCAGGCTCTGGGAGTTGCAGGTGTGGAAGTCTGTTCACAGGATGCACAGGGCAACAGGCTTGAGGATTTCCTGGACAGTACAGGCTTTAAATTAGGGCGTTCTGGAACATGCCAGGAGGCACGAGCCCTTTGTGTGGTGGTGGGATGGGGGCTCCTTTTTCCTGGCTCTTGCCAGGGTCCTGGCTTATTGTAAACTTCTAGACACCAATCAACATTTAAAGCTGGGGCCTTGTCCTGACCACAGTCACCCCACAAGCCCTTCATTGCCCCATCTCCCAAGGCTGTGTGCAAAGGAGTTCCCTGCTTTGGAAGGACCTGATTGCAACAGAGCCTTCTTGTGCCTTCTGCTCCTGCCCAGCCTGTGGTCAGTCTGCTCATGCTCTGTTTGCTTTTGTCTCCTTCTGTTCCCCATAGAAATTGATACTTTCTGAAACAACGATATTCGACGTCCTGCCAACTTTCTTCTACCACGCTAACAAGGTCGTCTGTATGGCGTCACTGGAGGTAAGCGGTAGCAAGTCATCTAGAGCATACGCCCGCCCGCCTGCACGGCTGGACCGTGAGCTGTGCACCTGGCACATATGACCTTTTCTCTTCAGGGAAGGGGTTGCTATTGCCATCTCACAGAGAGAGAAACTGAGCTGAGTGGGAAGGTGACTTTCTCAAGGCCACATAGCCAGAGACAATCAAGATTCACACTTTATTGGTCTTGCAAAGTCCATGCCAGGAATACTGCCGTGCCCTGTGGCATCACAGGCTCCTGCAGACAGGGCACAGCTTGATGCCACTCCCCAGTGCCATGTCAGACGCACCTTGCCCAAACTGTTTACTCATGAGTGTTTGGTATCTCGGACAGACTTCCCTGCCTGGCGCAGAAAATGCAGGCGACCTGCCTTGGGACAGGGAAGAGCTTTCCCAGTGGAACAGCCGCTGGGTTCCCTGAGCACAAGAGCCCACAGTGGTCAGGTCCTCTCAGGAATGCCTCTCACAAATAGGAGGCGGAGACTCCCGTCCTCAGGACCTCCCTTAAACCTGGACTGAGTAGTGACTGATGACTTTATCTCACCCTTTACCCTCACGCTCAGTCTCCCCTCCTTGTGAGCCCCCCTTTTCCTGCACCTTTTAGACCCTGTGGATCACCCACTCCATGCCAGGTTTACCTAGGGCTTCAAGGTGGTGGTTTGGGTCTTTGAGTACATAACAGCTGCAGGGGCCCTGGGCTGACAGCCGTCACTCTATAAGGGGTCCTGAGGCCTCACCTCAAGGCCAGTACACCCACCAGGCGCGCTGACAGTGTTAATCCCTGTGTGTCTGTGAGGGCTTTCTCTAGGATGTACCATCTAAAAACTTTTAGTTAATAAATTCATTTGTGTGTGAGAGAGACAGAGAAAGAGTTTAAGAGTGTGCACGTACCACGGAGACACACGGAGGTTAAAGTTCATCTGTCTGGGTGAGGCTCTTCCTTTCCAGCTTGACTTTTTGAGGCAGGGTTTCTCATTTCTGCGTCCAGGCTGTATACTGGACTCGGAGCTTCCGGTTTGTTCTCTGGCCTCCCACACCGGGAACACAGATGCACGCCAGCACATCTGGCTTTTTACATAGGATCTGGAAATCAAATTCAGACTGCCAGGCCTGCACAGATGTTGCTTTCACCCACTGAGCTGTCTGTGGCTCCAGGATGGACTTTCATATGTTCCAGTTCTGTATCAGGCGCATTGGCCAAATGGGGTTCAACGTTTTCCTGGTGACTCAGGAGCCCCGGGAATGGACAGTCTAGGCCCAGTCTCATGGAAGACAGAGAAAGACAGATTTTATTTTTATTTTTAATTAATTAATTTATTTTTTGTTATCATTGGACATTTATTTGAAGTTTCAGAATAATATAAACTAGATGTGAGTACATAATGATTTAAAAATTTGGTGACATGAAAATTTTTTAGGAAAGTTATAAATATGTTATAACTTTATGTATATATTATATATGATTTTGAGCAATGTTCTCAAAATGAATGCTTCCCAAAAATCTGCAATGCTGTGTTTTTTTTCTTTTTAAAATTCAATTGTATCTTTTTATGTAATGTTTTATTTATTTATTTATTTTTATTCTTTTTTAATTAAAATTTCCACCTGCTCCCTGTTTCCCATTTCCCTCCCCCTCCTCCCACATATTGCCCCCTCTCCCCACTCCCCAAAGGGTTAGGGTCCCCAAGCACACTCCAGGTTAGTGATTTACACAGGTCTTGATCACATCTGTCATGGATTATGCAGAGTGGAAGGCAGACAACAAAGAGACAGGCACTTGGGTGATGCTAAGGGGACCAGGGTGGGGATCCTGGGGAGTTCTCTGAGGGGAATCACAGTGAGTGAGCTCCTCTGACACCTGGGAAGCTCATGGGACTCCAGGTGTTTTTAGCATCAGCATCGGGAGTTTTTAGTGAGGACTGGGCTCAGTAGCCCTCTGCCCGGTGTGTAGTGATGTCAGAACTATGAGACCAAAAGCACATGTCCATCACACAGCATCAAGACAGTTAGGCCCCAGGAAGTTTATCAGAGAAAAGAGGGAATGTGTCCCAAATCCAGCTCCTCCAGCAGCCTCTCTGCTGCTGAGGCCTGCAGCGCCGACCCCACGGCTCTCTCTAGGACTCTGTAGGCCAGCCTGGCTAGTGAGCACCTATACAAAGATACACACACTCACTTTTTCAGGGTGGCTTCCACGCTGCAGCAGAAACAGTGTCTCCCACTGTCTTGAGAAATCCACTTTCATGCCGCTTAGGGAGCCCTAGGAGGTCCTGTGCACAACCCTTCACCCCATCAGAATCGGCTGGCCTCTGAACGCCACTGTCCTTCTGCTCTGGCAGGTTTACGTGCGGAGAGGCTACATCGCCTATGAGTTAAACAGCCTACAGCACCGGGAGCTCCCAGATGGCACCTGCTTTGTGGAGTTCCAATTCATGCTGCCGTCTTCCCACCCCAACCGGTACGGAATGCTTCTCCTTGTTTCTTTCCTTACTCTCTTGTCGCTGGAAAGATCCAGCAAGTATGTCTGGCTTCCGGGGAGTCGCAGAGGAGACCTTTTCCCACCTGCAGGGCTCTGCGGCCTTGCACGCTCATCTGTAGGATGGAGATAATCATCCACGCCCATCTCTGTCTCGTGTCTAGGGATCCATGTGCTGCCTTAAAAGACGGTGAATGGACATGAAATGACAATGCAGCTCCCCAGTCCCACAGTGCTTGGCATGGCCCTCCGAGATGGTAGCACAGCAGGGCACACTCCCAAGTCCCAGTTCCCATCACCAGCCGAGGGCCACTGTGCAATGGCCCTCCTTCCCAGGGAGGGCAGGGCAGCTCTGGCCTTTGGGCACAGTCTTTTCACACCTTATGGCTCACCCCTCCCACACCTGATTCCGGAGTCCTCACGTGACCAGACTGCATTGGTTCCTGGGAGCGGTGGCCCTCTAAATCCTTAGCAGCTACTGACCTTATCCCAAGGGAGATTGAGTGGAAGAAATGAAGAGAGTGGAGGCCTGGAATGATCCCAGGACCAAGCTTGCCTCCTTACCAGCTGCCTAGAGCGGGGGCTCTCCAGGGGAAACTGAGGCTGGGAGCTTACAATCTCTATGTTCACCTATTTGGATTTACCCTGGAACTATGTTGGGACTGAACTTTAGCTGCATCATTCACTCATTCATTCATTCACTCATTCATTCACTCACTCACTGCCTGGGCTCCTTGTCTACTCCATGTCCAAGGAATCTGATGTGCTCCTTCAGCGCCTGCCCCTAACTGCAGTCTCCTGTAGGCCCCGTCTCAGTGAAGGCTCTTATTCTGTCCTGCTCCGGAATCCCAAAGCATCCTAGCAAAAACTCCCAGGGCTGCGGCGGTGGCATCAGCTGCCCCAACCTCTCTCTCGTCCCCCTGCAGGATGGCCATGCCTATCACCGTCTCTAACCCTGACCTGCTCAGACACAGCACGGAACTCTTCATGGACAGTGGCTTCTCCCCACTGTGCCAGCGCATGGGGGCCATGGTCGCCTTCAGGAAATTTGAAGAGTTCACCAGGTATGGAGCAGGAGCTGTGTGACTTCCCCAACCCCCAGCCATTCATTCACTAACACTCGGGCTCAGGGAAACCCAGACACAGGCACAGCAGTTAAGAATTATAGACTCCTTGGCCGGGCGGTGGTGGCGCACGCCTTTAATCTCAGCACTCAGGAGGCAGAGGCAGGCGGATCTCTGTGAGTTCGAGACCAGCCTGGTCTACAAGAGCTAGTTCCAGGACAGGCTCCAAAACCACAGAGAAACCTTGTCTCGAAAAACCAAAATAAATAAATAAATAAATAAATAAAATAGAATTATAGACTCCTAGCCGGGTGGTGGTGCCGCACACCTTTAATCCCCACACTAAGAGGCAGAGGCAGGAGGATCTCTGTGAGTTCAAGGCCAGCCTGGTCTACAAGAGCTAGTTTCAGGCTCTAAAGCTACACAGAGAAACCCTGTCTTGAACAACCAAAACCAAAGCAAAACAAAACACCAAAAAATAACAACAACAAAAACAACTCATCTTAGTTTTTTTTTTTTTTTTTAAAAAAAAAAAGGAATTACAGACTCCTTAGGGAGTGATGGGAAAGGTTGGTCCATGGTGCTAAGGGATGTAACTAGGTAGGAACCCAAAGTTCTGGCATGCTGTTGCACCGCAAGGACGGACCACATCCTTTTGAGGCAGGACCCTCAGTTTTCCTCTGTCCCACACCCCAGGAACTTTGATGACGTCATCTCCTGCTTTGCCAACGTGCCTAAAGACACTCCCCTCTTCAGGAAGGCCTGCACCTCCCTGTATGAAGATGATGGCAAGGTAAGCCCAGTGGATAATGTGCAGCTCTGGGGAGGGGCAGGCTGTGGTCCTGCCTCTGCCCCCAGCCCTTGTTTTTCTGTTGCAGAGCCTTCGAGAGGAGCCCATCCACATCCTGAACGTGGCCATCCAGTGCGCTGAGCATCTGGAGGACGACGCGCTGGTGCCAATTCTCCGCACCTTTGTGCAGTCCAAGGTATTCCCAGAGGACAAGCTGTTGTCCCCTGCTCTGTGTCTCTGTCACAGGATGTCTGTGGTTGGGAATAGAGTAAAACCTTTATGGGAGATTAGAGAGATGGCTCAGCAGTTATGAGCTCTTATTGCTCTTGCAGAGGACTTGGGTTCAATTCCCTGTACCCACACAACTGCTACTACACAGATACACAAAGAAGCATAACACTCAGATACATAAAATACATCGATTTTTAAGAAAGTTTATGCAGCCCACAGTTCTGGAGGTTGCACCAGCAACTATGCTGGCTCTCGCCATAGCCCCTGCAGTCTCACAGCATGTGGATGGTGTTCCATCTCAGGATGCATGCAGGAGAGGGAGGGTTCGCACTTGCTTTGGGTATAACCCTCCCTCACTGAACTGACCCTTGCTGTGAGACCCTCTCCACGGGTCTTGTCTCCAGGACCCAATGACATCACTCAGAGGTGACACCTCCTCAAAGCCATTCACATTGCAAGGGACTAAGCCTGTCAGTTTCCATGGTAACCATAGGCACAGGGTTCCATGGGAACCATGGAGGTAACAGGTTCCTTCAGAGGAAGCCTGGCCTGGGTAGGGTGCTGAGCACCTGAGATGGCCTGGGGGAGTTTGAGAGGCCCAGACCTGGTATTCTGCCCTAATTCTGCTAGTCCTTGAAGCCAGGGTTCTTGTGAGAGAGGACATGGCGGACCTCAGCATCTTCAGCAGTGATGCGGGAAGAGAGAGTCTCTCCCAGGCTGATTCACTGAGGAAATGACCAATGTCACACACGTGTGCCTGGTTAGAAGCAGAGGTCAGAAGTATTGGAGGAAAGGAAACTTGTAAAGTGGCCACAGGAATGTGCAGACCTGTGGCGGCTGACCCTTGCAGATGTCCTCATGCCAGGCCAGCTGTTGTGTCTGTTTCAGACTTCCAGCGGCAGACAGGTGAGCAGAGTGGTGGGTATGGCACTGCTAGGCCGGCGGGGTTCGTCACCGTGTGATTTTCCCCTTTGAACCTCAGTTTCTCTATTTGTGAAGAGGGATGCTGAGATTCCGCCAGCCAGGCTGTCTGAACGTCAGTCCTTGGTCCTCCTGATTTGGTCGAACCTCATGTGGGGAACTCCGGCTGTTGACTTTCTGTCTGTCTGTATGCATGTCTCTGTAGGAGGGACCTCTTCTCTCCACCTGGCTTGGGGCCCTGAAAAAGATGCTTTCTGGTCCAGGGAAGGAATGGCAGGTTCTGAGTTCTGTTAACTGGGGACATTATTTCTGTGAATGTCTTTAGCCTTTATCTCTATAGTCAGTAGTTCAGGTTGTTCACTGAAGAAAACCTTTTTTTTTTTTTCTTTCTTCGAGATTTTTCAAGACAGGGTTTCTCTGTAGCTTTGGAGCCTGTCCTGGAACTAGCTCTTGTAGACCAGGCTGGTCTCGAACTCACAGAGATCCGCCTGCCTCTGCCTCCCGAATGCTGGGATTAAAGGCGTGCGCCACCACCGCCCGGCTGAAGAAGACACATCTGAAAGTAGATTTTATTTATTTATCTGCATTTCTTTATGTGTTTGTGGAGGCCAGGAGACAACTTGTGTGAGTTGATTCTCTCTTCCACCATATGAACCATGGGGATCAAACCTAGATTGTCAGGTCTGGACACAAGTGTCTTTACCTTCTGAGTTCTGGAAAATAGTTTAAAAACAAAACCCACAGCCCCATCTTCCAGGCAGGGATGAGAGGAATTCATCTCCACTCCTCTGCTCCACTAATTTTTTTCCTGTCCCAGCTGATAGTGCTTTCAGTTGCTGCCCCACTGTGTGACGGAACTTCTGAATAGCTGCTGCCTTACTATGTGAAGGAACCCTCTGACCAGCAGCTGCCCCACTGTGTGACGGGACCCCTGAGCAGCAGCTGCCCCACTGTGTGACAGGACCCTCTGAATAGCTGGTGCCCCACTGTGTGACGGGACCCCTGAGCAGCAGCTGCCCTACTGTGTGACGGAACCCCTGAGCAGCAGCTGCCCTACTATGTGACGGAACCCCTGAGCAGCAGCTGCCCCACTGTGTGATAGGACCCTCTGACCAGCAGCTGCCCCACTGTGTGAAGGACCCTCTGACCAGCTGCTGCCCCACTGTGTGACAGGACCCTCTGACCAGCTGCTGCCCCATTGTGTGATGGGACCCTCTGACGAGCTGCTGCCCCACTGTGTGACGGGACCCCTGAGCAGCTGCTGCCCCACTGTGTGATGGGACTCCTGAGCAGCTGCAGCCCCACTGTGTGACAGGACCCTCTGGATAGCTGCCACCCCATTGTGTGACGGGACCCTCTGAATAGCTGCTGCCCTACTGTGTGACGGGACCCCTGAGCAGCAGCTGCCCCACTGTGTGACGGGACCCCTGAGCAGCAGCTGCCCCACTATGTGACATAACCCCTGAGTAGCAGCTGCCCCACTGTGTGATAGGACCCTCTGACCAGCTGCTGCCCCACTGTGTGACGGGACCCCTGAGCAGCTACTGCCCCACTGTGTGATGGAACCCCTGAGCAGCTGCGGCCCCACTGTCTGACGGGACCCTCTGGATAGCTGCCACCCCATTGTGTGATGGGACCCTCTGAATAGCTGCTACCCTACTGTGTGATGGGACCCCTGAGCAGCAGCTGCCCCACTGTGTGACAGAACCCCTGAGCAGCAGCTGCCCCACTGTGTGACGGAACCCCTGAGCAGCAGCTGCCCCACTGTGTGAAGGACCCTCTGACCAGCTGCTGCCCCACTGTTTGATGGGAGCCCTGAGCAGCTGCTGCCCCACTGTGTGACGGGACCCTCTGAATAGCTGCTGCCCCACTGTGTGATGGGACCCCTGAGCAGCTGCTGCCCGCTGTGTGAAGGACCCTCTGACCAGCTGCTGCCCCACTGTTTGATGGGAGCCCTGAGCAGCTGCTGCCCCACTGTGTGACGGGACCCTCTGAATAGCTGCTGCCCCACTGTGTGATGGGACCCCTGAGCAGCTGCTGCCCCGCTGTGTGAAGGAACCTCTGAAATGGGGCTGCTTTGCCTGATCCCTAGCCACATCAAATGCAGCTTAACAATTCCTGGGGTTCTTATGTAGGGAGGGTGGTGGGGAGAGGTATGAGGCTCAGCCCTGCAAGGATGAGCAGTGAGGAATCCTGCAGAGTATCATGGGTGCCACATAGTTATGGAGAGGAGCCACTCCAGGGGGATAGCTGCGATAGGTGAGGGATTATGTGTTATGTTTGTTGCACTGAAGAAAGGCATGCTAGAAGGGTATGTGCCTAAGGGGTGGGCATGTGTACAGTTTTATTATTGGTATTTTGTATTAAACATGTTGGTTGGTACACATTTGCATACAGCTCATGCAAGCACATATACATATGCATTCACTCATGTGCACACATCCACACGCATTCACTAATGGGCACACATCCACGTGCATTTACCCATGCACTCTCATCTACGAGCATTCAACCATGTGCTCACATCCATGTGCATTCACTCATGCACACACATCCACGTGCACTCACGCACGTGCACACATCCATGTGCACTCATTCATGAGCACACATCCACGTGCATTCTGCACACATCCTCGGGCATTCACTCATGCGCACACATCCACACACATTCACTCATGTGCACACATCCACTTGCATCCACTCATGCGCACACATCCATGTGCATTCACTCATGCGCACACATCCATGTGCATTCACTCATGTGCACACATCCACGTGCACTCACTCATGCACACACATCCATGTACATTCACTAATGCACATACGTCCATGTGCATTCACTCACGCACAACTTCTTTAGCAGAGAACTCATGATCCAACTACTCACCCACTGTGGTGTCTTTGTTGTTTTAATTTTTTTAACTTAAAATGTTCTGTGGGTGTTTTGCCTGCATGTAGGTCTATGCCCCATGTGTGTGCAGTGCCTTTGGAGGCCAAAACAGGGAGTCACATCCCCTGGAAATGGAGTTAAGAGTTGTGCACAGCTATGTGGGTGCTGGGACCCGAACCTGGGCCTCTGGGAGAGCAGCCAGTGCTTCAACCACTGCGCCATCTCTGCCCCTTGTGCCTGTGCTTGCTGTTATTTTCCTCAAATGTCTTTGGTGCACTTGCGTTTCTTTAGCTTGTTTTTGTTTTGCTGGGGGTATTATCATTTTGTTTTTTGAGATAAGATCTCATGCTGTAGTCCTGGCTAGCCTGGAACATTCTGTGTAGCCCAGGCTGGCCTTGAATAATCCTCCTGCCTCTGCAAGTGCTGCCCTCCCAGCTTTCCTTGTTGGACAGGCAGAGACTGTTTCCCTTGTTACTTTCCTTACCAGGCCGTTAAACAACGACCTTATTTTCTTGTTCTGTAGGTTTGTCTTTCTTCATAAACCTATATATTGTCTTGTGTGTTCCATTTGGGGAGCAGCTGGGAGCAATTCTTTTATGTAATGTTTTAGTTAGCTCTAAGGTCATGTGTAGATATAGCTGAATTTTCACTCTGGTGGTCAGCATTCAGACCAGAAGGGGGTGCCCCGGTCCCCCAGAAGAATGTGGCTGTGTCCTGACTGAATGCCATCTGCTCCGGGGGTCTTCTGTACACAGTTCACACTTGCACACACATCTTGTCATCTGCTCCGGGGTCTTCTGTACAGAGCTTCGCAGTTCACACTCTCGCACACATCTCAGAACTTGTGTGCACACAGCGTTTTGCTATATTGAGCTGTAAGTCACCTAGTGTATAACACAGCCACTGAAAGTGTATAATAATTCAGAGTGGGGATGTAGCTCAATGCTTGCCTGAAATACTAAAAGTCCTATGTTCAAATCCCATTACTCCAAAAAAAAAAATCAAAAAGTATACAGTTTGACGCTTTTTAAATATGTTCACAGAGGTGCATGGCCTTCATCCCTACTGTCAGTTTTACAACATTGCCTCCCGGAAAACCCAAACCTAAATCCTTCCCCCAGCCTCCTCCCCAGCCCAGCCTATGCAGCCACTGTCCCACCGCCTGGCTCTGTAGACTTGCTAATTCTGAATGTTTCCTGCATGTCTCCTGCTGGGCAGTATTTTGACTGGCTTCTTGCATTTATTACACTTGTAGGGTTCATCCACATGCATGCGTCAGGACACCGGGCCTTTACTAACCAAATAATATTCCACTGTCTGTGGCTTTTAATGCAGAAACACATCCTCGTGGGCTATGGACTCCGAAGGATCACATTCCTTATCGCCCAAGAGGTTAGTCCCAATCCTTAGTTCATTGTCTTCTGTGTTCTCCAAGCCTCTGGACCAGGTATTTGATATTTATTCTCAAGGGTGGGGTAGAAGAAATGAGTTTCTAGAACAGTCTTTCTGGAGAACTCGTTCTGAAAATAGACCGAGTCATCTTTAATAAACACAAAATAGGCAGAGGAAGGGGTCAGAGTCTTGCTTGACTTAATCGCCTCTTGCTTGGATTTCTTTCTGCAGAGAGAATTTCCCAAGTTCTTCACGTTCAGAGCGAGAGACGAGGTATGGGTGAAAGTGTGGACACTGTGCTCTGTGGGTGCCTTCCACCCCAGCCTTGCAGGCATGCTCAGAGCCTGAGGTGTGGGCCCTCACATTTCCCTGGAACTGCACTGCCAGAAGGACTCCGTGTTTCCTGCAGCAAGCTCAGACACGTGGGGTTCCTACCCACTTGCTAAGTTCTGTGTTTGATGCTGTGTTCAAGCTGACTTCCAGCTGCCTGCTTCATAGATAAATATTGGAGCTCAGTTAAAGCCATGTCATTAGATATGACCCATGGTTTTCACAGTTACCAAATCCATGTGGTTCATCACCCTAAAACACGTAGAGCCCCGCCCCTTCTGACTCCTAGAGCAGGTGGCCTCGCTCCCAGCACGGACCCAGGAGCCCAACAAAACTCAGCGTTTTGATTGGCTCAGGGTCTGCTTTACTCAGCTAAACACCATCCTTCTGGGGGTCGGGGGAGACTTCTTATTTTTTCTCTGGTTCAGTTTCCCGAACTGCCAGCTGATTCCTTTGGCGGTCTTCTCTCTATAAAGAAGGGTTCAGAAGTTGAAGACAGACAGCAGCCTTGTGGCTCTGGCATGTCCCGGGGGAAGCGGGGTGCATACAGAAGTTGGTGTCACAGTGTCTGTGACCTCCAAAACTCTTGAATCCCATGGTGAGGTTGCACAACGAATGGGTCATTTCTGAATGCCCAGGGTTTGGCAGCATGGAGCCTGGACTGCTCAGGCATGTCCTCACAGAGTCAAGCGAGCTTCTCTCTCTCTCTGATTGGCCTACAGTTTGCAGAAGACCGGATTTATCGCCACTTGGAGCCCGCCCTGGCTTTCCAGCTGGAGCTGAGCCGGATGCGCAACTTTGACCTGACCGCTGTGCCCTGTGCCAACCATAAGATGCATCTTTATCTGGGTGCCGCCAAGGTGAGGGAAGGGCTGGAGGTCACCGACCACAGGTTCTTCATCCGCGCCATCATCCGGCACTCGGACTTGATCACCAAGGTAAGGTGGCATGGGGTGCCTCCATCCGGCCTGAGCTCCTTCCGCATGCTTGGGCCTTCTCTTCCCCAAGTCCCCACCTGGGATGCTTGCTGGGGATCAGGAGCTGTGCTCAGCACACAGGACCCTGCTCTTGTAGGCATCCCAGCCAGTGGCGCCTCAGCCAGAGTCTTGTATTTTGTGATGTTTTCTGTGTGAGAAGAGAGCTGGATAGATGGAAAGATACTGATTTGTTCGGGAAATTTCTTGGGTTTGCTGATTGACCACTGACTGGCGTTCACATTATGAAAATTCAGATCCAGTTACAAACCATTTTAAAGTCAAATGAGGAGTAGGGAGATGACTCAGTAGGTGAAGCAGTCGCCACACAAGCCTGAGGAACAGGGTTCAGAGCCCAGAACCTGTATAAAAACCTAGGCAGTTGTGTCGGCTCCCAGTGATCCCAGCAGAGACGGGGAATTCCCAGGGCAAGTAGGCTAGAGCAGCCAAATCAGTGGGAGATCATCTGTCGAGAAATAGAGTGGAAGACTAGAGACACAGCTCACACCTGCTTGTGACTCCAGCCCCTGGAGTCCATGGGTACCTGCACTCAACACACATAACCCCACACAGACACACACGTACACATGATTTTAAAAAATAAAACCAAAGAAGGCAGACGGCGATGGAAGAAGACAATCAATGTAAGCTTCAGGCCTCAGTACACATGTGCTCCATACATTCCTGAGCAGTGAGACACACACACACACACACACGCACGCACACACACACAAATATACACAGACACACAACATACCACCACACACACACGCCCAGACACACAGCATACCGCCACACACACACATGCACATACATGCACATGCACACACACACACAAATACACACAGCATACCGCCACACATACACAAAACACCTTTAAAAGATCACGTGAAAGCACCAAGAACTCTTCTGTGGAGGGGCCAGTCCACCGGTGACCTTTCTAGAGAGGAGTCCATCCCAAATGGAAGGTGTACTGCTGACGGCCAGAGCCAGTGGGGGCCAGCATCAGGACGTTTTACTTGTGGATCCTGCCCTTGTGAACAAAGACCCATTCATGATGCCTTCCATTTCGTTACACGTCCATGACATACTGCGTGCGTGTGTGTGTGTGTGTGTGTGTGTGTGTATGGGGGGGATGATTAAAAAAGTCAAATCTGCCGCTGATGGATTTTAAAAAATTACATTTATACATGTGTTTATTGGGGACGGGAGCACCACCACGCATGTTTAGAGGTCAGAGACAACTTGTGGGAGTCAGTTCTCTCCTACCATGGAGAGACTGAACTCAGGCCATCGGGCTTGGCAGCAAGCATCTTTCGCTGCTGAGCCATCTCCCAAGCATTCCGATGTGGCAGCCCCAGATGTCAGAGCACCAGGGAGTGGAAGACAGAGGCTGAATATGACACACAGTCTCGGTTTCTTCTTCCCTCACCTGGGCTCTGCATCTCAGCAGACACCCCAGGAGGGGGTACATGGGCTCCCCACCAGCTATGTGCAGGCCCTGTGGCTGAGGCCGGCCTTCCTCCTTTGGCAGGAAGCCTCCTTTGAGTACCTGCAGAATGAAGGGGAACGGCTGCTCCTGGAAGCCATGGATGAGCTGGAGGTGGCGTTCAACAACACCAGCGTGCGCACCGACTGCAACCACATCTTTCTCAACTTTGTGCCCACTGTCATCATGGACCCGCTCAAGGTTGTACCGCTGGCGCTCTCCTGGGCTCTAGGTGCCTTTCCCGTGGTTCTTCACGCCACACTGCTTTGGGGTTGCGTCTTTTGGCCCTCCAGCCCTGAGTTTCAGGATGAGCCTGTGGTTAGCTGAATCAAAAGAGAACAAACCTGCCAGTCCATCCAGATGTCTGAGCTCGGACAACAGGAGCACCTAGAATTCCCAGCAGAGCTCATATCCCCTCCAGGCTCTGCTGGATGAGAGCCTAAGGTCTGAGACTGGGGCATTGTGCACAGGCCGGTTCTGCAGTAGGTAGACCTCAGCGATGCCAATTAAAGGACCAGAGAAGACTCCAGTATCTGTAGGGTCACAGAACCCAGAAGGACCCATGGTAATGCCCTGGCCTGACTAGTTCCCACAGTCTAGAAGAAAACTACATGGGCCTGAGAGGCACGGAAGATTGGGTGACACATGAAGATGAGTTCCGTGACTCGCCACCCTGTCACTGGGGATGTAGCTCAGTGGTAGAGCATCTGCGTGGAATACACAAGGCTCTGGGTTCCATCCTCATTGGTTGTTAGCAGCTAACAGTTTGTGTTGGGTGCCAGGCCTCCTGCATGCCTTGCTGTCCCCTTGCTGTTAGCACTGCCTTGGTATGTGGAGTAGGCTCTGATGGTGTGCGTTTCTCGGCAGATCGAGGAGTCGGTGCGAGCCATGGTCATGCGCTACGGCAGCCGGCTGTGGAAGCTCCGTGTGCTGCAAGCAGAGGTCAAGATCAACATCCGCCAGACGACCACAGGCAGTGCTATCCCCATCCGCCTGTTCATCACCAACGAGTCTGGCTACTACCTGGACATCAGCGTCTACAAAGAAGTGACTGACTCCAGATCCGGAAACGTAAGGGTGGCCACCACGGTGTCACAAGTCAAAGGAGATGCAGCTATCTGGGCATCAAGATGTGGGTTGAAGCCACCGTCATGGCCCTCATCTTGCTTTGTCTTGGACCTTGGCAGCCTCCGGTAGATAGCTTCAGGGTGTGATGGGCATCGTAGTTTCCTGTCTGTTCACCCTCCAAGGCAGGGCATGCAGCCCTATGGCAGACTCCATCCTGTAGCCATGCTGTAGGTGGGAAGACGGATATGTGGCAATTACCATACAGAACACACACTGGTCTACCTAGAGATACACGCTTCCCCCAACCACCTTGCAGAAAGAGTTTTTATTTTATTTTAAATTTTATTTATTATGTATACAATACAGTGTGCTTCCTCCGTGTATGACTGCAGGCCAGAAGAGGGCACCAGATCTCATTGTGGATGGTTGTGAGCCACCATGTGGTGGCTGGGTATTGAACTCAGGACCTCTGGAAGAACAGCCAGCATCACTTAACCTCTGAGCCATCTCTCCAGTCCCCATAAAAAAGAGTTTTTTAAATGAACCCAAAACTATTTTACATGTATATGTGTGTGTCTGCATGTATGTGCATATATGTACCTTTTATTTTACATGCATACATGTGTATATCTGCATATATGTGCATATATGTACTTTTTATTTCACATGTATACATGTATATATCTGCATATATGTGTATATATGTACTTTTTATTTTACATGTATACATGTATATATCTGCATATATGTGTATATGTGTACTTTTTATTTTACATGTATACATGTGTATATCTGCATATATGTGTATATATGTACTTTTTATTTTACATGCATACATGTGTATATCTGCATATGTGTGTATAGACGTACTTTTTATTTTGAAATGATGAGACTCAAAGCTCTCAAGTTTCAAAAAATAGTACAGAACAAAATAGTGACTGGGCTGTACCTCTCACCCCGCTTCTCACAAGGACACATTACAGTTGACTATAGTACGGTGCCCAAACTCTAAGTGGCACAGGAACAGTGCTGATGGCCTGATTCCCCATGGTTCTTATCTGCACACCTTGGGGTTGGGCTTTGCCACCATCATCATACTGGAGCTCTGTCTCCTGCTCCCGCACGCCCTTCCTGCTCTGGTTGCCACATGGCAAAGCGCATACGTTCTGCGGAGCTGCCTCTCACTGAGCTTTTGTCGCGGACTCAGGTCGGGGTGGGACTCAAACCCAGGTCACTGGAAGAGCAGCCAGCGCCCTTGACCTCCCAGCCCCTCTCCAGCCGTTTTCTTTGTTTCCATCCAGATCATGTTTCACTCCTTCGGCAATAAGCAAGGAAGCCTGCATGGCATGCTCATCAACACAGCCTACGTCACCAAAGATCTGCTCCAGGCCAAGCGATTCCAGGCGCAGTCCCTGGGGACCACCTATGTGTATGACTTCCCGGAGATGTTCAGGCAGGCAAGTCCTGTGGGCTCAGGTGGCACCACCCTCCAGGGTCTCTTTCCCCTCCTTCCACCAGAATTCATCCCTTGACCTAAGCTATGCTTCTGAGATTCCTTCTAGATGAGGTCTTCCTGGAAAAAAATTAGTTAATGCAGGAGTGACTTCATGGTACTTTCCCCAAAATAAGCCTAACTCCGTCCTGCTGACTGGTGACATGCTGTAAATCTTTAGAAAATGAAGAGGAGCCGGGCGGTGGTGGTGCACGCCTTTAATCCCAGCACTCGGGAGGCAGAGGCAGGCGGATCTCTGTGAGTTCAAGGCTAGTCTGATCTACCAGAGCTAGTTCCAGGACAGACAGGACAGACTCCAAAGCTACAGAGAAAACCTGTCCCGAAAAACCAAAAAAACAAACAAACAAAAAACAAAAACAAAAAAGGGAAGAAAACAAGGGGGATTGGGGGAAAAGAGAAAGTAACTCAAAGTTTATGGCCTGAGACAAATTGCTCAATGTTTTAATATTTGCTTCTGGTTTGTTCATGTATTTTGCATGTGTTTGTGTGTGTGTATGTGTTGGTACATGTACACATGTGTGCATGTGTGTAGAGCCCAGAGGTCAGTTCTGGTATCTTCTTTATTTGCTCTC
The DNA here is from genome assembly GCF_950005125.1 of Chionomys nivalis. Lineage (NCBI taxonomy): Eukaryota > Metazoa > Chordata > Mammalia > Rodentia > Cricetidae > Chionomys > Chionomys nivalis. Next base: position 121,237,812 of record NC_080088.1, on the reverse strand, counting down.
GTCCCATTTTTTGAGGGGGGCTCTCTCAGTTAACCCGGAGGTTGCTAATTTGGCCAGAGTGGCCCGCTAGCAAGCCCTCAGAATCTTCTTCTTTCCATCCTCCCAACTCTGGTTTTTCTTTGGATAGTAATTGAACTCTGGTCCTCGTGTGTGTGAGGACCCTGCTTTCCTGACTGAGCCATCGCCTCCAGCCCCTGCTTCTCGTCTGTTTGCTCATTTATAAGTTAGCTGCTGCTTGCCAGGCCCCATTCTGAGGCTAAATGGGCCATGGAGAGGAGGTGGTACCTGTGTACATGTGTATATGTGCATATGTGTATACAATGTACATTTTGTTTTAAAGTAATTGGTCTCCCGATAATCAAGAAGTCATAAAAACAGTGCCAAAAAAAAGGAATTGAACTGAACAATCCCCTTGGGCTGTTTCCTCAGTGACAACAGTGTTCCTGTGCTCCATTCCCCAGCGATGCATTCTGGTTCGTCACGGTGTGTTACCAAGACAGGAAATTGATCCTGGTGCGGCTGATACTGGCTTTGAGCAATCCTCACCCTCATTCTTTGACAGTTTCTGGGGAGCTGGGTTCAGTGGCACCTGTTTGGGAGGCTGAGGCAGGGGCATCACTTGAGTGTAGCAGTGGGAGGCTGGCCTGGATCGCACAGCGAGATTCTGTCTCGGAATGAAGGGAGGGAAGTAGAGTGTTGTTAGGTTCTCCTGAGGGGTATCTGTGACTCCCCGACCAGCTCCAGGGGGTCAGCGCACACACAGGCACAGCACTGGAAACAACTGGGAGTTCTCTGTCCATTCTTCGTTGTGTGCTTGCGTACATCCAGGGTTTACTTGCCCACGGTACATGTGTTCGGGTGCCTACTGAAGCCAGAGGGAGTTGGAGCCCCCTGAAACTGGAGTTCTGGGTAGTTGTGAGCTGCGCAGTGTGGGTTCTGGGTCCTCTGCGAGAGCAGTAAAGCCTTAGCACCGAGCTGACCTGGCTGGGGAAGTGGCTCAGTGGGAAAAGGGCTTGTCACGCAGGCGAGAGGCCCACATTCAGACCCCAGAACCCACTTTAATAAACCATGTGTAAACACGTCATCCTGAGCACTTGAAGTCAGAGGCAGGGCAATCCCCGGAACTTCCTGGCAACCAATCTAGATAATCAGTGAGATCTGGGTTCAGTGAGAGACGCTGTCCCAAAAAAGAGGTGGAAAGTGATTGAAGACAACACCCAACATCAACCTGTGGTCTACATACACCACACACACACACCACACACACCACACACACACCACACCACACACACACCACACACACCACACCACACCACACACACCACACACACCACACACACCATACATACCACTCACACACCACACATACATCACACCTACACACACACCATACACACACCACACATACATCACACCTACGCACACCTACACACACACCACACACACACCACACCTACACACACACCACACACACACCACACACACCACACACACCATACCTACACACCAAACCACACACACCACACACACATACACACACTACACACACATATACCACAACACACATATACACACACCACACACACCACACTACCCAATACACACCACATGGCACACACACACCACACACCATACACACTACACACACACCACACACACTATACACACACCATGCACACACACACACACACCACATCCATACACCACACACACACATTGGTACATGTACCTACCTACACAGGTGTGCCTGTGCACACATGTACAAATATAAGTGTAGTAAGAATTACTTTCACCAAAACTGAACTCGAGTGGTTTAAAAAGAATGTCTTTTCCCTCCTCCTCCTCCTCCTCCTCCTCCTCCTCCTCCTCCTCCTCCTCCTCCTTCTCATCATCATCATTATGTGGAGTATGCCTGTATATGTATGTGAGTGTGTGTGAATATGTGTGTGTTCATGATTTAAAAAGAGGGTGAGAACAGGCAAGGAAGAGACCTGGTCAGTCGTCCTCATCAATTAAGACCATGACACCCAATAGGGACAAGTTCAACAGATCCGCCATACGTGGGCTGCCCATGCATGCGTCAGCATTGCCAGGGCATAAATTTCATTTTCATTTTTGAGAACAGGACCGTTTTACCCAGTGTTATCTCCAACTGGGAAGGGCAGTACTTCTCTCCCCATGACACCAAGCTTTTCCTCTTCTCCAGGCTCTCTTTAAACTGTGGGGCTCCCCAGAAAAGTACCCCAAAGATATCCTGACGTACACAGAGCTTGTGTTGGACTCCCAGGGACAGCTGGTGGAGATGAACCGGCTTCCTGGTGGGAATGAGGTAGGAGTTGGGCACTAGGTGGGCGGGAGGTGGGCACGGGGTGGGAGGTAGGTGGGGGGTGGGCACGGGGTGGGAGGTGGGCGGGAGGGGCACGAGGTGGGCTGGAGGTGGGCACGGGGTGGGAGGTGGGCAGGAGGTGGGCACGAGGGGTATGAGGTAGGCACGAGGTGGGCATGAAGTAGGACCTGGGCAGAACCCAGCTTGGGTCAGCTTGCTTCGGATGTCACCTGGAAGAACCAAAGTCATTTTGCTTAGCACGCATCTCTTTCCCAGGTGGGGATGGTGGCCTTCAAGATGAGGTTTAAGACCCCAGAGTATCCAGACGGGCGGGACGTCATCGTCATCAGCAATGACATCACCTTCCAAATCGGCTCTTTCGGCATAGAGGAGGACTTCCTGTATCTGCGGGCATCTGAGATGGCCCGGGCAGAGGGCATCCCCAAAATCTACTTGGCTGCCAACAGTGGGGCCCGTATGGGTCTGGCTGAGGAGATCAAGCAGATATTCCAAGTGGCTTGGGTGGACCCGGAGGACCCCCACAAAGTACGTCATGAAGGGGGGTACTAACATGATGGAGCTTACCTAGAAGAGATGCAGCACCCCTTATCCAAAGTCCCACATCAGAAATGCTTCCAGACCCAAAGCTTAAGATGATGTCCTACATGGCAGGTCCGCCCCGCTCTCCCTCACTGAGTGACAGTCACAGCGCAGGGGCCTGAAGAAGCTGAGTGTGAGGTGTCTGTGATATAGATTAACGCTGTGTTTAGAACTGGTGCCCACTCCCAAGAGATGTCATTTTTATATGCAAATATGCCAGCCTGAAAAAAAATTCAAAATCTAACTTGTTTGTAGCCCGATGCATTTCAGGTAAGAGACACAGCCTGCACTGCATTGGCGGGGTGTTGATGGCGCCTGCAGAACGGTGGGAAGGAGCGCCACGTGCAGTGCACAGCGTCTCAGTACAGTTCCCACTTGCTGAGCCAGCACGGTGCCACGTACCTGCCCTCCACTCGGGAGGCTCAGGCAGAAGGAGAGTTCAGGATCTGCCTGGCCTATGTGGGGAGACCTTGTCTCAGAAAAAGGAAAAGAAACATAAATGCTTTGGGGCATAGTGATTAGCAGAAATGGCCAAAAACACCCCTTAGGGGCATGATAAATGGGACATATAGACATGTAGGTAACATGTGCCAGGTTCTAAATCCATATGTACCCAGAATGCAAAGTGAATAATATCCCACACCCAGGCCTTAGATTGTGTGTGCGTGTGTGTGTGTGTGTGTGTGTGTGTGTGTGTACATGCCTGTAGAGGTGAGGACAGCCTCAGGCTGTCCTTTTTGAGACAGGTTCTCTCATTGACTTGCAATCCATCAGGTCTTCTGGGCTAGCTGGCAAGGAAGCTTCCAGGGACCCACCTACCTACACCTCTCATCTCCCCAAGGCTGGGGTTGTAGGTACACACCACTAATGGAAGACAGTGGGGCGATTGCTTTCTATGGAATGTGTTCTCCAGAGAGTGATGCCGTTTCCCTAAAGGAGACAAAAACCACTCTGGGGATCAAAAATTTTTCTGTTATTTTTTACTACATCTTTAGCCCACCCATACTCCAAACATCTAAAATTCAAAATGGTCTGGAATCTGAAACCCTTTGGTCACTAACCTCATTTCTAAAGTAACAAATTCTCTCCATGACTCAGCTCACGGAATGGGTCACAGTGACACCAAATCATGACATTATGTTATAGGGTCACCTTTAGCCCAGAGGTGCCTAAAAGCATGAATGGGTCTCACATCTAGATGTGGGTTCTATTCCTAAGGTGTCTCATTGGGTAGAAGCAGATATTCCAAAGCTCAGACATATCGAAACACTTCTGGTACCTGCTATTTGGGCTGTTCGACCTGCACACACGAACACACATGTGCACACATGAGTGCACACACATTTCTCCACAGTGTGTAACCAGGCAGAGCCCGAGGCTGTGAGGAAGAGAGATGAGCTCAGGGCGGTCACACAGTTTGCAGGTGTGAGCCTGAGGTGTGCAGCTGATGCTTTCAACAACCATCCTGGGCGGCACTGGCACCTTAAAACATCTGGTGGCTGCTGAGTCCACGGAACTGGATTCCCTGTCTCACTGAGTGTGTTTTTAAGGGATTTAGATACCTGTACCTGACGCCCCAAGACTACACCCAGATCAGCGCCCAGAACTCCGTGCACTGCAAGCACATTGAGGATGAGGGTGAATCCAGGTAAACGCAGCACGGGCTGGCAAGCGCTAGTGCAGCCGCAGTTCAGCCAGCTGCCTGTAAGGGGCGCACCTCTAGGCTTGTGGGTGGTGGACCCCGAGCTTCCATGTCGGGTGCTGATGACTTAACCATTTGGGACAATATCCGGGTGACTCTTCCTATTTATCTCCAAATGACTCACTCCTCCCTCCCTTCCTCTTTCCCTCTGATCCTCTGTCCCTCCGCCCCCTCCCTCCTCTTTCTTTTTCTCTGCTGAGCCTCTCACGTGGTAGGCAGGTGCTCTGCCTTGTGTCATACTTTCGGTGTTTTGTCCTTTACTTGAGATAGCAGAGTTCAGGCAGGGAACAGTAAACTAAGTTCTCATGAAGCCTCAGGGACGAAAGTTCACAGTTTGTGACCCAGTCATCCCAAAGATTCAGTGGCCATCTGGGTGCCTGAGACTGTCAGAGGTTCCCAGCTGTGCCATCAAACAAGCCAGCAGTCTCTAGGAGACTTTCAGGAGTGTGAATTTCGCGAGAAACATTTTTTAAAGCTTTATTTACTTATTGTGTCTGCAGTGTTCTGTATCCCTGAAGGCCAAAAGAGGGCACCAGATCTCATTACAGATGGCTGTGAGCCACCATGTGATTGCTGGAAATTGAACTCAGGATCTCTGGAAGAACAGCCGGTGCTCTTAACCTCTGAGCCATATATCCAGCCCTGAGAAACATTTTTTTTTTTTTAAATTACGCAATGAAATAAGCATTACTCAGTTAACTGTACCCATCAGAAAATGTTCCTACGAGCCTGCTGGTGTCTCACCTTTTCGGGTCATGAATCATGACTAAGTGTCTTTCCCTCATAGTCCCTGGTGTCCCCACAGACCAGAGGCTAAGCTAGTTTTCTGTGGGATGTGGGGTAAGGTGGCACCTCACTAAGAGCCTCAACCTTGATCTTTTAGAAGATTAGTGTCCCAGGGTCCTAAGCCCCTGTCTTTGCTTTGCCTCTGATTGCTCTGTGTCCCAGCAAACGCTTTGTCTTTGCTCATCTCTCCTGCCCCACATCTGTGGGAAATGAGTACTTCCATTTTTGTTTTTGGAGCCTTGACTTTATCGTGTTTGGTCCTTGCAGATACGTCATCGTGGATGTCATAGGGAAGAGTGCCAACCTAGGCGTGGAGAACCTGAGGGGCTCAGGCATGATTGCAGGAGAGGCCTCCCTGGCTTACGAAGAAATTGTCACCATCAGCATGGTGCGTTCCCTTCTGGTCTCTTCCTTCTCATTTTCTTCCCTGTTTTTGTGTGTTCCTCTGTGCGTGTGCGTGTGTGTATGTGTGTATACACGTGAGTTCACGTACACAAAGAGGTCAGAGGTCAACATCAGGCACCTTCTCCAATTACTTTTCATATTTTGGGGAACAGAGAGTCTCACTGAACCTGAAGCTGGCTGATTTGGCTGTGACTGGCCAATTTGACTTTGGCTGGCACGCCCCAGGGACCCTCTTGCCTCTGCTTCCCCAGCGCTGAGAGTATGGGCGCACACGGCCACGCCTGAGTTTTCATGGGTGCTAGGAGTCTGAACTCACGTCCTTATGGTTGTTTGGTAAGCACTTTGCTGACTGAGCCCTCCCCTCTCTTTCCTGAGACTTGATCTTACTGACTAGCCCATGATGGCCTCAACTTGAAGTCCTTGGTGTCTAAGCTTCTTGAGTGCTGACACCTGGCCTTCCCTGCTCTGTGTGTGTGACTACAGTTTGTCAGTACAGCAGCTCCTGGAGCTCGTTAACGTCACAGAGCCCAGTCTGGTCTTAGCTTTAACAGCCAATTCAGACTCTTTCTCTGAATCCCTGAAATCTTAGCACTCAGGAGGCCGAGGCTGGAAAATCACTCTGAGTTCAAGTCAGTCTGGTCTATGCAGCAAGTTCTGGGCTAGCCAAGGCTACGTGATGGGACCTTGTCTCAGAACCAGACAAACACAAAATTAAATTAAAAATAGGGAGAAGGCTCGGGGCAAAGGTGGTCGTCACCCCATTTGACTACGTGGTTCAGTCTGCGAAATCACATGACAGCAGGAGAGAACTAAGTCACTCTCGCTGTCCTCTGACCGCCACATGCGTGCTGTGACAAGCACACTCACAAATATATACATATGCACACAAAATAAATAAATGCAAATTTTTAAATAAAAAATAAAGGTGTTATGTGTTCGACAGTTTTATATGACGAATCACCCCATCCCCATGACCTTTCCAATCCTGTGCTGTTTCAGGCAGTGACAGAGCTCTTTAGTGAGAACCTGTGGCTCAGGGCCTGTCTTCACGTGCTGCCTCAGGATCTAGTCATAGCTCATAAACACAGCAGGAAGGGGAGGGGAGGTGGCCATGCACCCCTGCAATCCCAGCACTTGGGAGGCTGAGGGAGGGGAACCTGGAGTTTGAGGCCAGCCTGGGCTATGTAACAAAAGCCTGTTTCAGAGACCCTGGAAATCGTGGCCCGTGGTATTGACTCGGTGCAGATTTTCCTCAGGGGTCAGCAGTTCCTACACATTCTTGAGGCCTTTGCAGATGGGCTCAGCACCAGCAAGGCCAGTGTGTGCCGCTGGCCTTCCCGATGTCCTTCTGGTTGACCTCCTTCCTTTCATATAAAAGTCACGTGGTTTACTTGGCTTCTAAAGAGAAAGGGTTGGGCTGGAAAGATGGTTCAGCTGTTAAAGGCTAGGCTCACAACCAAAAATATAAGAGAAAAGGTTAATTTGGAGTCGGAGTTTCAGAGGTCCACATGATCTCTTGGCCCTGGTGCTTTGAACCTCTTGTGGGAATGCATGGCAGAGATTGGTTGCTTGGCAGAGCAGATAGAGGAAGCTGCCGCCGGGTCTTATGGGTCTCATAGTGACAAGCCTCCAATCTCCTAGGGACCCCTACAGGGCTCCCTCTTAGAGTTTCTACCACCTTTAGCTGGGCCTCTGAGCAGTGTTTAAGGTGCAGATAAGACCAGAAGCCAAGCTTGGACAGGTGCTGGAGAAGACCAGGCTCCAACCAGCTGTGGCACACACCTGTAATCCCAGTACCAGGGAGGCAGAGGCAGGCGGATCATCTTTTAGAGAGTTCTAGGCTGGCTGTGGCTATACAGGGAGAAACCACTCTCCATGGGGGGTGACCCACCAGCCTCTGGTCTTGTCTCCGCAGGTGACCTGCCGCGCCCTCGGAATTGGGGCCTACTTGGTGAGGCTTGGCCAGAGGGTGATCCAGGTAGAAAACTCCCACATCATCCTCACTGGAGCCAGTGCTCTCAACAAGGTAACCATAGGCGAGGCCTGGGGAGGGGTGATGTGGGGACCCAGTCAGACATCGCGTGGCCCGCTGTCTTCGCCAGCTATTATTGCTGACTTTTGCTGTGAAGAGACACCATGACCATGGCAACTTTTATAAAGGAAAACATTTATTTTTTATATTTTTTTAAAGATTTTATTTATTATGTATACAATATTCTGTCTCCATGTATGCCTGCACACCAGAGGAGAGCACCAGATCTCAGTACAGATGGTTGTGAGCCACCATGTGGTTGCTGGGAATTGAACTCAGGACCTCTGGAAGAGCAGCCAGTGCTCTTAACCACTGAGCCATCTCTCCAGCCCAAAGGAAAACATTTAAGTGGCCTACACTGCAAAGGTTTAGTCCATTATCACAGTGGTAGATTCGGTGCCAGAAAGGGGGCTGAGAGTTCTGCATCTGGACCAGCAGGCAGCAGGGACAGACACCGGGTCTAGTTTAAGCATCTGAAACCTCAAAGCAAACCCTCCCCCTCGTGGCAGGCTTCCTCCAAAAAGGTAAACACCTCCTGCTGTCACTCCCTGTGAGTCTATGGGGAGCATTTTCATTCACACCGCCACACCAGCTACAAACCACTTTCTGACCTTTGATCCTAGCTCTCGGGAGGCAGAGGCAGGCGGATCTCTGTGAGTTTGAGGCCAGCCTGGTCTACAGAGAGAGCTCCGAGATAGCCAGGACTGTTTGTTACACAGAGAAACCCTGTCTTGAAAAGACAACAACAGAAACCCAGCTCCCTTCCTGAAGCAAGTGATGTATTTTTTCCAGTTTGCAGTTCTCCCATCCCCTTGTGATCCCTGCTCCTGGAACTAGCTCTCCAGTTTACGTTAGAAATATTATTAAAGATATGCCATACTTTGCAGGATACTAAGAAAGGCCCCGTTCACAATTTTGCTTCTTCTATGTTTTGGGAGAACTGTTACATTTCGGCTTGCCTGTGGTTAAGTCTGACCCATGAGTGTGAAAACCAGGAGCCTGCCTGTTTTAGTGTCCTGCAGGATTTCCCACGTGGCCCTGGAGTCTCCATGTCCACTCAGAGCCCACTGCGGAGTTCCGTGTGTGGCTTTGCAATCAGCAGCATCCGGGTGGACATTTGACCCCTAGGCCCAACAGCAGACCTGCTGCTGAAGCAGGAACCCTTTATGTCCACACGGGCATTGGTGATTCCCAAATTGGGCTGCATATTAGAGTTTCCCGGAAATCTTAAGGACACAGGGACCACCAGTGCCTGAAGGGATCGGTCTGGGTACAGCCTGGGTGGCTGGTGTCTCAGAAGCTCCCAGGTCATTCTGACAGGCAGCCAGAGCAGAGGACCCAGCAAGATGGAGTGTCCTTGCTAACTGTGCTGTGTCAACTCAGGTCCTGGGAAGAGAGGTCTACACGTCCAACAACCAGCTGGGAGGTGTGCAGATCATGCACAACAACGGGGTCACCCACGTCACTGTGCCAGATGACTTCGAGGGAGTCTGTACCATTCTGGAGTGGCTGTCGTATATACCGAAGGTGCGCTATTCCCTGGCAGCCTGGGAGCCTGTGGGATTAGGTTCCTGGTGGTAGGGAGGGTAGGGAAAAGAGCAGCACATGTGGGACCAGGCTTGCTTGGCCTCCCACTCCCCTCTCGGATACCCAGCCCTGTCCTTTGCTTTTGGGGAGGCTCTGATGTGCTGTAGGATGAAGGGACGCTGTCTACTGATCCTTTAGAAAAGGGTGACATTGAACCACAGCGGGCCTCATACCTCATGGTCAGCCTGGATCCATTCCTGGCTTCCTCTTCAGGAGCACTGTAATCCTGGACCAGCCTCCCAGTCCTTCTGACCTTCCTCTTTCTCCTTTCTGGAACTGTGTTTCCATGGCGATGAGGGGGACTGATGCCCATGGCTCAGCTCTCTGCAGATCCTCCCTAGGGCTTCCCTGGACTGGACTGATTAGCTATTGGTTGTACCCACAGGACAGCTCTAACTAGATCTCGACTAGCAGATATTTGCACCTCGGTTTTTTCAATCGCCCAGCTGAGAGAATGCTGGTCCTGAGTGGCTCCCAGACTCTTGTCTGAGCTCTAAAAGGTCTCAGGAGAATGCAGACAGAAGTTGCCAATTATTTTACAGGTGGAGCCATGGCTTGAGGGCATGCCGCACAGCTAGGCATGCGCACAGTCGGAGGGGAGAACACTCAGACGTGTAGTGGTCCTCACTGCCATGCCCCAGGGACTGAATGAAATGGCTTTGGTGTTTTTTTTTTTTTTTTTTCTAGGACAATCTCAGCCCAGTCCCCATCATCACTCCTACTGACTCCATTGACAGGGAAATTGAGTTCATCCCATCCAAAGCGCCCTATGACCCCAGGTGGATGCTTGCAGGGAGGCCTCACCCAAGTAAGTTGTAAAGTGTTTTTTGGAGACTCCAGATTTGTCTACTGTAAAGGGCCATTTTGGTGAAAACATTTATGTCTGTCCATATTTACCAAGGGGGGGGGGGGTTGCATGTGAGCTCAAAGGAGGGGACCAACAAGGGATGGAATCAGCTCCAGTTTCTGGACCAGGGGCTAGGGTTCAGCACTGGCCAGGGCCTCCCTCCTGCCTCTCTTTCCCTCTGGCTAGACCCTCACAGAGGAGACTGGCTTCTACACACACACACACACACACACACACACACACACACACACGAGCACACTCATGCACCCATGCTTTCTCCTTCTCCGAGGAACGCCTCTGGCTAAGCAGTCCCATCAACCCAAAGCCAACCCACGTCTCGACTTTTGTGTGTCATGCCAGAGGCAAGGGTTCCAGTGGCTTCTTGGGTTTTATAGACCCTTACCCTCCAGCAGCAGCTCCATTAGAAGGCACCCGGTTTCTTACGCACTGTATGCTCTATCCTGTGGATAGCCCGGAGCCCTGAGGCAGAGGCTGAAGCAGGAGGTTTATTCCCTGGCATCCAGCCACTGCCAGGTCTTCTACCTCTTGTCAGAGTGACAACCATTTTCATCACCTGCCCAACACCGTCCCCACCCGCACCCATCAGTGGTTACGTTGCTGCTGTCACAGTGTGTCTCTCTGGGACATGGGTGAGCTGTTTCCTCTCAGGGACACTGAGCTATAGCCAGTGGGCCAGAATAAGGTTCTCCAGCAGAAAGGGCACAGGACTATGTGGTCAAAGCCAGCTGCTGCAGTGTGCCCACCAGGCAGACCCTGGGCCTCTCCAGCCCTCAGTCAGGACTGCCATCCTTCTGCCCACAGCTCTGAAGAGTTCCTGGCAGAGCGGATTCTTCGACCATGGCAGTTTCATGGAAATCATGGCACCCTGGGCTCAGACCGTGGTGACCGGACGAGCAAGGTGACACAAGATGGGGGTGGGCTCTACAGCTGCCCACCAGGCTCGGGACTCTCAAGCACTAGGCTGGGACTGCCCGGCTCTTGGTCTCTGACTTTTCTGAATGCAAAAGGCAAATTTAGGGAGTAGGGAGATGGCTAAGGCAATGTAAGCCTAAGGGCCCAAGTTCGGGTCCCTGGCACCCACATGACAAGCTTGGCACAGCTGTGCAGGGGATCCCAGCACTATGGTTACAGAGCCAGAGCCTAGCAGCTTGCTGGTAAACTCCAGGTTATGACAGAAGATGAAATAGAGAAACCTGACAGTGAACTCTGCATGCAGGTACACACACACATGCACACGCGCACACACCCACACCTACCCCCACACACAATGTATGCTTATATACCACACGGACTCCAAAAGTAAAAAATAAAACGTGTGAGCTGAACAAGGATGACACACATAAACATGCCAAGCAGGTCAGGGAAAACCCCACACAGAGAGAACTGCAGGCAGCGGAGGAAGCTGTCCAGTGCCAAGTGGTCAGCCCTGCAAATGTACATACAAGTTGGCATTAGATGGACCCAACAGGTTGTGTGTGTGTGTGTGTGTGTGTGTGTAAGGGGAACTCCTCCGTAGCTGTAGCTGGCTCCAGAGTGTCCCAGTAGCCTTAATCTGCCTTTTGTCTTCAGCACCCTCTGTTTAGCATATGGTAATCCTACAGGAGAGTTTCCCAAAGGTGCAGAGCCTACACAAAACTTGGTTGGGAAAAACCAGGGAAACCCGTGGTATACCTGATGGAGAATTTGCATTTGGCATTGTCCCTTTGGAGGCTTAATTAAGATGTTTTGGGGATGTGGAGCTTGTTAAAGTGTAAACCAGAGGATAATAAAGAAGCTCCAGTCACCAGAGAGCGTGGTCAAAGCTGTCCTCTTGGGATTCCCAGCATGACATCACAGCTACAGACCCAGATCACCCGGTCCCCCAAAAACCAACCAGGAGACCGAGTCCTGTATGTAAAAGCAAAGAGTCTTTATTCTTACACAAGTTTGCAAACTTGGTCTCTCCATGTGTCCAACATATTGGAGTGATCGGAGAGCCCCGAGCTCAATTAGAGTTGGATTTTTATAGTAGCAAGAGTGTGGGTGAGGGATTTCTAAGGTTTAGGACCCCTGATTGGCTGACATTTGTCTAGGGGTGTCCTGGTGAAAAGTGATGGGTGTGTGCTGGCAGGTGATCCTATCTACAATGGTTGGACCATTAGGAATTTCCTTTGGATGGTCTGTGTAAAATTTTTGCAGTCCAACAAACCTCTCTGCCTAGGCAATAATCCAAATCAGACCAAATCAAACCGAATTAGAAAAAGCCCAGGTTTAATGGATGCCAGCACTCCCGGGTAGCCCTTCAGGCCCCTCTCCCCCCAGGGGAAAGGAGACCTAGAAAGACCGTGTGTTTGGTGTCTGGGGGTGGGCAGTTTAAATAGCCTGTGGGAGAGGTCTTTACCCTCTCTGGGGAGGGGTTTGGTGGGCTTTCTCAGAGCTGGAGTCTGGACTGTGGCAACTCCCAAGGGAGGGGGCTTGGGATGGATGCAAGGGAGTGGGGTGATGCTTCCAACCAAACATCTCAGACTCCTTGCATATAGGGGTGTTTTTATGATTTTTCAAAAATGCTGCAAGATCCCTGGCAGCAGTAGGCAGGTAGCGGGCTCTGGGAGCAGCCAGTCCCAGGCAGAGACGGCTGCTGGTCCCCAAGCGGTGGCTGGTCTCAGTCAGGGAGACACATGGCGGGCGGGCTGGTCCCAGCTAGCCTGGCCTGTGAGCAGGCGGTGGGTAGGAGACAGGTGGACAGACACATTGTACAGAATAGAATTGGATATTTATTACTTAGCGGAGCGGGGAGAAGAAGAGGACAGAGAGAGAGAAAAAAGGGGGTAGAAGTGGGGAGAGAGGCAGAAGCGAAGAAGCTGCCTCTCCGAGAGGAAGAGGAAGATGGAAAGAGAGCAAGCTCAGGCCAGAAGCTGAAGATCAGCCTGCCTCAGTGGATGGGGGAGGGAGTGGGTGTGGCTTGTCTCTTAAAGAGATGAAAATCATAACAGGTGTCAGGGACTGGGGTGTCACGTCCAACCAAACAGTCTGTTTCTGGGTGGTGCCTGGGTAGTCTCAGTTGGTGGTCTTTATCAGAACCAGGTATTGCCTCAGGGTAAACTGCTAAGACTCGGGCCTCTATTGAGCTTGTCTTGTCTGGGTCCTGTATTAGGATGAACCCAGCTCCAAGCTTCCCATCTCCGGGCTTCCAGAGCCTTGTCTGTTAAATGGAGATAATAATTGAGCCCAAAGGATTAGCGTGACAACCATCGGTGTGATCAGTGCCATGCTGAGCTCTTCATATCTATCATATGTTCTTTAAGTGCGCACAGGGCTTTTCTTTACCTCAGTTGTAAGCACAGGACCCCGGTGAGATGGCTCAGCAGGTCACAGTCTCACCCTGCGGTTTGTTCCCCAGAACCTGCATAAAGGTAATGAGAGCAGACACTCCAAAGGCCCATTCACTCCACACCTGCACCATAGCATATGCACACACACATTCATGCATGCATGCACACACATACATACACATGCATGCACAGAGTTAAAGCTGTAAAAATTGTGTGTCATTAGCCTTTAGTTATAGTCTCCTATTTATTTTACAAACCCTTTTGTACAATCCTGGAATGACCTGGAGCTCTCCCTGTGGAGACTGCCCTACCCCACTTCCCTAGTAAGAGTTGTTGCGGGGATAAAGGACAGCCCAGAGTGACAGGTAGTGATGTCATGGTCTCATCTGAGCCAAACTCTTTGGCACTTGGTGCTGCTCACCACCTCCTCAGTTTTGAGTACTGGAGATGGAACCCAAGGCCCCATGCATGCCAGGCAAAAAGCTGTACCATGAGCCATATCCCAGCTCTTTGGTTTTTATTTCAAGTCAGTATCTTGTGTAGCCCAGGCTGGCCTTGGCTTCCTAGGTAGCTGGGTAACAGACCTATGCCACCAATCCTGGCTTGCTTCAAACTTTGCCCTGAGTAACTTAGTTCAGCACCCAAGCTCCGCAGTGTGCAGCTGCTGGCCACGCGGGATAATTGACGTCACCATTTAGAGCTGGGGTGTAGCTAGGTTGCAAAACACCTGCCTGGCACATGCAGAGTCCCGAATTCCATCCTAGTACCACAGAGGGGAATCTGGGAACCGTGTGTGCTTCACACTTGACCTCTTAGATGCCTCGCCTGAGGCACAGACCGCTCCATGGGTTCAGTGCCCTGACTGTTCTCACCCTAGCAGGGCACCTAGAGCTCTGCCCACCTCTGCCTTGCAGCCAGCTCCCCAGTGTACCCCCAGTTCCGCCTGGAAGTGCCTGCAGCAGGCTGGGTAGACGCTGGGGCCCTGAGATCTGCTCAGGGCAGCCCAGTGCTGAACTCATGTGTGCTCACCTTGCAGGTTGGGGGGCATCCCCGTGGGGGTGATTGCCGTGGAGACTCGGACTGTGGAGGTGGCTGTCCCTGCTGACCCTGCCAACCTGGATTCTGAAGCCAAGGTGAGCCAGGAGCCATGACCACTATGACCACTGCTGACAGGAGTAGATCCTTTGACCCAGCCCAGAGAAGCTTCCGCTTCCACGGTCCTGAGAGTCAGGGAGCAGAGGCCTCCAGCAGGGATTGGCCTGGGGGCTCTGCCCCTTGCCCCTCCACACCTCTGTGGGACACATAATATTCTATTCCAGGCTTCTTGCCCGGGTGGTAAAGGTTCTTTGTGTACGCCATCCCCACTTCCACTCTACTGCCGCTGGGACCTGCAGTCCAGCCTAAACCAGTGTGGTGATAGACTGTGTATGAGAATAGGGGGAGCTGTTGAGGTCCAGAGAGTATCAGTTTGGGGTTCCTGGGGAGCCTTGGCTCTGGAGCATGTATAAGGGTACATGTTCTGGTAAGGGTTACTGTGGTAATGAGACACCATAACCGAAACAGCCTGGAGAGGAAAGGGTTAATTCAGCTTACTCTTCCACATCATTGTTCATCACTGAAGGACAGGAACTCAGGACAGGAACTCAGACAGGGCAGGAGCCTGGAGTCAGGAGCTGATGCAGAGGCCATGGAGGGTGATGCTTACTGGTTTATTCCTCATGGCTTGCTCAGTCTGCTTTCTTATAGAACCCAGGATCACCAGCCCAGGGGTGGCCCCACCCACAATGGTCTGGGCCCCCCTCCAACAATACTGATTAAGGAAATACCCTACAGCTGGATCTTATGAGGCATTTTTCTCAGCTGAGAAATGTTTCTCTGTGTCAAGTTGACGTAAACAGTAGAGGACAGTAGAGGCTGTGACCACTGGCCCTGCTGTCCCTGTGTCCAGGGTTACTGTCTGACTTCAGTGACTCTGTGTCCCAGATCATCCAGCAGGCGGGCCAGGTGTGGTTCCCAGACTCTGCCTACAAGACAGCCCAGGCCATCAGAGATTTCAACCACGAGCACCTGCCCCTCATCATCTTTGCCAACTGGAGAGGCTTCTCGGGTGGCATGAAGGGTGAGTGCAGCCCCTCCGCATCCCTTTCCTGGTCTCTCAACAGTCGGGCGAGGACGCAGGTCAAGTAACCACCTGGTTTATAGATGAGGAACTGAGCATGAGAGGCAGGTGACTTCCTGAGGTCGTGTGAAGGGCAGGGCAGGGAGGTCTGCTCTGCCAGCGCCCTGGTGACCTGGGTAGTTGTCTTTCTGAGTGGTAAGGTGAGGAAGGCATCCAGTACCTTATGGTCGCGAGCCCCTCTAAGTCACCCAGAATGCCCAGAGATTTAGTGGTTCCCACTGGCTGCTGAGGAAGCAGCTGAGGAGGAAGAGAGGCGCATGTGTATCCTTGAGAGCTGGGTGACTTCTCTGAGTCCCCAACCCCTTTGTTTGTGAATGGGGACCCTGCAGTGAGGGTCCCATGCTCTGGTTCCACACACACGGCACTGATGCTGGCCAGCATTGCAGTGTCACCATGTAGGGTATGGGGACTTGGAGGGATCTCCCGGTGATGCAAAGCAGGGACCTATGCTATGGGGGTTGTATGTACAGGATACAGGGGTGGGCTGGGGCATCTCACTCAGAGTTGGAGGGGATTAGAAAACAGCAGATCAGGCGCTGGCGGAGGCTCACAGATGAGGACACACCCAGGCAGGAGGGCAACCTGCCCAAGGTCACACGGCCCCTGAAGGAAGGAGCCAGCCCCAGCCCAGCCCCAAACTCTCCCTCAGCAGCCTGGGGCAGAGAAGGCTGTAGGCTTTGTGGACGGGTCACTGGGGCCTGTCCTAAGCAGGCCTCGCTTTGCAGACATGTATGAGCAGATGCTGAAGTTTGGAGCCTACATCGTGGACGGCCTCCGGCAGTACAAGCAGCCAATTCTCACCTACATCCCGCCTTATGCCGAGCTCCGTGGGGGCTCATGGGTTGTCCTGGACTCCACCATCAACCCCCTATGCATCGAGATGTACGCAGACAAAGAGAGCAGGTGGGTGTGTCACTCAGGGCCTACTCCGCAGAGCTAGTTAGACCCTCAGAGGGCTCCGTCCAGGGAAGGGCAAGAAGCTGGGGCAGTGTGCACGTGTAACCTTGACTCCCAGGGTGGTGGGCGGAGATAGGGAGGCCCTGGGGCTTGATGAGTAGTCAGCCTGGCCAAATCAGTGAGCTCCAGTTCTGTGAGAGACCCTGTCTCAAAAGGTACGGTGGAGGGCAAGGGAAGACAGCTGACATTGACCTATGACTTTCACAGGCTTACACACACACACACACACACACACACACACACACACACAGTCATAATACTTGCCAAGAAATAAGAAAAAGGAGTTGGGGGCAGGAGAGCAGGGAGACCCCCCATACCTCTCTCCTCTTCTCTGTTCAGGGGTGGTGTTCTAGAGCCGGAGGGCACTGTGGAGATTAAGTTCCGGAAGAAAGATCTGGTAAAGACCATGAGAAGGATAGACCCAGTGTGCAAGAAGCTCATGGCACAGCTGGGTAAGTGGGTCACGCGGGCTGGCAAAGGCGCCAGAAAGCAGAATGAGATGAGTCACACACAGCCATCAAACCGATCCAGCCCCTTCCAGACATGTCCACAGTGAGATGTCTCAGCAAAGAGGCCAGGAAAAAACATGAAATTACCTTTCAGAGCTTCTGTGTTCAGAGCACAGCCCTGTCTCTGGAGCCAGGGTGGAGCATTCCACATGGTGCCCTATCCGCACGCACTCACGAGCTTTGGGGTGTTCACCCCGTGATCCTACAGGTTCTCTGTTCCACACGAATAGGGTGAGATAGCTGAAACATTTGGGGCCCACGGAGAACAGCTGAACTTGAATAATTATAATGTCTCTTTAGAGGACATTATGTCCTCCCTGGGCAGAGATAAACAATTTTTATCCATTGTATTTGCTTCATTCTTGATCTTTGGTGCCACTCTCCCCAGATGTCCATGTGGTGGCCATGTAACTGTGCAGCTCACATGTCTGTTACAGCGTGCACTTCCTTTGGGTTCACCTCTGTGATTTGAGTCTACACTTCATGAGTGGGTTTGTGTGGGACTGGCATTATATCTTGAAATAGCTCTTATCTTTTTTTAAGATTTGTTATATTTATTATGCATACACTGTTCTGAGCATGTTTGCCTGCAGCCAGAAGAGGGCATCAGATCTATTACAGATGGTTGTGAGCCACCATATGGTTGCTGGGAATTGAACTCAGGATAGTCAGTATTCTTAACCTCTGAGCCATCTCTCCAGCCTGGTTTCTTTCCCTTTTATTACATTTATTTTGTGTGTTTGTGCATGCCCGTGCCACAGCACACGTGTGGAGGTCAGAGGACAGCTTGTGGAAACTGGTTCTCTGCTTCCACCACATGGGTCCCAGGAATCAAACTCGGATCATCAGACTTGGCACCAAGCCCTGTTCTCCAGAGTCAGCTCGCTGGCCCCTTTGTTATACAGTGTTGTCTTCATTCCTTACTACCCGTTTCCCCCAACAGAGCTGTGTTGGTTTCTGTGTTTCCAGAATCTGTCCCACGGGTCTGCTACCATGGAATTAATATGTCCCCACTGTTTGTATTATATATCTGCAGACTGGATAGGCCTGGGGTCCCCCCAGGGGCTGTCTTGGGGCTTTGAGTGCATTTCTTAGGCTACAGAACTTGACTTAGAAGCAGTGTTGGCACGGCAGACCGGACTATCACAGGGCAAGGCCTCTTGTTCGGTTTTGTGGCTTTTCAAAACAAGCAAGCAAACAAACAAACAAACAAACACAGCCCAACCCCACATGGCCATCTCTCACAGCCTCTGAAGTCCTGACCTGATGTCTGTTCACCTGCAGGGACAGCCCAGCTCCCTGACAAGGACCGCAAGGAGCTGGAGGGCCAGCTGAAGGCCCGAGAGGACCTGCTGTTCCCCATCTACCACCAGGTGGCAGTGCAGTTCGCTGACCTGCACGACACGCCCGGCCACATGCTGGAGAAGGGAATCATCTCGGCAAGTCCCCAGCGGCCAACGGGGACCCAGACACAGAGGAATGCATAGGGGTTTGGGATGGAGCCAAGCTGGGGCTCGGAGGGCCCTCAGGACCATTCAGTCTGAGTGTGTCAGCAGGAGCCTGCAGCCTCTCACCCCGAGGAGGCTCAGGTTTTGAACACGCTGGAGTAACTTGAGTGTGTTCAGATGGCTTAGTCTGCAGCTTCTGTGAGGCTTGAAGCCTTGTTTGTGCTGACACTGGCCTGTGATGGCTCCTAAGAGGACAACCTCGTCCACTGGCCCATGTCCATAGCTGGCTGGCCAGTTTTCTTTGGGGAACCAACCTGCGATCGAATTCTGTGTCAGCAGAGGTCGACACCAGTTTGATTCAGAGGCCATGCCAGGCACTGAGGGTCCTGCAGAGCCCTGCTCTGTGTCTCCCTCAGGAGGAGCTCGGTGCCCTATGCACGATATCCCCGCTTCTAGGATGGGGTGGGCACAAGTCAGGTAGCCAGCCTGGGGCCCAGTGCTGAGCAGTTCCTACCCCCTCCCCTTCGTGGGTGCTCAGCTGAACCTGTCCACAGGACGTGCTGGAATGGAAGACTGCACGCACCTTCTTATACTGGAGGCTGCGCCGGCTGCTGCTGGAGGCTCAGGTGAAGCAGGAGATTCTCCACGCCAGCCCTGAGCTGAGCCATGAGCACACACAGTCCATGCTGCGACGCTGGTTTGTGGAGACTGAGGGCCCTGTCAAGGTGGGCCTGAGCAGGGAGAAGGGAGCGGTTGCATGCAGGCGCGGGGCTTAAGGACTGCCAGCTCTGTCCCTCAGCAGCATTCCCACCTGAGGTAGACTCTACCCATTGACACCCCCCCCCCAGGCCTACCAGTGGGACAGCAACCAGGTGGTGGTCCAGTGGCTGGAACAGCACTGGTCAGCCAGGGACGGCCTGCGCTCCACCATCCGTGAGAACATCAATTACCTGAAGCGAGACACTGTCCTTAAGACTATCCAGAGGTGAGCAGCATGCCTGTGGCCAGCTTCTGCCCCACTGGCCTGCCACAGTGTCAGAATCAGGCCCAGCCGCAGCCCAGGGCGATCCCCCCCCACACACACACACACCAGAACTGTGGTCCATGACTTCTTGCCTCATAGCTAGTACCTTGTTGATTAGAAGGACCCCCATTGCAAACCCCAGGGCTGAGGATGCAGGTTCCCTCCCTGTCAGTATTTCCGTAGTCTCCAAGGAGGTGGATCATAGGATTCCTGGTCCTGTTTCAGGTGTGAAGCTGCGTGGGGCTCAGGTGTGTCACACCTCGGGTCACATCACACAACCAGTGACTGGATAGGGCTATGCCACCCTGAGGCCTTCTGCTCCCTACATCAGAATCCCCCCCAGTACAGGACTATTCCTCCCCTCCCCCCACCCCACCCCATTCTCTGAGTGAACACAGCTGGAGAAAGTTAGAACCCTGGGCTCTGGCCCACCCAAGAGAAACATGTCTAGACAAGGACACTGCCACCTAGAGACCACTGAGCCAACTGGTGAGTGACCCACCTGTCTCTTCCCTTCCCTGTAGTCTGGTTCAGGAAAACCCAGAGGTGACCATGGACTGTGTGGCGTACCTGAGCCAGCACCTCAGCCCGGCTGAGCGGATACAGGTGGCTCAGCTGTTGTCTACCACGGAGAGCCCGGCTTCCCCCTGAGGTACTCTGGACCACGGGAATGGCCATGCGGCAGGCCTTCGCAGGACCCTGGGGCTTGGTTTAGGAAAATCCACAAAGCCATCCTGAGCATTCTACAAATGCGGCTGCTATTCCTGACCAGCATCTTCCTGGACAAAAGGCCCCTGTGGATCTGCCGGGCAGGCGCAGCCTCCCCTTCCCTGGGAACCCGAGGGTTTGTCCCAGTGGATAACTCCGCTACATCTCTGAGTAAACTGACCCGGGCACCCCGAGTTCTTGTGCTTTGCCTGGAATGGGGGTCCAGTGTCTCAGCTCACTATCTCATCTCGAGGCGCTTGCACACTGGTTCACGCTCAGCAGCTCTTGTCCTTCAGCAGAATAAATGTGCTAAAGAAAACACACCAGAGAAGACCGAAGGAAACCTCTTTCTGTGACAAGGCTTATCAAGATACTTAGTCACCCAAGCAAGGGCAAAAATGATTTCCTTTGTTCAATTAAGAGAATAAAATGGCATTTTGTTCTCCAAGTGGCCCTCCTGAGACAGGAAGACCGTCCTATGGACAGTGGCCCTCCTGAGACAGGAAGACCGTCTTATGGACAGTGGCCCTCCTGAGACAGGAAGACCGTCCTATGGACGAGCTGGTTCCAAAGACGAAGAGAACAGTGGGTAGGATACTTGGTGTCCGGCAGAGCTGGAGGACTCCTCGTGCCTCAGCTCCCAGACTGTTAGCCTTCTCTTCCCAAGTGGAGCAAGGACTGGACCCCATGCCTCCTACAGATTGGCCACCCTTTGGGTACCAAGTACCCTCCTGCCTGAGCACAGAGAGGCTGTCCCTAAACACAGCTAGTGTTGCCACTTCGCCCCTCCACTTCCTCACCGTGTGCCTTGATACCGCGGCGGGAGCCACTGGCTCTGGGGCTGTGCTGCAGGCACCCCGGATTTGCTCGTGAAGACTGCCAGCACCCGCAGGTCCCACAGCAGCAGGGTCTGAGAGAGATATTCTGTGCCAGTGACAGAGGCCGGGCCGTCAGCCACCACCTACTGTCCTTCTGTGCAGTGTCTGACGGCATGGAGCATCACCCCGGGCTGAGGCCACAGTCACCCAGGGAACCGGCTACAAGCCAGGCTACTTGAGGTTCCCCAGGTTAAAACAGAAAGGCCCAGCCACCAGCCAGTGACAGCCCTGGCAGCTGAGGGTGGCTGGGAGGAGTGGAGATTCTGGGGGATGAAGGGCTCTTCTGGGCAAGATCCTCTTGGTGTTGGAGGAGAGCCCAGACTGTGAGTAGCTGCTGCCCTGACTTGAACTGAAGAGGCTGCCGGGAGATCGATAAAATAAACTATTTTTTTGAAGGAAGCCCTTTGACCTTGACTTATTCTGTGGACCAGAAAACCCTGACAGGTAGAGGGGATGGAAGGTTCTCCACTGTTCTCAAAGTCTCCCTCTTTCAAACATCAGAGAGCTTTTTGTACGAGTGCTAAGTGATGTAGGTCCAGGCTTTTGCCCCCTTTCCATGCCTTCCCATCAGATGAGGGGGCATGGCAAAGCTCAGAGAGGTCAAGACATTCACCCATGGTCACACAGGGCAGACTGGGAGGTGTGTCTAGTCTGACTGCCCTTCCTTCTGTGACACAGGGCTGTGGTGTGTCCAGGCGCCTGCACTGCACTTGGGGACTGATTGTCCCTGCGGTTTCACCCTACATAAGAACCTTGAGCCTCCCGCAGCACTGATCCGCTCCTAGGGACCCTCAACAACTATAACTTTTATTCCGGTCCATTCAGCGTCTTTCTGAGGGGTGGGTGAACCAGAGTTCTCCAGTGCCACTGGGGAGAGAGAACCTGTCACACACAGAGGGCGAGGGAGAGGCCCAGGCCTGTTGGTAATTTTTGGATCTCTGAATCAAGCCATGCTTGAAGCCAGAGGGCCGTTGGAAACTTAATCGTTTTTGTGTTTTGTTTTAAAAAATGCTTTCCGGCCGGGCGGTGGTGGCGCACGCCTTTAATCCCAGCACTTGGGAGGCAGAGGCAGGCGGATCTCTGTGAGTTCGAGACCAGCCTGGTCTACAAGAGCTAGTTCCAGGACAGGTTCCAAAGCCACAGAGAAACCCTGTCTCGAAAAACCAAAACAAACAAACAAACAAACAAATAAATAAATAAATATGCTTTCCCTAGTTCAGAGAGGACCAGCAGCCCCATCCTCAGACGGCTCAGCCCAGAGGCAGCAGTTAGTGTTTCCTAATGCCATTCTGTTTCAGCAGATACCTAGGAAGGGAAGTAAGCCGACCCAGGCTTTGGAAAGTGGGGAGGGGAGGGGCAGGAAGGGGGAGATGGTTAGGCAGACTTCCCATTGGGTCCCAGACACACCTAATTGCTGTCACTGTAAAGATGCTGACATTTAGCCTATGGGCAGTCAGTTGTTGTCCCTGACAAGGCCAGTGCTTCAATTTTCCCCTCAGGGGACTTAGCCACTAACCCCAGGGGAAGGAAGGAAGGCCCAGCTACCACTATGTGGAGAGAGACCTTGTTGCCCAGTTCAGGCCCATACAAAGGTGGTCACTGGCTGATGCCAGGCCTGGTCTTGTCCTGTGTAGTCCATGGATGAACTTGGGAGATGGAGGTTTCTCAATAAAATCCAGGCTCAGATGGTTGGTGAGTTAGCTCAGCGGTTGGGGAGTTAGCTCTGCAGTAGAGCTGAGCATGCCAAAGCCACTTATTCTCCGGGCTTTGACAAGCTGTGAGTCTCTCAGCTGCTGCCCACTGCAAAAAGAAGCCTCTCTGATGAGGGCCGGGAGCTGTGCTCACACCATGGATGCATAGATAGCTGTGTCCATTTAGAAAGAAGATAGAAGTACGTTCTCTCCCGGGTCCTATCAGCTTCCCATGGTGCGTGACCCAGTTAACGGTTCCAGGCGTTTCCCTTCCCGTTCCTTTGGATTAGCCCTGAGGAGCACACCTTAAATCTGATGAGAAAGGAGCTGGTGACACCCATGACATTTATGTTGTAGCTCACAGGGGTTCAAACTTTAGTTGATTAGTTTTCTTGCCCAGAGTCCTCATGACGCCTTCCTGGCACTGCCAAAACTAGCCAGCACAGAGAACACTTCCAGGTCAGCGCCAGCTCAGAAATAAGGTCTTGCTATCAAGTTCTGGTGAGCACCCAAGAAAAAGCAATTGCCTGTATTATTTGGTTTGGGGTGTCTCTGGGACCTCACAAGCCAACTAGTCAGAGGTTGGTAACCCAAACCTGACACTTTCATAAAAGCACTTTTTACGTCTTGCAAAATGAAAACTCTGTACCTATTGCAATGAATTCCTATTTCCTGACTCCCAGCCCCTCCCCACCGTATTTTCTGTCTCTGGACTTTGGAATCTTATCACTGAACTCATACTGCCTTATCTCGCTTAACACAGTGTTCTCAAGCTTGCTCCATATTATGACATGTGTCATGATTTCCATTTTTTAAAAATATTTTATTTATTATTATGTATACAATATTCTGTCTGTGTGTCTGCCTGCAGGCCAGAAGAGGGCCCCAGATCTCATTACAGATGGTTGTGAGCCACCATGTGGTTGCTGGGAATTGAACTCAGGACCTTTGGAAGAGCAGGCAATGCTCTTAACCACTGAGCCATCTCTCCAGCCCTGATTTCCGTTTTTAAGGCTGAACAGTGTTCCATCATGTAGCTAGAACACATTAGTTTATGCACTGCTGTGGGAGGCTGCAGGTTGCTTCTGCCTTGTGGCTGTTGTGGATAACGCTAGAAGGGAGCAGAGACCATCTCTTCAGTCGGCTTTCCCATCCTGTTCCTTTAGAACGGCCTGAAGTAGGTCGCTGCTAGCTCGTACGGTAATTCTCTGCTGTCTTTCAGAGGAACCTCCGGGGTTTTCAGTACCCAGTGCTGAGGTTCCAGAGTTCCGCCTTCACATCTTTGCAGCCCTGCACATGTTTTCTGAAAGATTCCCATTTTTGTCTTGATTCAGATTGTGTGTTGATAGCCATCCAAAGAGATGGGAAGTGATTTCAACTCAACAGTCACTGGTGGGGCTGGAGAGATGGCTCAGCAGGCAAGAGCACTGGCGGCTCTTCAGAGAGGACTCAGGTTTGGTGGCCAGCACCCGCTCGGTGCCTCACAACTGTATATAAGTCTAGTTCCAGGGGATCTGACACCCTCTTCTGGCCTCTGCAGCTTCTATACAGATGTGGTACACACACATACAGGCAAAATACCAAGACACATACACTTTTTAAAAAATTGCTTCTAAATAGTTGGACCTTTTAACCTTCTGTGTCTGTTGTGACACTGTGACCACAATATCTCACAGAAACAGCTGCAAACAGGATCTGCTTTGACTTGTGATGTCAGCCCATGATAGTTGGCAAGGCAGAGCCGTGGGAAGTGTGGCCAAGGATGTTCACTTCTCCCTAGAGCAGGAACCAGGAACCTTCCATATCCCGGCTCTTATGACCTTCTGCCAGCCAGGCCCCAACTCAAACCAGTTTCATAGCCTCCCATCACACTGCCAGCAGCTGGGAGACAAGTTCTCAAGACATGTCCACTCGAGGTTCACACATGACAGAGGCCAGCAGCCTGTGTCCAGACCCCTGATGCTCAGGGCTTCGCCTCCACTCCCTGCCCACCCCACCTCCCACACTTCTCTCCCATCTCGCTCAATTCCAGGTCAATAATGCTACTCCCAAGGCAGACCCAGCCTGGGAGAGACAGACCTTCCCAGAGGCAGCCAGCTCACCCTCAGCTTGGAGGAGAATGGTCTGTCCATCCTCTTTCCTGGCTTCCTCTGAGGCTGCTCTGGGAGCTGCCTCACTGTGCCAGCAATGCCCCTCGCTGTGCTAGCAATGCCCCTCGTGACTTCTTGTGCTCTTTGCCTTTGCTCCACTCCCTTCCTTTGGTTTGTTCTTAAATTTAGCAGAGTGCTTGCTAAAAACTCAGATTGGCCGAGCATAATGGTATGTACCTGTCATCTCAACACTGGAGAGCCTGAGATGGATTGTGAGTTCTAGGATAGCCTGGGCTACATAGCAAGCCCCTGCGCCAAACAAAACATAAATTGTTCTTGGTCTACTTCCCCATTCATGGTCTAGAGAGTTATTCCTTTTTAAAAAAAATTATTTATTTTTATGTGCATTGATGTTTTTGCCTGCATAAATAAAACATAAATTGTTCTTGGTCTATTTCCCCATTCATGGTCTAGAGAGTTATTCCTTTTTTAAAAAAATTATTTATTTTTATGTGCATTGATGTTTTTGCCTGCATGTATGTCTGTGTGAGGGTGTAGGGTCTTGGAACTGGAGTTACAGACAGCTGTGAGCTGCTATGTGGGTGCTGGGAATCAAACCCTGGTCCTCCAGAAGAGCAGTCAGTGCTCTTAATTGCTGAGCCATGTCTCCAGCCCTGAGAGTTGTATCTTGCCCAGAATGCTAAGGGCCAGGAATTATTAGTCATCTATGAGCTTGGCAAGCTGTACTGGCTAACTGTTGTTTCCCTTCAGTTTGATACAGGCTACTGTCATCCGGAAAGAGGGAACATCAATCAAGAAACTGCCTCCAACCAAATGCCTCATAAATAAGTCTGGGGGGGTGGGCATTTTCTTGATTAATGATTGATGTGGGGAGCTCAGCCCACTGGATGGTTAGGTGGTGCTGCATGGGTGGTCCTGGTTCTATAAGAAAGCAGGCTGAGCAGCCAGTAAGCAGCATCCTCCAGGATCCTGCCCTGCTTGAGTTCCTGTCCTGACTTCCTCAGTGATGGACAGTGACCTGTAAGTCAAACAAATCTTTCTCTCCTCCAGTTGCTTTTGCCCATGGTCTTTATCACAGTGACAGAAAGCAAGGCTTCTATGTTTACTCAGAGAAGCTGGCCAGTTCCAGAAGGTGGGCGCATCAAGAGAGAGGCCACTGATGATGCCAGTGAGGGCCAAACACCCCTCAAGGACAGGGAAAGCAGGAAATCAGTGCCCAGAACTAAGCTGATGGCTCCTGATATTGCTGCTGCCTGGGCGCACTGCTGGCTGAGTAGAGGGGTATGCCGAAGGACAGGTAGGCACAGCTCAGGGGACAAGGTGCCATGAGGGTATGATGGGCAGGTAGCCACTGAGTTGCCCTATGTCACGTGGGCTACTCATTTGGTCTCTCTCTTGTCCTTGAACTCAGAGGCTTGGAGACATGAGCCCTGGCATCACACCACAGGACTGTCTGGAAAGGTCTTTTGACCCCACCAGCCCATTTCCAAGTGTTAGCAGGTCGCTAGCCCTTCTTTAACTCCCAGCAACTGTTGCTGGGCGAAGGGGCAGGTGTCAAAAGACCCGGAGTCAGTCCTGGGACAGAAGGGACCTCGGCCCACTTAGCTTCTCCCAGCCCCGTGAACACCAGTAACACCAGTATGACTGCTTTTCTGTGGCTCAGTAACACAGTAGTTTAAAAGTGGTAGGTTAATCCACTTACTGAAGACCACAAGTCCAGGGGTCTCACTGGGCTGGGATCATGGTATCAGCAGGGCAGAGGGATCATCAGCTAGTCACAAGAGTGCCCGGGGACATGATGTCTCTATTGGTCGAGCCTGTGTCTCAGGGTATGGTTGATTGATAAGCCAGTGTGGGGGCCGAGGTGCTGGTTATTTGGGCTTGTCCAAGCCACCGTTTCTTCACCAGCAAAATGGGGTACAAAGTTCTAAGCCACGACCTCCCCAAGGGCTGCATTAGTTCATCCCTGGCCTAGCACGTCACGGATGATGAAAAGGCGCGAGTCTTTCTGCTTCACTGTCCCCAGCTTGCGGCAGCTCCACTTGAGCCTGAAGCTGGCCCATGACGACCCAGCCCCCCCTCCCAAACTCTCCGAGCCACTGCTTTGGGAGTAGTTGACAATGATCTAAACTCATTCCCAAGATGCTCCCTGTCAGGTGTTCATTCTGAGGGACAGTAAATGCAGCCATGTGAATTTCATTGACTACCTCAGCCCTCGGGCTCAGATTCAGTGGGAACGCGGTGCCAGAGGACCAGCTTCCCGTGCTGTGCACCCTTGTTTTCCTTCCCCTGCAGTCTACATGAGCCACACAGCTGCTGTTCCGCCTTTATTAACAGTAGACAGTAACTCGAAACTACACCTACAGAGTCTTGGCACTGCCCAGAGATGGGGTCTTAGCACTTAAACAGCCTGACTTATGGAGGGCACTGGCACACAGCACCTGAGCAAGGCTGGCCAGGGGCTGGGCTGCAGCGTCCAGGGATGGGAATGCACGCACGGTGTGCTGGGTAAAGGAAGGCCTGAAAGATGGCCCTTGAACACAGTGCCTTACCCTGCCCCTCCAGACAGCTGACCCACTGGCTGGTTCTTCTGAACCCTAAATGTGGGGTCAGACATTAAGGTGGGAAAGAGCAGGGAGAGGGGGCCCCCAGCCTCCACCCCTTCCCTATAGAACCCTCACTTGTAAAAGGCAAGAAAAGGCAGCCAGGGCCAGTAATATTCCACACGGTACTGCTGCACAGGGTGAAGGATGTGGATGCGCAGGGCTGGAGGTTCATGTCTTCCTGTCACCAGTGCCCCACACCTGGCAGACAGGTTTCTGCCTTTTCCTCCTCAGCCCCTCAGGCCTTAGAGAGATCCTCTCCAAACTCGGTGTCTCCAGGAGTAGATGTGAGCCATGATTGAACGCTGAGAAAAAGATCTGGTCCAGCAGGAAAAAGGCCCAGTGCTTCCCAGAAGCAAAAGTGCTTGTTCATTCTCTGAATCGCAGGACTGCGGGAGCCTGCCGGGGTCTGCCTGAATCGCAGGGCTGCGGGAGCCTGCCGGGGTCTGCCTGAATCGCAGGGCTGCGGGAGCCTGCCAGAACTGCCTGAGCAGGCTGAAAATGTGATTCATGGTTACCAGGAAGTTAGGATTGCTGAGTGGTGGGGATCTGCCAAGAGTCTCATTCCAGGGACCTCACCCGGGGTCACAATAAATATAAATAAATTTACACATGGTCCCAGTGGTCAGTATGGTCCTGGAAACTCCAGGAGTAGTGGGCAGGAGCCCATGGAAGGGGTCAACCGTCTCACCTCCAAGGCAGGCCCAAGGCTGACCAGGCCCTTCTCCAGCCTTGGGCCGTGCTCTGAGGCACCAGAAGAGGTTCCTTTCCTGGGAGAACGTGTGTGATCAGAGCGTTCCCTCCTGAGTCTCTGTGACACACCACTATATCCCAAGGCCTGCCAGCACTCGGCTAAAGAGAGCCAGAATTCAACATGGCGAGGCAGGCCCTTTCTCAGAACCTCCAGCAGAAGGGGAAGTGGGGTGCTTGCCACTCCCCCACCTTCTGACTTGGGTGCCCCGAAAGTGTCCTGTGGTAGCATGGGGGGAGCAGGAAGAAATAACCATTGTCACTTCCTTGTCAACCAGCAACTGGGGATACTGTTGAGGCCGCAGTGCCTTTCTCCAGGCCGGAGGTTCACAGCAGAGCTATGGGTTTATTCCCTGGAGTGCCCAGGTACTGAGCAGAGGTGGCCACCGCCGGTGCCACGCTGTCTGGGGTGGAGTATGCAGCATAGAGACCGGTCACCTGTACATCGGGGAAGGACTGGTCGCCGCTGCCAGAGACAGGAGTCAGGCTTGGGGCCCCCAGGTCACAGCCAAGTGGGGAGTCTCCGAAGGCCCCCAGAGTCTCCAGGCTAAAGCTGTCTTCCTTCACCTCTTCCCAAAGGTTACCTTGCAAAGACAAAAAAAAAAAAAAAAAATCATTTGGGTAAACTGGCTTAGGGCCAAACAGCCCTGAGTTCAAATTCCCTTAGGGAAAGAGGCAAAGATGAGTGTGCGGTTTTGAGGCCTTGCTTTGTTACAAAGAGGGGAGAGGAAGCAGAGTTCCAACACTGGTCTTCCTCCTACTGCTGTGTGTCCCTGGGAAAGCCACTTTAGTCTCTGAACTGTGACATAAGGTAGAGATGACCCAAACGCCCACCTCTGAGGTGAGACCAGAGATCATGAGTGGAAAGGATTGGGTTCTTATTGGGCGGCATCACCAAGATCAAAGCCAGGAGGATAACGCCACTTCCCCTTCCAGTTTGACTCTCTCTGGTCCAGGGAGAGAGGAGCAGGGAGGTGGCACGTGCCATGCGACTGTGACAGATCTCCCGGCTGATTCTCCCTACTGGGGGACAGGACATGAGCCAGGCATGCCTGTTAGAGGTCAGGTGAGTTGGGTGCCTTCGCTGAAGCACACAGTACCCTGGTTGGTTCTTGGATGAGTCTGTCAACTACCAAAGGGGGCACTGTGCCATAGTGTAACCTTCCCCTGCCAACTTAGCATGCGTAACTCAGAAGCAATTACCGAAAAAAGTTTGAATAGTAAGCTCAAACTCTAGATCTGCAGTGAGTGGCCAGGGGTCTCAGGCTGCTGATAACTCGACTTCTCTTTGCTTCAGTGGCCTCATCAGAACAAGGACATGAGATGGCAGGGCCTTGGGACTATAGCAGATCATGCCTCAGAAGTCCTTGGCTGGTATACAGCAGGAGCTTAGTAAGTGTTTAATATGTGGGGTGCAGGCAGACTGCTGCTGGGCTCCCATCTCTGGCTCCAACCCCATCCCACCCCCATCTCTTGCATCTCACCCTGGAGAGCGAAGTCCATGATGCTGGGGTCCAGAGCGTCCACCTCCATGTTCATGTCGGTGCTGATGTTGAGGAAGTCTCCAGGAGGCCTACCCATGGCTGGCTGGGGGAGAGGCCCTGGGCTGGGCAGGGCATGAAGAGGGGGGGACTGGGCTGGTGCCGGCGAGTCTGGGGCCAGGTGTGCCTGTGCCTGGAGCTGGTGGTGGAAGGGGACTGACTGCAGGGACAGGGTCATCAGTGGCTTTGGTGGGAGTTGGGAGATGGTCAGGCAGCTGTGGGCCATGGCCACGGTGGTGGCGTGAGTCAGCATGGGGGCCTCGGGTTCCCCGGGTTTGCCAGGACGCCGGCAGCCTTCTGGCCGGTCTGAGATAAGCTTGTCCAACTCCTCTGCAGACAAGTAAGAAATGTCACTCAGAAGGCCCTGATGCCACCAGGCCCTAAGTCCCTGTGCCACCACCCTGTGAATTGAGCAACCGTCTTATGACTGTCTCCTCTTCTATGAGATGGCTATGGGGATGCAATGCCGTCTCAAGTCATTAAAGGCAGGAGTGAGAGTTGCCATGAGATCCTAACAGCCCCTCCCCTCCAGATAGGCCCTAACAGCACAGATCTGTGGCCCAGAGACTTGAACTGAACTCTCGCCAGCCCCTTGGGAGGGATGAAGGCCCCAGGAGACAGCCAGCTTATGGAGATCATCACTCTATGTACAGAAACAACACTGACAATCATTGCTGTGGGCTAAGAGCTGGATCCCTTTCTGTGGGAACAGACAGAAGCAAAGGGCAGACATCACCCTTTTCTAAACAATGTGTGTGCACCACAGAGCACACGCCAAGGTCAGAATACAGTCTTAGGCGTGGGGCTTTGCCTTCTGTCTTCCTTGAGACAGGCTATCCCGTGGCTGGCTCACCCTTCTCCACCACCCATCTTGCCAAAAGGAGCTCTAGGATTACTGATACGTGCTACCACACCTGCCTTTACCTGGATCCTGGGGATTCGAACTCGGGTCCTTGCATTGAAGTATGTGTTTTTCCCACTCAGTCATGGCCCCAGCCCCAGAAATCACTCCTGTTTGGCTGTTGCCTTTGTCTCCTTGGATGCAGCACAATGCTGATACTGGACCATAAGGGGCCTAAGATCTAGCCAGACCACTTGAGAGATGAGACTCTAGAAGGCCCAGGATCCCACAGCAAGCTGAGACCAAGGCCCAGGAGCCCTGGAATGAGTACTGGGCTGGGCCTCCTGCCCTTTCTGCCAAAGCCCTTCTCCCTCTTACTCAGTGGGGCACTGCTGCCCCGCCCCAGCCCTCTCACTCGGACCTGAAGTCACCACAGGCTAGATTGTCTGACCAGGGAGCCCCAGGGAGCCTCCCATCTCTCTCCCCAGACAGGGCTCACAGACACATGGTGCCACGCCCAACTTTTATATAAGATATTCTCTTCCTCCCTCCATCCCTCCCTCTCTTCCTCTCTTCCCTTTCCTCTCTCTCTCTCTCTCTCTCTCTCTCTCTCTCTCTCTCTCTCTCTCTCTCTCTCTCTCTCTCCCTCTCTCTCTCCCACATGTGTATGGGTCCCAGCAGAGGCCAGAAAAAAAAAATGCCAGTATCCTTTATCTGGAGCTACAGACCGTTGTGAACGGCCTGGTGTGGGTGCTAAGAACCCAACTTTCATCCTTTGTAAAACCGAGAACTGCTCTTAGCCACCGGCCGTTCTCCAGCCCTCTGATTATTTCAAACATTCATTCCGATGCCATCCTAGAACTGTGGAGTGAGAAACTAGGGATGGCAGATTCAACAGATTTCACGGTTCTCAGCTTTTGGATGGAGCAGGGAGTCCTGGGAGGCTGTGAGTGGTGGGCGGGGCTCACCCATGTTAGCCCATGCTACCCTAGGAGGCTGGGGAGGTGGGCGGGGCTCACCCAGATTGGCCATGTTACCCTGGGAGGCTGGGGCTCACCCAGATTGGCCATGTTACCCTGGGAGGCTGGGGCTCACCTGTGTTGGCCATGTTACCCTGGGAGCCTGGGGCTCACCTGTGTTGGCCATGTTACCCTGGGAGGCTGTGAGCGGTGGGCGGGGCTCACCCGGGTTAGCCCATGCTACCCTAGGAGGCTGGGGAGATGGGCGGGGCTCACTCGGGTTGGCCATGCTACCCTGGGAGGCTGGGGAGGTGGGCGGGGCTCACCCGGGTTGGCCATGCTGCGGTGGATGGCTGCAAGGTCCTTCCTCTTCCACTTGTGCATCTCCT
Source organism: Chionomys nivalis (assembly GCF_950005125.1). Classification (NCBI taxonomy): domain Eukaryota; kingdom Metazoa; phylum Chordata; class Mammalia; order Rodentia; family Cricetidae; genus Chionomys; species Chionomys nivalis. The sequence continues at coordinate 121,205,607 of NC_080088.1, read as the reverse complement.
CCTCCATCTTGTCGATGCGCGCCAGGTTCAGGGCCCACAGGCAGCCCTTGCGTGACGAGCCACTGGATTTGGTTTCCACCTTCTCGAAGCATTTGTTCAGTGACAGGTTGTGCCTTACTGAATTCTTCCAGCCATCAGGTGCCGTCTGTGGGGACACATGGGTACGCGGTAGGCCTGAGGAGTCCCTCCTATCAGGCATGACAGAGCTGTAGGGCTCAGAGTGTGGTTGAGTTCAGTGCAGAGGCCCAGAGGGGGAGACAGGCGGCTCCAGCCCTACCCAACCCTGGTCAGAGCCCTCACCTTGAAGTAGGGGAAGTGCTCCTTCATGAAGCTGTAGATCTCGCTCACTGGCAGGCTGCCCGTCTTGCTGCTCTTCAAGGCCATGGCAATCAGACAGCTGGGACCAGAGACGGGGCCACAAACAGGCCTCAGGTGACAGCCTAGGGTCCCTCTGCTGGTGCCAACCCCTCGCACTCCTGGGTCTGCACCCGTTCCTTCCTGACCCTTCTCCCAACTCAGTCACTGCAGTGAGCTGAGAAATTACTCTTGCCTTTTGACCTCACTCCCATAGACGTCACCCAAGATGCTTCCTCCCCCACCCCACCTCCGAAGCCCAAGATACACACGCCCATTTCTGTGAATGACTTTTTTGAAACAGGCTCGGAGAGGTCAAGCCATACAGCGGGTGAGGATGGAGAACCAGAGATTCTGATGCGGGGTCAGCTGGCCACATGGCAGGCCCTCCCAAGAGTGGGGTCCCGCCTGGGAGTTCCCTTGGGAGTCAGGTCACCTTTCCTATCTGCCTAAGATGCCCCAATGGCAGCCGCTGTGCCCTCCCTCTAGGTAGTCAGACCTCACCTGTAGGAGTAGATGGGTTTGGGGTAGTGTTTGGGGTGAGGCTCCTGAGATGAATGTACTGCCATGTGGGCTTGTGGGTAGGAAGATCGCGCCGCGAATGGAGAGCCGAAGAGGCCTGCAGGCCGGCACTTCACCGTAAGGGGCGGGGCCAAGCAGCAGAGAGAAAACATGGGGAGACAATACAGAGTGGAGTCACCAACCCCAGCCCAGTTTCTAACATTAGGGTTTAAACACAGAAGATGCCCCTTTGTCCCCAGCAAGGCATGAATGGCGCAACAGCCTAGGCATGGAGGGAGCCTTATCCGTGGAAGCCCAAGGTGTAAGCGGAGGTTCAGAGAGTGAGTCTTGTCTCTGAGCCTGTGGTACCTGCTGGGACCCCAGGGGCAGAGGGAACTGGAGTTGGGTGGCAGGAGAATACAGGTGTGGCACTTCCTGTAGGCCCGACGACGGCCGGCCTCCTATGGGGAACTGGTTCATCTGCTCAGCCTGGAGAGGACACAGAAGATCAGGGAGCGACAGTCACCCCTCTCTTTCCCAGCCATGTGGTGATACTTACGCTAGCTCTGTGGCCGCCTATGGGGCCCAAACCCAGCATCCCTCTGGGGGCCATGGCAGCTTGGCCGCGGAGCTGGGGACGTGGGGTTGCACCCACATTCAGGTCTGCTGCCCCAGCCAAGGCACCTGTAGGAGGAAGGTACAGAGAAACTGGAAATGGTGGCCACAGTGGGGGATAGGGGCCACCCTCCACCCCATTACCGGGCACACAGCAAGTGCTTCCAAATCACTTTTCTGGAATGTGGTGGTTAGTAGTGGGGTTCCTATACCCTGTGTAATCTGGCCAGCCTCAATGTCCCCATTTCTACTGACCCCGTATCTGTTTACCAAGTTGTATGGTTAAGTGAGATGCTGCCTACCAAGCGCTTAGCACGTGATTAGGCACATGATAAAATCCTGATTAACATAAGCCAATAGTGACAATGATGATAGACTGACTACATTGGTTCCTGTCCTTTGTGAGCTAAAACACCAAGTTATTGTTCATCTCCTCAAAAGCTTCATGCTCCTTGAGAACTCTAGATTTAGATATAAATACTTTTGTCTCCCTCTTCTTCCCTGAAGCCCTGCTAGTCTGTCAAAGATTAGGCCAAGAATAACAGATGTGCATCTGCTTCCAGTGCTGGGCCTGTGGCAGACATTACTAATCCATCACAGATTCTCATTGCACTGGCTCTAATCAAGTAAAAGTGACCTGTAAGAGGCTGCTAGGTTCTGGCTTATTTTACCATGTACCAAACCCCAACAGCTTTAAGATGTCTCCTTACAGGACCATTGGCTCCTGAAGAATAGTTTTGTTCACGTTCCCTGAAGATGAGGAAACTGATCGGAGGGGCAGGCACATCCCAGTGTTGCATAGCTGTCTTCTGGAGTTCTATATTAGAGCTAGAAAACTGACTAGCAGGCTGAACCTGGCCCATAGCCTGATTTGTCTATAAAGTTTTATTAGCACACACCCATTTGTTTACATATAGTCTGTGGCTGGGGCGACATTTAGTGCTGTCGACATCAGTACTGAATAGCTTTGACTTATACGTTAGGAATTAAAAAGTCTAAAGTAATCTATTTCCAGCAAAGGTACAGCAGAGCATGCCTATAATTCCAGCACTCGGGAATTTGAGGAGGAGGATCTGGAGTTCATAGCCAGCCTGGGGTATTAGGGAGACCTTGTCTCAAAAGTAAATATTTCCTGGTCCTTATGGGAAGACATAACATTAGCTGCATACATTGTTCAAGAAAAATGTGCTTGAGGAGCTGTCCTGCCGGACACTGATGGCCACCTCTGCCCTTCCTCATGAGGAGCCGTCCTCCCGGACACTGATGGCCACCTCTGCCATGTTCTCATGAGGAGCTGGCCTGCCGGACACTGATTGCCACTTCTGCCCTGTTCTTAGGAGACAGTGGCTTCTCTGACACCGTTCTCATCAATGCTGTCTTCTATCCACTTCCTTTGATTACAACTTCCTGTCATTTTCGGAGCCCCACTAGGTGCCAAGATTCTCTCAGAATCTTCTACAACAGAAGACAGTAGACTCGTTTTCTAAAGGTCAGACAGCAAAGGCCTTGCCAGCCACCTGGCCTGTCGTCTTCATTTTCTTACAACCTTCAGAAAATCTAACCCCCACTTTAACACCTGCCAGGACAGGCGTTGGCTTGCGCTTGGCCCACCCCGAGTTTGCTGGCAGTGTGAAGGGTCTGAGATGTCCCATGTGTCTTCTTCTCTGGGGTTTGGCATATCACTAAGGACGTGTGGACCTGCTCCCATGTTACAGATATAAGCAGAGAGATCAGAGCGCCAGGGGCCTCTAGCCCTCAGCGGGCTGGTGGCCAGGGCCACCTACCCTGTTTGAGCCTACCTGGGTGTGGATGTGGCGCACCAGGGCTGCCCAGGTCTACCCGTCCGCTTGCCATCTGCTGCAGTCGAGGTACGTCCACGGCTGTGAGCCAGGACAGCGACTGAAGGTCCCCAGGGAGGCCATCATCACTCATGGGAGGCAGGAGCCTGTTCCAAAAACCAAAACCTCAAATCCAGAACTTACTGAGCACCTCCATGATGCCACAGTGGAAAACTCTACAACCTGGCTCATTTGAGGGGTCACCGTCCAAATGTGGGTACAATGAAAACAGTGAATATAAATTCCCTCATGCCGGCCATGTGAGACACACAGACACCTGGGAATTCCATCTTCAGTCTCTGGCCCCTCTGCAAAGATGGCTCACTCACTGTGTATACCTCAACACTCCCCAAACCGCCAAATTGAAATTTAAACACTTCTGGTTCCAAACGCTTGCATAAGGTATATGCATACTGTGTCCCCTTTTCCATATGGAAAACCGAGGTTCAGTACAACGCATCACTTGGTCAAGGCCACTCAGCATGGCACAGCCTGCAGCCAGGGCTCTTTCCTAAGCAGGCTGACAAATACATCCATGAGGTGCAGATATTCTCTGCGAAAGACGCTGTGCTGGGTAGGAATCCAACAAGGGGAGGACTCTGGGATCCCTGAAGTCCCAGGTGCCGTGTGGCCAACAGTTTTGTGGTGGTACCTTGAGTACTCTGTCCTGGGATGCCCACATCTCATCAGTGCCAAGAGCTGTCTGCTCTATCGCCAAGAGACTACAGCCTCCAGCCCACACTCGAGTTCAGACCAGAGTGAGACAGGGGCTCGGGAAGAGCGGAGTGAGAGGGGACTTGTGTCCTGGAACCACAGCCTCTAAGTTCCTCCTGCACCTGTGGGGGTCCCTACCGGCCTCTCCCTCTCTTCCCATCTCTGCTCTCTTGTGTTTTAGAGCCACGGTTAGTGTTGCCATAGCTGCCACTGCTCAGTTGTCTTAGGCCTGGGCCATCAGCCCACGAAGCCACTATCAGGTGACTATCGGCTACCTCGGCCATTGGCTGCCTCATATAAAAATAGGGCCTAGAAATCATTTGAAAAGTAGCTGGTCCATGTCAGCGGCAACAGTTGGCCCGGCTGCCGTCCCCTGGTGGCCCATTGTGCCACAAACGACTGTTGCCCTGCGGCACGTGGCCCCCATTGTTCTGGGTCTCAGTGCTATTGTTTCTGTGGTTTCTGCCTGCCACCACTTCGGCCTGTTCATAATTCATCTATCTGACTGGCAGTCCCGGCCCTGGCCTGGGCCATGCCATCTGTCCCCTAGGCCCTCAGAGACTATGGCGTGAAGGGGAGGGGTTGACCCCACTCTTGTCCTCACCCCACAGCCAGCCAGCTTCCCCGGAAGGCTGTGGGAGCCCCATTCCTTCCCGATTGCCTGTGCTGCTCTGTTTAGGACAGGGGGATGGAGAGGTGCCCTGTTGTCTGCTCTCACAAGGTGGGAAACCCTGCCAGAATCCAGGAACCTGCCAGGAACGAATCCAGGAAGCGGTGTGCACAGTGGCAGAGGCTCAAGCTCAGGATTCTAATCCTGGTTTCCTTTAAATCACTCTCTTTAACCTCTCTGAGTCTTGGCTTTTTAATCCGTAAATCACAGACAACCGTCCCCTGTCAAGCCTGTCTGACACTGGTTCCCAACAGGAGCCTGGTTTCTCTAGGGGCCATTAACACCAACATCAGCATCACAATTAAGAATAGCCCTGCTCAGAGCCAGCAAACACACAACCCGACCAATGCCACTAACCTCTTCCACTTACTGAGACGCCCTTAAAGGTGGACCCCGTGCTGTCCCCATTTTACATATGGAGAAACTGAGTCCCTGGGCTGTCTGTCCTTGGGTCCTGAGCTGTCTCCCACGGAGCAAAGACTGACAGAGACAATCCTCATAGGTGCCTCACCGCAGCAGAACAGGTGATGGGCAGGGTTGGTGCTGTCCCAGAGGTGGTCCCAAGTTCCCTGTATTCTTTTGTCCACAGTGTGCCCAGCTGCCACCCAAATAGCCTGGACTCTGCTTTTCTGCCTTTGCTGTTCTCTGAAGGCCTGGCTCTTGCTTTTCCTCAGTTCTGGAGACTATCCTACCATCCTAACTGCCTTCTGGGTATTTCACCTGAATGTCACACACAGGCCCCTCACTGAGCTCTAAAACGGTCCAGGAAGGGACAGCCACACCGTGGTCACAGTCTCAGCCAGGCCTGGGCAGGATCATTAGGGCTCCGGGCTCCTCTTGGATGCCTCTTCCTCTTTCTGCAGTCACCCCATCCATGCCTCAGCTCTGTTGCCATCTGCCCTGGGTGTTCCCCACTGGTCCTCAGCTGTCTACCCCAGCCCTCCTGGAGCTCACTAAGGACCAGGACCCTGTGTGCAGTCAATGCAGGCTTTATGTACCCACAGGCTGAGCCCAGGTCACTGACCCCAAGAGTCACAAGAGTGACAATAGAATGTGGCTCTGCTAGAGGTGCCCTCTGCCCCCATGAATTCCTTGTCTCTGAGTACCAGGAGGGCCACAGATAGAAGAACACCTTACTGTACAAACGGGGAAACTGAGGCTAGCACAGTAAAAGTCTCTTTGCATGCAACTGAGGCGACAAGGACTTAAGTCTGGTTTCTGCTGTGCTTTTCATCTTCACCAAATGAGACAGTATGCAGCCACTTTTCGGCACAAGCTGGCCTTGTTCTCCATTCTTGGGGGTCTGCTATTCATTTTAGGGGCCTGGGACACCCCTGTTGCCTCAGGCATGTAAAAGGCCATCTGTTCCCTCCTTCCCCCAACCCCCAGCCAGAATGTCTAAGTGTGTCAGCGCTGGTCGGTCGGCCTGGCCAACCCTGCCGCAGTCCCTTGAAGGGGAGCACTGTGGCAGGAGTCTGCTAGTTCCAAGCCCTGTCCCCTCCTCTCTTCAGCACACAGGGACCAGGAACTGATTGATGCACGGGAGCACAAAGGAATGGACTGTCCTCAGTGTCCAGTGGAGGAACGCGTCGGGAGACCCCTCTTCACATGCACGGAGTCCCCAAACTTCTTCCTCACCAACTCCATCTCCCCATCCAGAAGGCACCCATGCCCAGCCTCGCTTCCTCCTGGTGCTTCATAGAGTGTAAACATGGGTTCAGGACTCCTGGCTTTGGGAACTACCTCTGGCTTCCTGCCACCAGCCCTCAGGAGAACACTTATTCCTTAACCGTGGTTTTCTGAACTGTAAAGGGGTGTGGATGAGAACTTTGACACCTCAGACCCACAGAGCTAGTTTGGAAGGATGGCGGAGAGGCGGTTTGGGATCTCTCCTGAGAGTGCATTCAGACTGAGAGCAAGCAGCTATGACCTCGCTCCATGTAACTTTTCCCTCTGCCGGACAAAGATGGCAGTGAAAACCTGGCCTGGCCGTGGGGCCTTGCAAGTCTGATTCTCAGTGAGGAAAAACCCTGGGGTCACCTTGTCCCTGATGCCCACACGCCTCCCAGCTCCAGGGGCGCAGAGAAGAAAACACCCAAGACCAGCTCTTCCCACCGGTGCGCCTCCCCCACTCTCCTCTTTAGAGTCTGTCACTGTGATTGACAGGCTCTGGATGAAGTCCTGGCCTCACCCTTCTTGTTGGGTGAAGTCATGTGCTTCTGAACTTTCTAAGCCTTAGTTTGCACATCTGAATAATGGGGATGACCGCCTTGGAGGCTAAGGGTCCTTTCTCATCCTCCCAGCCCTCTGGTGGGGCAGCCAGGGTCTCTGCATCCCACGGACACATCTTGTTCCCACATGCTCACCATCCCCCACCTGACTACTGTGTCCCTGCTGCACAGCAGCAGGATGTCCGGGGTTGGGACTCGGGCACCTGCAGTTAATGCTCACCCCATGTTTCCTCTTACACACAGGTGACTCCCAAACACCTTGTCCTGGGGAGCTGAGTCACCCTCTGGCTGACTGGGTGACCTCATTCTTACCCAGGAGTAGTGTGTGATGGGCGCCGAGGGACACTATGGGTCCCTGGGTGGGGTGGATGTCACTGTCGCCTCCAACGACTGCTGTGTTTTCTTTGGGGCCCTGCCTTTTGCTCACTCATAGGGTGTGCCTCTCCTTGCTGTCTCCGTGTGACCTGACCTCCCTGTCAGCACCCATGTCTCTGAACCCCAATGAGTTAGTCCCATAGTTGTCTACAAACCTCTGTTCTCTTGAGCCTTGCTGGGTCCCCAGCTGAGGCAGGCACCACACAGGTTTCTGGGGACCCTGAGGGTCTAGAGGACTGGGAAGGCTAAGACAGGAGCTGAACTTCCTACTGGGTGCAAGTAGCCCCAGAAGCCCCCACTACTGCAGCAAGAGACTTTGTCTTCTCTATAGGAAGAGTCACAGAGCCCAGGAGAGGTCTCTGCACACAGTAGACACTCAACGTAAATGCACCCCTCTTTCCAGACATTCAGCTCCTACTCTCTTAGAGCCAAGCAGGGTGACAGACCCAGGTATCCCCATGGCAACAGTTCATCTTGATCTTACAGCCTGGCCCCCACCCTCCTGGGCATGGCTGGTGAGAAACTGTTACACAAACTGTTCTTGTCTCCAGGATTAAGCTTCTGAGGACTGTGTTTACCCAGCTTACATATCCTTTGTAATAGCTTTCAGACGGTTTACAGAAAAAAAAAATTAAATGCTATTTAGCATGCTCAGAAATTCCCTGAAAGACAGGAGTGGGCAGACTGTGGTATCATGTGATCTGAGGAGAGAGGCGGGTGTTGTGCCCCTCTAGAACAATAGCTGACTTGAGACATGTGCATGTGTGTGTATACATGCACATGTATATGCATTTTGGAGGGTAGCATGACTGGGTCCCAGCAAGGCTACTTTTCTCCCTTGTCTATACAGTAGCTGGGCTGCATGTAAAGATGATGAGATGCTAGTGCCCCTGCAAGTCTACCCAGAGGTTACGGCTGGTGGGTGGTTCAGTGCTCCACCCGCACACACACTGAACACACAGGGGACACACAGCGCACACACAGGGGACACACAGCGCATACACAGGGCATACACAGCACACACACAAAGCATGCACAGCGCACACACAGGGGACACACAGTGCACACAGAGGGCATACACAGGGGACACACAGTGCACACAGCGCACACAGGGGACACACAGGGGACACAGAGTGCACACAACACACAGGGGACACACAGCACACACACAGGGCATACACAGCGCACACACAGGGGACACAGCACACACACAGAGCATACACAATGTACACACAGCACACACAGCACACACACAGGGCACGCACAGGGGACACACAATGTACACACACAGAGCATACACAGCACACACACGGGGGACACACAACACATACACAGCACACACAGGGCATGCACAGCGCACACACAGGGGACACACAGCACACACAGGGCACACACATCACACACAGGGGACACATAGCACACACACAGGGCACACACATCACACACACAGGGCATGCACAGCACACACACAGGGGACACACAGCACACACAGCACACACACAGGGGACACACAGCGCACACACACAGGACACACACAGCACACACACAGGGCATACACAGTGCACACACACAGTGTACACACAGGGGACACACAGTGCACACACACAGGGCATACACAGCGCACACACAGGGGACACACAGCACACTCACACAGCGCACACACTGGGCATACACAGCACACACACAGGGAACACACAGCACACACACAGCGCACAAACAGGGGACATATCACACACACAGCGCACACACAGGGCATGCACAGCGCGCACACGGGACACACAGCGCACACACAGGGGACACACAGGGCATGCAAAGCACACACACAGGGCATGCACAGCGCACACACAGGGGACACACAGCACACACAGGGCACACACAGCACACACACAGGGCATACACAGTGCACACACACAGCGTACACACAGGGGACACACAGCGCACACACAGGGCATACACAGCGCACACACAGGGGACACATAGCACACACAGCGCACACACAGGGGACACGCAGTGCACATGCAGGGCATACAAAGCACACACATAGGGCACACACAGGACACACACAGCACACACACAGGGGACACAGCACACACACAGGGGACACACAGGGCATACACAGCGCACACACAGGGGACACACAGCGCACACACAGGGCATACAGAACACACACAGGGGACACACAGCGCACACACAGCACACGCACAGCGCACACACAGGGGACACACAACGCACACACAGCGCACAAGGGGCTCTTGAACAGTGGCTCATCACTATGCTGTATTTGTCTGCTCACCCATCCATCCAGTCAACTCTGAACTAGCCATCCTCTCTCCACTGAAGAAAACCACGGTGTGTGCGTGTGTGTGTGTGTGTGTGTGTGTGTGTGTGTAGGGGCACTTCCCTTCCTAGATCACTTCCTTTTTTAGGGCAGACCCTGACATTTTGGGAAATCAATGATCAGGGTAAGGACTCTCCTTGGGGTACCACGAGTGGGTGTGAGCCTAGAATACACCAATACATCTTCCTTGTTCATCTCCGACTTTGTGGAGGGAAAGTCTGGGTTCTCTGAGCTAAGTTCCAAAAGTGAGGCAACTGCTCAGGATTTTTTCCCTTCTTCCTCTCCCCAAATATAAGCCTGTGGGCAAGGGCTGCCACCCGTTTTCTTGTCTGTAGTTGGTGGTGGAACCAGGATCATCCCTGCAAGGATAACGTGAGGAGTGTATTTGCTGGGACTGAGAAAGCACCTAGCACCTAGTACCCAGGAGGTACTTAAGAATTCAGCACTCTGGGAGTGGACACCCCCACCCCCACCCCCAGCTAGTGATGCTCAAGGCTGCTCAGAGACAGCTGCACTCTGGCTGCTCTGGTGTCAGCTACTAGGAATAGGAACTAGAGACTGCTGGCTTCCAGGCCTCCGCCACAGACCCCTGACAGCTGGCCCAGAAGTGGGCCTTTGGCTGCAGCCAGCAACGCCCTCCACCCTCGCCCTCCGCCCTCCGGGAATGTGGCCATTGATAGTTAACTAACGGCTAAACTAGCCCCAGGGGGATGAAGAACCAGGCAGTTGCTTGTGGCCTGCACAGGGCCCCAGAGGTGAGTGGATTCACAGCCTTGAGATCCAATCCTCAGAGCAGTCCCTGGAGATGTAGGAGTGCAAATGAGAAGCCCACAGACTTCTCCTGCGCTGTTATTCAGAAAGAAAAATGGGAGCTGTTGGAAGCAGACACCCTGTGCAGAGTAACACAAATCCCATGCCAGGAGGAAGTCCTATTCCAGGCTGGCTCACCGCCCCCTTGCCAGCCTGCAACATGCACCCACACACACCCAGAAGCCTGCTGATTGGTTCTCAGAGGTTCTATTTAACAAAGAGGATCAGAGAGGGTAGTGATAAAGTGTCTGGAAGGGGGGGGAGGTCACACAGCAGTGAGGTAATGTATTCTTTACCAGGGAGTGTGGGACTAGGGAAACAAATGATCGTGGGGTATGTGGCAACTTCAGGCTTGAGTCCCCACTAGGCCTGCCACTTTCACGTCATCTTGCTAAAGCATTTACCCTGCCTAATCCCTGGATTCATTCCCTTACTAGGCTGGCATAGGAATGCTACCCTCACAGGATGATTTGGGGACAGCTGGTCACCACGTATGCTGTGGATCTGCTGCAGAAGAGGTGATGGCCCGAGGCAGAGGCCTCCACAGTTGCAGTGAAGGTTGAGTGTTCTGCTGTCTGGATGTCTTAGCGTCCAATGCAAGGGTGTGCGTGTCTGCAGGTGGGAAGGGTGTGTGTGTCTGCAGGTGGGAAGGGTGTGTGTGTCTGCAGGTGGGAGGGGTGTGCGTGGCTACAGGTGGGAAGGGTGTGAGTGGCTGCAGGTGGGAAGGGTGTGCGTGGCTGCAGGTGGGAAGGGTGTGCAAGGCTACAGGTGGGAGGGTGTGCGTGGCTGCAGGTGGGAAGGGTGTGCGTGGCTGCAGGTGGGAGGGTGTGCGTGGCTGCAGGTGGGAAGGGTGTGCGTGGCTGCAGGTGGGAAGGCTGCGCTAGGCTGGGCCCAGGAACCTCTGGATTCAGAGCTGACAGAACCTCACCTGCTTCTAGTCCCTGCTGCCAGCTGGTCAGTGAGCAGGCCACACCTGCCAGCCCCTCCGTGGGAGCTCTCTGTCTTCTCCTGGCTTTAGAACAGGCCAGTGCACAGGGCTGTAGGCAGTTTTTGGGTTGCACTGGCCTGGACGTGTAGCCCGAGCCTCAGGGGAGCCTCTGTTAGGTGACACGTGTTGTGTCCCAATTCAGAGATTCCATCTCCACACTCCCCACAGGCCCTCTGTGGTTCTGACGCCCACACAGTCCAGTGTGGCCATGTCGGAAGCAGCAGTAACAACTAGTTAAACAGCCCAGCTCTGCAAGCTTTGTCGTTAATCCTTGTGGCAACCTAATTTTAATTTTTTTATTATTTGGAGGAACACTCATATCAGAGCATGTGCGTGGGGATCGGAGGACCATTCTGTGGAGTCAGCTCTCTCTTCCCGCCTTTTCCGTGGCTTCCGTGGAACTTGGTTCACTAGCTTGTTCCACGAGCACCTTTATCTACTGAGCCTTCTTACTGACACCCAGTCCTGCTCACTTTAAAGGCAAGGATCTAAGACATGGGCTTCAGCAGCAGCAGGCCCAGGGACTGGCATGTGCCTCACTAACAGTCTCTGTCCTACCCCCTTTCCTGACCCTTCTGGGACTCTATGCAGCGGGAATCAGAGTCCATGCCTTTGAGCTCTTCAATTCAGCCCTGGGGAGAACTAGGCTCACAGGTTTTCCCCCTTGGAGGGCAGTGGTGGGCCTGTCCGAGTATGTGCCAGGCCTGCCGGGTGTCTGTTAACTTTATATTGTATTAAGCCAATGAGGGCCCAAAGGTGATGTGACCCAAAAACATCATACCACTGGCAAGTGGCCAAGCCAGAGATGACTGGTCGGTTGCTATAGCAACCCCGTGCTGTGGGTGCCATTTATTGTCATTTTACAGAAGAAGAAACTGAGGTTTAGAAAGTGCCAGAGAAGCTGGATTTACCCAAGCCAGAGATGCTCACACATCCCCCACCCATGATTACTTACCTCTAATAGCAAGTAGGAAGCCAGTGACATAGGCTGTGTGATGCTGGCCTCACTTTCCTCACCTGAGTGGAGGGCTCAGCAGAGGCTGGGAATGGTGCGTACAGGAACTGCCTTTGCACCTGGACCAGGTGCTACACACACACACACACACACACACACACACGCATACACACATACACCACAAAGATAAATGCACCCGTTTGAATCTTTGGCCTCTTTTGTGTCCAGAAGTAGCCTTCTAATTGGAGGCTGCTTGCTGCCTCAACAGGCCTGCTGGTGCCACAGTGACCCCAGGGCCACACAGCCCCTGGGTAAACAGGGTTGATCTGAGGTGACAGCCCGTACTCCCAGGACAGCCCTCATCCTGGCCCCACTCCTCCACCAAGGCACCCTGGGAACCAGGTCAGGCTACTCCATCTCAGGGAAGAGAGGCTCACAGAGGACCTTGGCCATTCCTTCCCCTCCCTCCCTCCCTCCCTCCCTCCCTCCCTCCCTCCCTCCCTCCCTCCCTCCCTCCCTCCCTCCCAACGGCTGTGCACACTTACTGAGCTCCTCTCTGGGCCTCAGTTCTCTCATCGGTAAAGGAGGTTTTGTTTTGTTTTGGTTTTTGACTGAACCTCCGATGCCTTTCCCACAAAGGGACAAGGCCCATTAGGCTCCCCCACCCTCACCTGAACTTTGGTTCTGTTTTGAAAACCTTACTCGGGCTTCACATCCCATCTAGTTGATCCAGAGCTCAAAAGAGATCCTGTGCTCATCTAACTCAACAGCGCCGTTTCTTTACAGGAGGAGAAAACAGAGGGGGCACTGGGCTTGCTAAAGGTCACACAGGCTGGTTAAGAACTCATGAGTTCTGACCTACAACCTCCTAACACCCACGGAGGGTGGAAGCCAGTTTTCCCAGGACACTTTTGAGGGTACATTTCCTAGACGCCCTGCTGGGGTCACTGGGTGGGAAGCTGCTGCTGTCACCAGGCTGCCCACGGTCTAGCCCAGGCGAGACTTCCCCTTAGAGGGGACCCACAACTGCAGAGAGGCTCTCTGAAGTGAATGAAGACTTCCTAGCATCCAGGCAGCAGGCGCCTCAGCAACCACACAGATGCCGCAGCTCACCTGTATTCCTGCGGAGAGCGGTGGTGACTGAGCCCGGAGCTTCTGATCATTCCTGACGTTTTGGGAGGAATGTCACTCTCTATCATCTCCTTAGAGGGGGAAAACACACACACACACAACACACAAAGTTCCCATTAGCGCTGATGTAGGCAGGCTGAGACCCCAGTTCCCCAGAGTCAGAAGCAACTCACAAATCCCAGGAAAATCTTATAGGAGTTTAAAAACCAAGTGAGGAGAATGGGTGAAATTCCAACTTCTTTCACATTCGAGGGGGAGGGAGAGTCCCTAAATGGAAACGTCAAGCTTTGGAAAGCCCTGGCAAAATCGAAACCCAAACTCCGTTTGCTTCTGAACCCCATCTCCACCGCTATTGAGCTATGATCAGCTTAAAATGCACGCTCATCAGCAAAGTGGGACTTGATGGGTCCGGAGAACCATCCGTGGGGCTCCAGTCTTGGAGGAGACTCCAGACACGCGTGCTGGGAAACCAGTCCACTCACCACACCATGCACCACGTTATCCACCCGGCCACCCACAAACACTGCATTCAGTAAGATTCCCGGGGTACCCCTTAGTCCTCCAAGCCAGGCCTGAACGAAGCAGGCGTGGGAAGCTTCCAGTCCTGCTGGGGCCCCCATGGATCAGACGGGGCGCGCAGCACGGGCTGCACCGTGGTACCTGGAGCGGGTCCTGGGCGTGCTGGGGGCGGCGCTGCGACAGGGTGGGGGACTCCCTTGCTTTCGCCCCTGGCTGTCCGCAATTTGGCTGCCGTCGCAGCTCTAACCGTTTTTAAATTTCCCTCTCTGGAGCTGTCCAACTCTGAGCATGCGCGGTAGCGTGCCGGGGGTGGGGTGGGGTTGGGGGGTCAGTTACAGGGCAGGGTCAAGGGGATCTCAGCTGGCGAGTCCCAGCAGCTTAGCCTCGTGCGCCCCGGGGCTCCCGGGCCTCCTGGGGTGGGGCGGTTACGGCAGGGGTGGGGGCGGGGGCGGGACACACACACACACACACACACACACACACACACACACACACACACCCCTCTTTAACTTTGCGAGCATGCGTGCGGGATGATGGGCAGGGCTGAGATGCAGATGCTGCGAACAGGGGACCTGGCGGGCGGAGGAGGAGAGAGAGGCGCGCACTGAACTTGTTCCCCCCCCACACACACACTCTCGGGAATGTTCTGGGGCCACCTATGGCTCGGAGAAAGTTGAGCCCATGCCAAGCAGGGAACCGCTACAGAGCCCAGGCCGTTGGGGACAGTGGCCCGCCGGGGCTCCCGCGTTGCTCTGGGCTCCACCCCACTCCCGTCGCGGGAAAGGTGGCGCCAGCGGCAGTGCAGACGGTCTCCGGACAGGGCTCCCGCAGCTCCACACCCCTGTGGAGTGTCGGTCGGGAAGTCAAAGGCTACAGGGCTCTCTCCGTCTGGGGATGCCCTCTTCGCCGTGCCCCCTTGCATGGGCTCAGGTGTCACCTGGTACCCACGGGACAGCCATTCCCTGCGCCCCCTCTCCCGCCAGCCCTGACTGTCCCATGCTGGGTGTTCTGCACTGTAACCCAGGAGCCCTTAAATCCCATCTTCTAGGGCTGAGTGTCGGGGTTTCGGTCCTATCCTGTCCATGCCCCTACCCACTGACACCCTGGTGGTTATGTCCTTAACATCCTGGTCACAGCTTTCTTGTGGCACTTGAGTGCCCTCGATTCTTCCTTCCCTGCCCAGAAAATACGTTGACTTGGACTTGTGTTCACCGAGTTTCCAGATGTGGATCCAGGCTGTGATTGGGAAACTTGTGTTTTTTTTCTCTTTCCGACTGGCCTGTGTTTAAAATCTGGACTTGGGCTGGTTACAAAGGCGGCCAGAACCATATACATGGTCTGTGTTGCTTTGAACTTCCCCAGAGGGCCCACTACTAATTCACCTGTTTGCCTGTCTGCATCCCAAGCGTTTGTGGGTACCTTAACTTCCCTCTGGGCTAATCCTGCTTTCCATTAAGGTGGGATATGGCTCCTTAGAGCGGCTGGGAAAAAAGTTCCGTGTTCTGAGGGTTAGTGTGGCCATTAACAACATTGCTGTGGAAAAGAAGGCCAGGATGGAAAGAAAAGGGGGAGGGAGGGGGGAGAGGGAGACAAAGGGGAGGAGGAAGAGAGGGGAGGGGAGGAGGGAGAAAGAACACTGTCTTTGAAGCTCTGGCTTCTCTGCTTAAGTTTTGACTGGGAACTGTCATCATTTTAAACTAAAAAATAGAAACTTTGAGTTCTTTGCTTGGGGATCAGTTGGTAAAACAGTGCCACCCAGATGCCACTGCTAGGATGATCCAGAAAACGCTTTTATTAAACGAACGTATTTCCTCCCTTTATGGCATCTCTCCACTCTCAGTCACCTGGTGGCACTGGCACCTTGGAAGGATGAGCTGGGGACAATTATTCTTTAATGTGTCAGGGCCCATTCTGAAATCTAGGGTACTTAGACTGGGGTGGGGGCGTCTTGAGCCAAGGGTGACCAGCCCTAGTCTGCCTTTCTTGGTTAAATGAAAAAGGATGCAGTTTACCTGGGTGGGGGGGAACCCCAGCCTCAGACTAAGTCTGATTTTGCTGGGACACTTAAGATTGCTCAATAGCAAGAGCCCCATAAGACCTCACAGAAACCCGAGTCAGCAGACATCTCCCTAGAGAAGGAAGTCTTGAAGCAGGGAGGAGCAGGGTTTGTTCAAATCTGGGGCTGTGTGTCTTCTGTTTTGGTGGTCAGCTCTGAGGAGACTGAGGGTGCTTGTGGTCAGAAGAAAGCATTTGCTCTGCTGTTGCTGCTGTTGACAGAGCTGCTCACAGTCAGGTCAGCGGTAGCTGGGAACATTCATTTATCCTAAGAAATGGGTTTAGGCAGGGTTCTCACTGCACAACTGACAATGCTAACTCACTGGCAAGAGCTAAGCAGGCTTTCTTTAAGAGGCTCAGTTTCTTCACAGGTCGTGAGCAGCTCTCCTTTCCCCATAAATCTTGGCTTTCCCGTTGCTAAGCGTTGTGATCTTTGGCGAGAAGGACACAGTGACAGCAAGGACCACTTCTCTCTTTTCCCACCCAGGAGCCGCCCACGCTGTTCAACCTAGTGAATTGCCGGGTGTGTCTCTGAGGGGAATTACTAAACCCTTTCTTCATCCAGAACTGCCCAGGGTTATAGCCCCTAACTGTGTCATGCACAGGGTGGCACTTGAGAGCCAGGAGTATATATATTTTTTTCTGACTTTGTCCACTGTTAGAAACAAAAACTACATAAGTGACATGAGAAATATCTCAGTGGAAACAAACTCTTCAGCAGCCTCTTCAATGCACAATCATGATGTGGTTTCTGAGTCCAGCACAGCCTCAGAGGAGTCTGGGGAGACCACGGCCAGTGTCTGGAAACAGTCCTCAAGTGCTGAAGCGTGGGTTCTTCTTGTGGGAGACATGGAGGGCATTGATGTCTCTTGTTCCCACCTGTGTGTCGGAGTCCCCTTGGGGCACGGCCGTAGAGGACTTGCTGCTACCTTGGTCCTTATTTCATCGGTATGAAATCCTGGACCCAGCTTGGCGGCTGTCACGTTTCCGTCTCATGAAATGCAACAATTATAACATCAGTTATATAAAATTGGTCCTTTTAAGGAATGTGGGACAAATTGCAGGAGTTTCTGCTTTGTTTTGAAGAATTTTCCTTCCTTCTCAGTTTAGAATAAACCTCATTGGGTTTTATTGTTATCTTCAATATGTCCAAGGATTCTTATATTACATTGGTCTTGTTTTCTTTTGGGTGTATTTCTTTAGAGATTTTTTCTTTAGAATATAAAAAAAAGGGGGGGTCTTTTTCCTTGGGACTGGAAAAACATATTAGGACCGCTGAGTTGAGTGGGGAGTCTTTTGGTTGGTACAAAAATTCCTGGGTGCTGCACCACCAGCACAGCCTGGATGCCTAGACTGGCGGGGGTGGGGGGGGTGGGAGGGGCGGTGTGTGCTGGGATTGAGACATGGACGCTTCTTTTCGGGTGGAAGAACAACACCTTTATTTTGTCCTGAGCTAAAGCCTTTTATACCTCTAGTGCTTCTGTGGAAAAGCACCGGCCAGAAGGAACACAAACATTCTTGTCAATTACAGACCACAAGGAAGTTCCGCTGTCGGTCAGGGGGAGTGAGGGCAGCTGGATCACAACACTGGGCTTCTGGAAACCCCTGGGCTGTGTGACTGCCCTGGCTTGCACTGTGACACAGCAACCAAGGAATTCACAGGTTCAAAACAGGTCTGATCAGACCTTCTGTGATAGACTGAAACAGGTCTTGAAGTTCAGCGCCAAATACATGCACATTCCGGAGTTCAGAGCAAATGCTTTGGGGATGAACTTCATGTTGTTATTTCAGTGAATATGGTCTTGGTTGTGATAATGCCTAAAGTACTGAGCAGTTAGCCTATTTGGCTTGACCTTTTTAAAGGCAAAGTAAATTAGCACTGAAACTATAATGAGTGTCTAGAACTAAATCAACTTTATCTTGGCTATCTCTTGGTGGCTGTTACTCAACACGCATCTCATTATTAGACTGTTAAGTGGCAGTCATTAGGTCCTGAAAACTTCTGAGACACCTTCCAAATCTCTACAGTCATGATGGGTTGTGTGGCCTAATCTTAGCTGGAAGCACTTTGGGGGAGTGGAAAACGTGTCTCAGCATCTCCCGCCAAGCGGCTTTGGGCTATTTGGCCTTGCCTTCTTAGCTTTTCCTGAAGGAGTGACAGCCCTCAGCTTGCAGGACTGAAGCTGAGCATGTACTAAAGACAAGAGCAAATGTGTGTGTGTGTGTGTGCACACTTCTGTTCCTGCTGTCACACTAAAACCTGTGAAAAGCCCACTGAATGCTAATACAAGCCCTTTAAAATTCCTTTATCATGCCCTAGGATGATGGCACACACCTTTTATCCCTGCACTTGGGGGGCAGAGGCAGGCGGGTCTCTGTGAGTTCAAGGCCAGCCTGGTCTACAGAGCGAGTTCCAGGACAGCCAGGGATACACAGAGAAGCCCTTTCTTGAAAACAAAAACGTTTGTTTAGCATCTGTTTGCTTTAGTTGTGTGTCTGTGGTGGGGGTGTGTTGTGTGGAGGTCAGAGGACAACTCGCAGGACTCTGTTCTGTTCTTCCTCCACGGGGGTCTTGGTAAACAAACTCATAGCACCGGACTTGGCAGCATGGCGCTTTTATTCACTGAGCCATCTTACCACCCGCCCCTGGCTCAGGCTCTGTCTCCGTCTCTCTTTCTGTCCCGTGGTGTCCTGAGTACTCCGTGCTCTTTCCTGATCTTCCTGAGAAAGAGGAAGAGGACTCTGGGTTTGAAGCTCTGTGGACTTTGCTATGTCAAGTTTTTCTTGTTGGCAGCATCTAGGGATGGTGAAGGAGTGCCATGTCACACACCTCCCTCCTGCCTCTCTGCACCGGGTGGCTTCTGGCACACAGGAAAGCGTCAGCCTTGTTCTTTCGGTGCCTGCTCAGGCTTCGACAGGTCAGCTGCTGAAGGAACAGCTGTTTTCAGGGGGTCACTGCTCCCGGCCCCCTCTCTGTAGAGGGAGCACGTGTCACCCACCAGCTGCAGGGAAGTCACTGCTCCCGGCCCCCCTCTCTGTAGAGGGAGCCTGCGTCACCCATTAGCTGGGGTGTAACTTTCAAAAATGAACTTAAGCCGGGCGGTGGTGGCGCACGCCTTTAATCCCAGCACTCGGGAGGCAGAGGCAGGCGGATCTCTGTGAGTTCGAGACCAGCCTGGTCTACAAAAGCTAGTTCCAGGACAGGCTCCAAACCCTGTCTCGAAAAACCAAAAAAAAAAAAAAAAAAAAAAAAAAACCAAAAAAAAACAAAAAAAAAAATGAACTTAAGAAGACTGGGTGCTCAAACTACAATGCTGTCACTTGGCTGCATTGAACCCACCATAGACAGTTGAGGCAAATAACATTTCTATGTACAGGCCACTACAATAGAAAGTGGGAACCAAAGAGAGCGCCCAGAAACACCCTCGACCGGCATTCTGGCTCGACTTATATCTGAAATACATAGATTAGTGGTTCTCAACCTGTGAGTCATGACTCGTTTTGGGGTCAAATAACAGATAATCTTGCATGTCAGACATTTATATTATGATTCATAACAGTAGCAAAATTAGTTATGAAGTAGCAATGGAATAATTTCATGGTTGGGAGTTACCACGACGTGAGGAACTGTATTAAAGGCTCGCTGCGAGAGAACCACTGACATAATGTTGTAACCGCTGGGCCAGCTGAGGCAGGTGCATCTTACAAAAAGAAAATCGATCTTCCTGCTGGGATCCTGCTCTCTTTAATATCACAGACTGATTTGGGGGTTCCCCCTTGGTCCATAAAAGTCCTTTAATAGTTCACTGCTCAACAGGCCATCTGAACGGGTTCTCTCGCTGTGAGCAGTGGGATTCCTCAAGCTCCACACAACCTTTAGCAGAGTCTGAAAAACCACATAGAACTTTCTCAAGCCTCAGAGTTCTCTCTTGGTCTGACAGTGCTCCCTGTCACAGGGTCCCCTCTGACAGTGCTCCCCCGTCACAGAGTCCCCTCTGACAATGCTCCCCCGTCACAGAGTCCCCTCTGACAGTGCTCCCCCGTCACAGAGTCCCCTCTGACAGTGCTCCCCCGTCACAGAGTCCCCTCTGACAGTGCTCCCCTGTCCCAGAGTCCCCTCTGACAGTGCTCCCCCATCACAGAGTCCCCTCTGACACTGCTCCCCTGTCCCAGAATCCCCTCTGACAATGCTCCCCTGTGACAGAGTCCCCTCACTAACAACCTGTTCCCAAGGTTCTAGACTGGGCTGTTTTCATCCTTTTCCATTTGTTTCAAAGTGAAGGTAAACAGTAGCATGGGAACGGTTTGGATGTAGCACTTGGCAGCCTCCTCTTTATTGCAAAGTAGCATTTCCCCGGCTGTTTGTTTTAGAAGTGGTAATGTCTCATTGTAACAAATTATACTTAAAAATCATTTGGTGTGAAATTGCAGATTAATCCCACAGTCCCCCGACGCTTTGGAGCACACAGATGGTGAGTCTGGAGTTTACAATGGGAACAATCACTGATTACATGCATGGGTGTAACGGACTAAAAAGACCTCCCATCTCAGCTGGAAGACATGGTGGAGGTCCTAGTGCCTGGCTGGTTCAGGACAGCCCAGTGCCTAGAATGTCAGCTTCATCTCCTACTTGGGGTATGCTTCTGCAGCCATCCTGTGTGCTCTGAAATCTCTCGAGTAAGTGCACAGAAAGTGCTGTTCTCTGGGTTTGCTTTGCTTTACCTCTGCAGAGTGCATGGGAATATTTAAGCACAGAGCCAGGGAGAAGCCTGTCCTAAGAAAGTGGTAGATATATCAGTTGAGAGTCTCTTGTGGGAACAGATACCTGCTGCTCACTAACAGGAAGAGTCCCTCGTGCATTCTGTAGATGCCGTGGGGTTGTCATTGCCGCAGAGATGAGTCACTGTCTCATCTAAAAAGACCCTTGAGTGTAACGGCGTGATTTTGAGACTGCCAACCAGCTAAGCTCCCAGCAGGAAAGTACTGATGTCGAGAATGAGTGTGACATGCTTGGACACGGTCTTGATCAAACATAGATCATCTTATAGTCAGCTGGAATGTCAATAAATCACAGATGATCGTAGGCAGTTGGGGTTCAATCCCCATCACCCATCCATAACTCTAGTCCCAGGAGAATGGACGCTGTCTTCTGACCTCAGGCGCCACACACACAGGGTACAGACATGCGCCGGCAAAACACCCATATGCGTAAAATAATTTACCGAAATGTGGGACCAGGAGCTGGATGCTCATTCTCGGAAAGGACAAAGAAGGTGCTCTGCCTGGACTCTTTCAACTGGGAACTTCAGATGATGAATGAAGACTTTGTGTTCAAGCATGTCACACTCATTTTCAACATTAGGAATGCCAAGGGATTTTCAGTTGCATCTGGGTCCTCCAGATAAGCAACCAGGGCTCTTAACTACTTAGTTATCCCTCTAGCCCCAGGAAGCATTTTTATTCCAAGGGTTGGAAACAGTACCCTCAGTTGGAAATGGGCTACTCCTTACCTGTTCTCAAGGATACAAAGTTTCAACCCTTTGGCTGCTTGCTGTTTTCCCCTCTCTCTTCACCAGGTCAGGGGATCAGCTTGACACAGGAGAGAGAGTTTCAGAGGGCAGTTGATGTAAACATGCTGGAGTCTGAGGAGATTGGGAGGCCCTCTTCGTCCCCAGAGTCCACTTTGAACATGGTTAAACAGCCTGTGACAGTTTGTCAATGCAACATTATTATTGCTTATCCTTGAAGCCAGGGATTTGGGAGTGTTGGGCCAGCTTGGGAATAATGGCAGTGTCCTGTCCCCTGGACCAATTAATTACCTCCCGAGAAGGGGCTTACAGCTCTGTCTTGAAGGGACGCCTATAAACTCTCAGGCTAATGCCAGTGGTGCCTGCAAAAGGTGCTTGTCAACTGTCCCTGGCAATGGGCTGGATAATATCTCATTCAGAGTAGTCAGCAAAACCTTTGCCTCAGAAACTAATGACACAGCAATCTTGATTATGGTAAGGCCCATTCCTTGGAAAGTCTTTTTTTTTTTTCTAAAAAGAAAATGATTTTGTAAGTATGTGGGTGCCATAGCACATGTGTGGACGTCAGAGGGTTTCCGTTCTCTCACACACCATATTTGGTCCTGGGACTGAACTCAGATTGCTGGCTTGGTTGCAAGCATTTTACCTCCTGAGCCATCTTGCCTGCCCCAGAAAATCTATTTCTATCCAGTTTTAAATATGCATTAAAGTGTCTAGTGCAAAATTTATAATCTGTTGATGAACTGTTTAAAGCCGAAAGAGATAACCAGAGGTGATCAAGCTTGAGTTATGCCCCAAAGTATTAAGTAAATATCCACAGGTCTTTTGAGGGGTGAGGACACAGGTCAAAGAATCCCAGGCTGACTCCAAAATATTCCAGTTATATTTTCTTTATTATAAGGGGCAAACTCACGAAGCAGGAACGAGAAGTCCAACCTCAGCTGTGTAGTGCAGGAACCACAGAGAGAGCAAACCCTGGGTGGGCTGGTGTTAACCTGGTCCAACCTCTTAAAGATCATTGGCTGACAGAGGTTCCCCATCACCTTCCACTTTTGTCTAAATAAGAGAGTTCCAAACCCAATACAAACTATATACACTAGGAACAGATATCAAGTATAAGATTAGGATTACAACCAACATAAACAATATTAAGCAAGGAACACATGCTAACTGTTTTAATAAACATTCTATCCTAAAGAGTCTAAATCTTGCACTGGAAATGACTTGGCTAAATCCTAAGAGGAAAGTAACTATGATTATCTAATCTTCAACCCCACTGAAGGCCTGAGATGGGAGATAATATAACTTGAGTAGGCAGGAAGTACAATCAAGCAGCTTCCAAAATGTGCAGTATATGACAGAGACAATTGGCTACCTGAACAATCAATCACTCAGAGTCTCATTTGCAATGCTGAAGCAACCAACTTTGTTTAAGGCCTAGAGTAACTGACAGACCATTTTCAGAGGCAGGAAAAATTTCAGAACTGTCTTACCCTGTCTTGGCAAGGCTTGGCAGTCTTTCTCCTTATGTTCTGCTTATACACCATGTACTTTGTCAGTGGTCGAGGCATGGGGAGGTCCTTGCCCAAAGGCCAATTGTGCCAAGAAGAAAACAATCTCCAAGTGGAGTGTCTTCAGTATTCAACATTATCTCAGGAATAGATTGGTGCTGTCAGGAGCAATCATGTCTCACATCAATAGAACCTTAAGTTATTTAAATGTCATTTTCTATAGATCCTTGAAGTGGTTGAAGATTACCTATCTAGGCAGAATACAGTATCTATGTATCTAAAGAACCTAATTAATCTGATTATATGTATAACAAACAGGAGTGATTATTGACCTATAATACTTAATAGTTGTATAACTTAAAGACTAATGCGGCGCGCAACTCTGCCAGCAGAGAAGACGACCACAACAGGATTCTTCTTGGAACGTACTTTATTGGAGCGCAGAAGACTGAAGATAAGATGGAGGCGAAAAGACCCCGAGCCCAACTGCGCGGGGAATATATACAGTGCCTGGTCCGCCTATGATGTGTCATTGCTTGATTGGCTCGGCCCACACTGATGCAATTGCGTGAGCAAGACGTGTGAGCAATTGATAGGTGGATTCAAACCACTCTTGGGCCGGTAGTGAGCGTGCGCAGAAGTTGTTTACTACTAGGGACACTAGCAAATGGCGGCAACGGGCTTAGTGCTAGACCCTGTGAACATGACAGCTGACAGCGCCGAGGTGCGCAAAGCGCCTAGCGCTCAGAGCGCCGTGGCGCGCTACATCAGAACATGACAGCTGACAGCGCCATGGTGCGCAGAGCGCCTTGGCGCGCTACAGACTAAGACTTTATATCAGAATATTAAACAATCTTTAAACAACTGTGCAGTAAAGGAGGACAATGACCTCAAAATGTAAGCAATGTGTAAGTATCTTGAGCAGAGGCAGAAATATATATTGCAATATGATAAATATATGCTAAAATTGTATCAATATACAAAATGTCTTAAGCAGAGGTAGAAATATGCATGTATACAATATGACAAAATAACTTTGTATAGGTGTACAAATATTGTAAACAGAAATAACAAATATAATTTGAACTTGTATCAATATACAAGAAACTATACCACTGTAAATTGTCCATAAATAATAGCTCACAGGTATTCACTTTATTACTCACTATTATTATTATTGGTGTAAGTAAGTTCACACTAAATTACCTATTATCCCATTCAATCTTCTCCTTTTTTATTAAAAGGAGATCTCTGGGCCTACTTAATCTCCACCCCAACCCTCTACCCTATACAAGTAATAATCAACCCCTAAATGGTGTCCCCAACCCTGAGGACAAACTTTGTTGCTTCCAGCTATCATGGGGTGATGTTCTTTCTATGGAATCCTGTAAAAGCAAAGCGAAGGTTAAGTTTCAAGATTACTGTCTAGTACAATTTCAAATGATTTCGGAGCAGTCAATAGAGTTTTTCTAAAATTTTTGTTTGGAGTTCTGACCAGAACATCATGAGAAGGTGCACTAGTTCAGCAGCTGGTATCCAAAAACCAGTCTTAAAGTAGTGCTATCAGCATCAAGATGCCATCTCAACCAAGTGGAATTGTTGCTGTGAGGGCCCCATCTTCCTCCTGGAAACTTCAAAGATTACTGCAGGAAAAGGATCTGTAGGAAAATCTACTGTTCATTGTGGAAAACTTAAACATTATTCATACAGACGTACATTCAATGAAAAATGCGATATAGACAAAATAGGCATGGAGAAAGTAAAATTTTTCCTAAATTCTTTCTTCTTTCCGTCCCATACCAGATGGCTCCTGACATGAGACAGAAACTCTGAATTTTTCTTTAAACAACATGTTTGGATTTAAAGAAGGATAGCATCATCCAACTCCAAAACCAGCGCTCTCTCTCTCTCTCTCTCTCTCTCTATATATATATATATATATATATGTATGTATATGTGTGTGTATGTATATACAACCTGTCCTCTTAAGTCATATTCCTCTTTGTTTAAGGATCCTTTATGGATAGTTATTTTCTCTTTCAGCATCCAAACGTCCAGGATCTCTTGACTTTTTGAAGATGTGTATTTTCTTGTAAAGACAAGAACAGAACCCTGCTCCAACCCTATATGGTTTCCTTACCACCTGTATGGTTGTCACCTCTGTGGATGAGCTGTCATTTCTCTTCTCGAGATCCCCAACCCCGGCCTGCTCCTGAGAAAGACCTCAGCATACCAACCACAGAGTTCTTGTCCTTCAACACTCGGGCCATGGAGAACAGATGAGCAATGACCCCACCCCAGAGGGCATGGGGCAGCTGTCAACTATGAGCAACATGGTCCCTGGATCTTGCAGTAGGAAGAAGATATTGGTGAGGAATAGCGAAGCTTAAATAAATGTGCCTGTATACCCAGCACTTGGGAGGCAGAGGCAGGAGGATGCTGCAAGCTTGAGGCCAGTGTGGGCTACATAGTGGGACCCTGTCTCAAAATCTTAAAAGCCAAAATAGGACGTGCCAACATTCGCTTCTTAGTTGAGCAAAACACATGATGTATTGTCAAATGGGTGGGCGGGGATCTATGGAAACTCAATGCTAGCCTTGCAGCTAGCTGTATTCCAAAGTTACTGCAAAGCACGGTTAATTGAGAAATCAAAGAATTGACCCAGTGCAAGCCCAAAGGCTCAGAGAGCAGGAACAGGAGCAGACACCTATCCGTGCATACAGCGACATCACAGCAGCCCAGAGGTGGAGGGGACCTAGGTGTCTATGGTCAGATGACTGAACAAACGAGATTTGGCATGGAGTGTGGGCCATGGAAAGAGATCTTTGTTATATGTGGCGACGGGGATAACCCGTGAGGACACTATGTTCACTGCAGTAAGACAGCCACAGAAATAATCATAACAAACTGTCAGTGCCACGGAGACAGGAAACAGAACGGTGACTTGTGTGACTTCGGAAGGTTGTAGGAGGGACAAGAGGGATTTCACTGTGAGCTAGAATGATGTTTCAGACTTACAGGCTGAGCTCACTCCGCTGCTCCATTGGACACGTGTGTAAGATTTCTGAAAATGATGGTGTTGCGAGGTGGGCATGGCAGAGCTGGCCTATGGCCCTCGCACTCTGGAGGCTGAGGCAGGAGCGTGACAAGTTCAAAGCCAGCCTATGCTATATCATATCTCATTTTTAAAGATGGTCAATTTGGGTTTATTTCCCAGTACAGTTTTTTTTTTTTTCAAGACAGGGTTTCTCTGTGTAGCCCTGGCTGTTCTAGAGCTCTCTGTGTAGTCCAGGCTGGCCTTGAACTCAGAGATCCGCCTGCCTCTGCCTCCCAAGTGCTAGGATTAAAAGCGTGCGCCACCACCATTCGGCTTGCTTTTTTTTTTTTTTTTTTAGTAAATGATATAACAATTGTAGTGTTTGCTCACCAGGAAAAGGTGCTGGGGGCTCAGGCTCAGAGTTGGTACTGGGATGCTACAGAGGAGCCCAGAGCCTCACACGAGCCAGGCTCACACCTTCCCTGTGCACTCCGACTCAGTCTCTGGGAGTCCTTAACTGACATTACTAAGCGTGCGTATTGATAGCGCAGGCCCTGGCACACAGCCCATGTGCAGTGAACAGAGCGGCCATCGGCGTCTCCACCTCCCTAACCTAGTCAGAGCTTTAGATGACATTCCCGTTATTTAGAAGTCTTCGTGGTTCAGATGCCATCTGGCTGTATGCTTCTGGGTGCAGCAGGGTGCCGGAGACCGAGGGGTACATGCCTTGTGGGGTGACTCCAGGGTTCTGCGAGCCAGAGGGCTTCCTATTTCCCTGTTTAATAACTGGAGTCATCAGGGCTTGTGAAGCGTGACTGACCCACACTTTGTTGTTGGGCCTCCCCCAGTGACCCCTACCAAGATCCCTGTCCCAGTTCGTCTGTCAGAGGCAAACGAAGGGACTTCAGGAGCCATGGCCCTCATTCCTCTAATTGGGTCTGGTGGCTGGAGCCAGGCCTCGTTATTTTTAATTGGGCCCATCGTTCTGGAAGGAAACAGCATGCAGATCATGCCTGGGTATTTGCTGCTTGCGAGCTCAAAGTGAAATTGCAGTGGGGACTTCCGAGAACTCTGCTCCTTCGTCACGATAGCCCTTGGTGGGACTGGCCCATGTCTGTGTCCAGAGACGTGGGCTTCCAGGCACAGTTTCAGCCACTGTTTAAGAACTCAGGAATATCACAATACTGGGCAGTAGGACAGATTGCTCAATTAAGTATCATTTAGATGTGGCTGTGGGCGTGGCATCGTGGGCTGAATCAAACTTCGTTGTTGACAGGAACCCATTTTCAGCGCTAATTAGCTTCAAAACAAGTGACTTTCCCAGCACCACAGACTCCTTCTGATGGCACAGCCAGCAGAACCAGTAAATCCAGTTCAGAGAAGCCACAGCCATTTGTTTATTTGTTTGCCCAGAGACGGGGTCTCTGTGTAGTCCAGGCTGCTCCAGTCCCCCACCTCCGCCTCTACAGTGTGGCACCGCAAGTGTGCCACCTTGCTGGACTTTCCCACTACTAAGAGCTTTGAATTTTCCCAGCACCATTACCCTACTAGTTAAAATATTTATTTGTTTCAATATTTATTTAAAATACTTAATGAAGCTAAATGTTAATATTCTGTAATTAAAACATCTAAATCATTGAAGAGAGCAAATAATTTTATGATTAAATATATAAAAGCATTATTAAATATATGATCTAATTTCTCTTAGTAATTTTTTTCTTTATTTAAAAATAATTATTTTAGCATGGCAGTGATGGTACATGCCTCGAATCCCACCACTCGGGAGGCAGAGGCAGGCGGATCTCTGTGAGTTCGAGCTCAGCCTGGTCTACAGAGCAAGATCCAGGATAGGTTCCAAAACTACAGAGAAACTCTGTCTTAAAAAAAACAAAAAAAATTATTTTATATGTTTGGGTATTTTGCCTACTTTTATGTCTGTGTACCACATGTATGCAGTGCCCACAGAGGCCAGAAGAGGGCGTGAGATTCCTAACACATGGGATTCTAGTTGGGCTGCCATGTGGTACCGGGAATTGAACCCAGGTCCTCTGCGAGAGCAGCTGGTGCTCTGAACCACTGAACTGTCTCTAGCCCCATTTGTTGCTTCTTTTGAGTTTTCATGCAAGCATGCATTATATCTTGGACGCATCTCCCACACCCTTTTTGTCCCCCTACCCATTAATCCCCTTTGTTCCCTGGACATTTCATGTGCTTTCATATCAAACACATAATGTGATTTTGTGTGTTTTCTCCCCATCTGTGGACCTATATAAAATGTAGATGAGAGAAAACACATACATCTGAGACCGCCCTAATTTGCATAATACAATTCTCTCCACTTGTACCTAAGCCCCGTTTTCAAAAGACAGCTGTGCCCGCAAAGAGCAGGGTGATAGGAAAGGAGCCCCATTTTGACTACGTGATGTGTGTCTTCAAACTAACCCTTCTTGTTTGTAAGCCCTCTGTCCCCACACAGACGCCGGACCTTCTCTGACCATTGTGGGACTGCTGTCCACTCAAGGTGAGAGTTTTGAGTTTGGCCATGAGTGTGGGCATGTGAGGAAGACCCCAAGATCCCCACATACTTTGCCAAACACTCAGACACAACGTCTGAACCTCCTTGGCGACAAGGGCCCCTGTTAGAGAGACCGCACCGACGAAGAGACTCAAGAAAGGCTTTTGGTCACTTTGCTTCCTCAGGGCAAATGTCATGGCTGGCTTTGTTGTGTGTGTTCTTCCTGCTCTGACGTGGGATGGTGGCGAATCCCTCACACGCACGCTCAGCCTCATGGCGTTGGAGATCTTATCCCCCATGCATATGGCAGGTTTGGTGGCATTCCATGGCATGTGTGTGTGTATAAGTGACATGTGTTTTGTTTGTGTGATCATGGTATGTGTGTACCACAATAAGTGTGTGGATGCCAGAGGACAACCTTGGGTGTTCTGTCCTTGTGTGTTGTTAATTGCCACGTGCACCAGGTTAGCTGGCCGATGCGCTACAGCGGCTCTTCTGTCTGTGCCTCCCATCTTGCTGAAGGAACACAGACATACAGACATACAGTACCACACCCAACTTTACAGTGTCTGGGGATTTGAACTCAGTTCCTCATGCTTGCATGCAACCCTTTATCCACTGAGCCATCTGCCCAGCTCCTGGTGATAATTCCTTAAATGACAAGTTATTGTACAGAGTTTAGACATCACTCCCTTACTGCAGTTTTCTCTCCTTTGGTTTCAGTTACCCATAGTCAACCTCTGTTGGAAAATATCAAATGGAAAATTCCAGAAATAAGCAATTTGTCAGTTTAAAGTATTTATCATAGTATTATGTTAGTGGCTCCTAGTGACGTTTTTCCTTCCATGTGTGCTGGATGTGGTTGCTAAAAATTAGCCCTGTGTGTCTCGTGACCTGAAATTTTCCCTGTGGTGGTTTGAATAACAATGGCCCCCACAGACTCATAGATTAGAATGTTTAGTCCTCAGGGTGTAGCGCTACTTGACAGAGATTAGGAGGTGTGTCTTTATTGGAGGAAGCATGTCACGGGGGTGGGCTTTGGGTTTTAAATGCTCAAGCCCAACCCAGAGTCTCTCTCTCTGTCCCTCCTGCCTGCTGTAGAACTCTCCGCTACTTCTCCAGCACCATGTCTGCCTGCGTGCTGCCATGTGCCCTGCCATGAAGATCATGGACTATATCTCTGGAATAAACAAGCCTGAATTAAATGCTTTCTTTTATGAGTTGCCGAGGTCATGGCATCTCTTCACAGCAACAGAAGAGTGGCTGAGACATCCCCTTTGCACTTGGTCTCCTCCAGACTTAGGTACTGAGAACAGCATCAAGCCCAGCAGGCATCTCCAACCCCAACCTCCCCTACACCCCCTCCAAAGTACCACTGGCCATGAGGCTGCTGGTCAATTCCTCCTTCATCCTCCCAGTGATCCTAAGCAGGGCAGGATGTGAGGCACCTCATCCTGGGGTCAGGCCCATGCACAAGCCTCATGTGCAAGGCCAGTGTGTACACCTCAACCTGTGGCCAACAGAGCAAGCGCTGTCATATAGGAATCTGGCCCTTGCCCTCCGGGCTGGCAGAAGGAGAGCTCCCTGCCCTTACAGTCTGGATCACCCACACATTGCCCTCCTGTTGAGGTTACCCATCACCCACTACACTGGACTCCAGCTCAGATCTTAATGCATATATTTATATGCAAATTTCCTTCAGGGCCTGATTTAGCCGTAGATGTCACTGCAGGTCACCATAATCTGTATTTTCTGCTGGTTCAAGAAATGCTTGACTTGGTTGAGCAAAGGAAAATGTTTTGTGGGGGAGGTGTTCAGGTGACATCTGGAAGCCTTTGCACCCCCATTCTGTATGTACTTCCCTAACAGCTCATGCAGCTGCATGCTTATTCATCCTTTTTCTGTTTTAAAAGGTTTGTTTCTTTGTTTTTTATTTGTGACACACACACACGCACAGGCACGCTTGCAACATGAGTTTATGTGCATTGTATGCAGTACCCATGGAGGCCATGAGGGGGCGCCAGATCCCCCAGAGCCGCAGCTTTCAGACGCTTTACTGCCCTTTAAAACTGCTATGTAATCACAGTATCTTGGAGGTACAGTGAAGCATTTTACTACCGAGTGCCTTGTGTGATGATGCCATGAGGGCAATTGGCATATTTGTCACCTCAAACTTTTTTTTTTCATTTCTTCCTGATGAAAACACTCAAAATTCCTCCTATTCCCTACTTTCCAAAGCACACCATGTGAGTCTTAAGGTGTTGTGGGGACCCCAGAGCTACCCCTCCTGTCTAACACCCTGAGCCCATTGTCTCCACCCACTCCCTGCACCTTTTCAAACCTCTGCTCCTGTGAGATCAACTCTTGCAGAATATTATTTTAACTGGGCAGAGATCTATTGCTTTATGTTGCAGAATATTACTTTAACTATGTAAAGGTGTATCACATTTATTTGTGCTGTATTTGTTTAACAATATAAGGATGTGTGTTTAATCATGTAAAGATGCATTGCATCTGTTTCTCCTTGCCTGCCTAAGGCACCTGATTGGTCTAATAAAAAGCTGACTGGCCAATAGCTAGGCAGAGAAAGGATAGGTGGGGCTGACGGGCAGAGAATAAATAGGAGGAGAAGTCTAGTCTTGACGGAAGAGGGGAAAGAAAAATGAGAGAAGGGGAAGGAGAGACTGAGAAAGACACCCAGGGCCAGAAGCCAGGCAGCTACCAGCCAACCAGACACAAGAAGCAGTGAAAAGATACACAGAAGGAAAGAGAAGTAAAAACCCCGAGGCAAGGGTAGATAAAGAGCAAAAGGTTAGTTTAAGTTGAAAGAACCGGAAATGAGCCTAAGATAGGCCAAACATTCAAAGCTAGCAAGTCTCTGTGTCATGATTTGGGAACTGTTTGGTGACCTGAAAGAAAAAGCCTGGTACAATCAAATCTTTTATTATTATTATTATTATTATTATTATTATTATTATTATTGATTTTTATTGAGCTCTACATTTTTCTCTGCTCCTCTTCCTGACTCTCCGCTCCCTTTCAACCCTCTTCCAAGGTCCCCATGCTTCCAATTTACTCAGGAGATCTTGTCTTTTTCTACTTCCCATGTAGATTAGATCCACCTATGTCTCTCTTGGGGTCCTCATTGTTGTCTAAGTTCTCTGGGATTGTGATTTGTAGGCTGGTTTTCTTTGTTTTATGTTTAAAAACCACTTATGAGTGAGTACATATGATAATTATCTTTCTGGGTCTGGGTTACCTCACTCAAATGATGTTTTCTGGTTCCATCCATTTGCTTGCAAATTTCAAGATGTCGTTATTTTTTTCTGCTGTGTAGTACTCCATTATGTCAATGTACCACATTTTTCCTTATCCATTCTTCAGTCAATGGGCATTTAGGTTGTTTCCAGTTTCTGGCTATGACAAACAATGCTGCTATGAACATGGTTGAGCACATGTCCTTGTGGCATAGCTGAGCATCCTTTGGGTATATACCCAAAAGTGGTATTGCTGGGTCTTAAGGAAGGTTGTTTCCTAATTTTCTGAGAATTCGTCACACTGACATCCAAAGGGGTTGTACCAGTTGGCACTCCCACCAGCAATGGAGGAGTGTTCCCTTTTCCCCACAACCTCTCTAGCATAAGTTGTCATCAGTGTTTTTGATCTTGGCCATTCTTACATTTGTAAGATGGAATCTCAGAGTTGTTTTGATTTGCATTTCTCTGATGACTAAGGATGTTGAGCATTTCCTTAAGTGTCTTTCAGCCATTTTAGATTCCTCTGAGAGTTCTCTGTTTAGGTCTGTACCCCATTTTTTTTATTGGATTATGTGTACTTTTAATGACCAATTTCTTTCTTGAGTTCAAACTTTGTATATTTTGGAGATCAGACCTCTGTCTGATGTGAGGTTAATGAAGATATTTTCCTGTTCTGTAGGCTGTCGTTTTGTCTTGTTGATTGTGTCCTTTGCTTTACAGAAGCTTTTCAGTTTCAGGAGGTCCCATTTATTAACTGTTTTTCTCAGTGTCTATGCTACTGGGGTTATATTTACGAAATGATCTCCTATGCCAATGCGTTCAAGTGTACTTCCCACTTTCTCTTCTATGACGTTTAGTGTGGCTGGCTTTATGTTGAGGTCTTTGATCCATTTGGACTTGAGTTTTGTGATAGATATGGACCTATTTTTGTTCTTCTACATGTTGATATCCAGTTATTCCAGCACCATTTGTTAAATATGCTTTCTTTTTCCATTTGATATTTTTTGCTTCTTTGTCAAAAATAAGATGTTCGAAAGTGTGTGGATTAATATCCGGATCTTCGATTTGGTTCCATTGTTCCTCCTCTCTGTTTTTATGTCAATACCAGGCTGTTTTCAGTACTGTAGCTTTGTAGTAGAGTTTGAAGTCAGGGATTGTGATGGCTCCAGAAATTCTTTTATTGTACAGGATTGCTTTGACTATCCTGGGGTTTTATATGAAGTTGAGTACTGTTCTTTTGAGGTCTGTGAAGAATTTTGCTGGGATTTTGACTTCTCTTTTGATTTGTATCCCCTTGATCTCTTTTTATTGTCTTATTGCTCTAACTAGGACCTCAGGAACTATATTGAAAATAGATATGGAAAGAGTGGACAACTTTTTCTTGTTCCTGATTTCAGTGGGATCACTATGACCTTCTCTCCATTTAGTTTGATGTTGGCTGTTGGCTTGCTGTATATTGCCTTTATTATGTTGAGGTATGTTCCTTGCATCCCTGCTCTCTCCAAGACCTTTATCATGAAGGGATGTTGTATTTTGTCAAAAGCTTTTTCAGCATCTAATGAGATGATCGTGTGGTTTTTGTTTTTCAGTTTGTTTATATGGTGGATTACATTGACAGATTTTCGTATTTTGAACCGTCTCTGCATCTCTGGAATGAAGCTGACTTGATCATGGTGGGTGATGGTTCTGATGTGTTCTTGGATTTGATTTGCCAGTGGTACAATCAACTCTTTAGTGTCCTTTAAAAATGTCATCTTTGAAATACCCACAGCATGGACACAGGTGTAGAGTGGAGGGCTTCTCTGAGGAGACACAGGGTAAGGTGTTCCTGTGATTCAGAGCCTTGTTTGTTTTAAGCAAGGAGAAGCATCACCCCTAATGCTCCCCCTAATGCTCCCAGCAGCCTTTGCTGACTGATACCAACCAGAAACCAGAGATGAGGACTGGAGGCTGCTTCTAGTACCCAGAGAGCTGATTAACTCTTGATTGTTCTAGGAAGTAATGTGGATTCGCGTATCTAAAGTAATTTATGCCTGTGTACACATGGGTGTAGAACCTAGGCCTTTCTCATTTGGCAAGCATTCTACCACTGAGCCAAGGCCCCAGCCCAGTCTTTTTTTTAAAACAAAAAATCTTATATCTATAGAGTGGTTTTGCTTTTGCTTTTGTTTTTTATGTGTGCAAGTGTATAGGAAGTTAAGGTCTACCAGGCCAAAAGGAGCAAACCTGGAGTCTACCTGGCGATGTCACAGGTCCTGATAATGCCTAGCCAATGAGGGACAACCAATAATATTTCCTGAGTGTCTAGCAACAGGCGCTGTCAGAGGTCCTGGTCATGCCTACCAATGAGGGGCAATCAGGCA
The DNA here is from genome assembly GCF_950005125.1 of Chionomys nivalis. Taxonomy (NCBI): domain Eukaryota; kingdom Metazoa; phylum Chordata; class Mammalia; order Rodentia; family Cricetidae; genus Chionomys; species Chionomys nivalis. Next base: position 121,171,302 of record NC_080088.1, on the reverse strand, counting down.
ATGGCAGCTGTCAATGGATCAGAACGCCTGGGTGCTGGGAGGGTTAAATACATGAGTGTTCTGTATGTCTTCTACCTGACTCCCAGTGTCTGAGATATTGCACTGCGCCTTCTCACCCCCTCCCCCGAGGAAGACATTAGGGGCCAGCAACATCTGGCACCCAGAACAGGGACTTCTAACACAGGTTTTGAGCTCATCTGATTAGAGTTCTTTTGCTGTTGTTGTTGTGGCTGTAATTTTTGTGTTTTGCCCGAAACAGGTTCTAGTGATCTTCCTTTCCTCACTTACAGTGCTGAGCAGTGTCCCCAAGGCAGTGTATTTTCGGTGACAACGCCCCTTGGTCCCTTTGGCAGGTAAGCGCTGGGACCGCCATCCTTTCCTTCTTTTGTGTTGTCTGTTATGTTTGTCTGCCCATTCAGTTAGGAAGGCACATCTTTTTTGTTTCGGTTTGCCTGATATCTCCATATAAGGGCTGACCCAAGTCTTGGCTCCTGAACACCATCCCTTGTCCGGAGACATAAAAGTCCAATACAGTTTCCCACCCCTGTTGACTGTTGCTTTCCTGCTGTGCCCCTCAGAGGGTGCTGACACACAGGGCAGAGTGACCTGTCATCTGTGGGAATGCAGCATTGGCCTCAGCAGGGAGAAAGGAGCTGCCTGGCAGCATGGGAGATGAGGGCCGGGAGGCCGGCTGGCCAGACCAGAGGTGTATGAGCTGTGATTGGTGCAAGCTTCCTGCTTGACTGAAGCCTCAGGGCACTGCCTGAGCCTCTGGTGTTGGTGACACTCTGAGGTGTTGGCTTGGAGGTAGTAGGCTTCCCTAGCCTGGTGTGCCACTTGGAGACCTTCTGGTGCCTGGCTCCCCTCATGTGATGCATAGGCATCCGCTCCAGTGTAGGACACAGCACACAGAATGCAGCAAAGGCTCTGGCCCCTGCTTGGACCTCTGCTAGGCTGTGTGCCTGCCATTTGAGCGGTCTGCTTCTTCCGGCACTTCTGGCCTTCCAGGTGCTCCTGATAGATCTGTGGCCCTGTGATGTGGGATTCCCCTCTGTATGCTGTGAATATGTTTTATTACCATTGGTTAATAAAGAAAGCTGCTTTGGGCCTATGGCAGGGCAGAATATAGCCAGGTGGGAAATCTGAACAGACATATAGAGAAAGAGTAGGCGGAGTCAGGGAGATGCCATGTAGCCGATGAAGGAGACAGACGCCGGATCCTTAACAGTAAGCCACAGCCTCATGACAATACACAGATTAATAGAAATGGGCTAATTTAAGATGTAAGAGTTAGTTAATAAGAAGCCTGAGCTAATAGTCCAAGCAGTGTTTTAATTGAGATAGTTTCTGTGTGATTATCTGTGGCTGGGCCGCTGGAAAAGAGCAAGTAGTCTCCATGCTATAGCCCTACACAACAGACTCTGAAGACTGCAGCAGTGCATAGAGGGGGCCTGGGGCTCACCTTGGGCTTTGGCAGCACATCACTGGTAAAGCGGGGGTCCCAGGGTCCAAAGCCTGAGCCACCCCAGGAGTCTGAACCAACTGGAGCCATCAAGGATGCTTGCTGCTTCTGCCTGGGCCTTCTAGGATTTCAGAGGGTGGTCCGAGCAGAGAAAGATTGGGCCTGGCTGGCAGAAAGAGGCTGCACCTGGCTGCTCTGGTGTGTCCCCTCAGCTCCTGGTCTACTTTGATTCTCAGCAGCTGGTGGGTGGATGTAGCAGTGGTCACAGCTTTGTGTTGCTGCTGCCGGTGTGTGCCCTCAGCTACCTGGAGCTGATCTTCAGCCGGGTGCTGCTGGAGCCTGGCCTCAAGGTCAGATACCCGTGCTGTGTGCTGGCACTGTTGGAGGACAAGGAGTGAGCCTAGGGTAGCAGGCACCCTGCCCACCCAGGTTCATTGTCCAGACACTGAAAGGGTGACACCGGTAAATGAGACGGTAAAGCACCTGTGGCCCTTTATTTGTCAGTCCATAGAGAAGCTCTTTTGGTAAACCATAGAACCAGCTGTGCTGGGAGCAAATGCCCACCTCAGCACCTTCAGCTTCACACAAGTGAACGCAGGTCATCAGCCTCTTAGAGTCAGTGGCGTTAAGTTTTATACTGAAAGCGTAGACAAAAGAGAAATTATTCTGGACATTCAGATTAGTTTTGCAGAAAATTGTGAGATTGATTTGGAGATCAAGCGATATTTTTGTGGAGCTGGCGTGAAAAGTATTCAGATTCATGGGACAATATGGGTGATCCTGGAGCCCTTGGTTGGAGACACGCCTTTAATTGGATGGAGCATTGCCCATCTTCTTCCTTAGGAAACAACTTTTAGGGATTAACTGGATAGGACTGACTAATCTCCTGGATAACCCTGGACTGAATGGTTTGTCAGATACTATCATTTTGGATATAATGTCAAACTGATATTAGCCAAAAAAAAAAAAAAAAAACCCAAAAAACAAACAAACCAAGATCCTAGCAGGGCTCCCTACACTTTGAGTAGATACCTCCCCATGCAGTCCCCTTCTCCACTCCTGTTCCTCATGCCACGCTGGCCTTTTCAGATTCCAAGAAAAACTCAGAGGACTGGGCCCTGGCACCTGTCACATATTAGAACATGTATATCTCTCTACTTCTCAGAAGGTTGTAGTCCCAACTCAATTACAAATCAAAACTGGCTTTGGAGTTGGAGCACGGCTCTCTCCTTCTCTAAATCCAAGCATGTTGTTAGAAGAAAAATTCAGAGTTTCTGTCTCATATCAGGAGAGCCACCTGGTGTTGGACAGAAAACCAAAAATCTAGGGAGCATTGTTGTCAAAACTCTGTTATTTCCCCCAAAATGCTATTTCTCTCCTTACTTATTTTTGACTCTTTAGTACCTTTCTTAGACTAAACAACTTAAGTGTATATTGACAGACTGATAGGTAAATAGATAGATAGATAGATAGATAGATAGATAGATAGATAGATAGATGATAGATAGATAGATAGATAGATAGATAGATAGATAGATAGATCATAGATGTGACATATATATTCGGTAGAATATTATTACATTTATAATATGTCTATGTGTCTGCATGTATGGCCCTGCCTATGCTTCTCAACAATTCAGTGACTTTCTGGGGTCCTGGAAGACTTCCCATACCACTGGCATCCCCTATAACCCACAGGGAGACGCCATTGTGGAGTGGGCTAACAGAGTTCTTAAGGAGCTGTTGGCCAGGACTAACTCACCAGAGGATGGGAGAGATCCTCATCTGGCCTTAACAGAGGTCCTTTTCCATCTGAGCTTCCTCAGTTTTGATGACAAAGGCTCAGCTCAGCTTATAAATACTGGGCATCTCTGCCAGGGAACACATCCCTGCCCTAGTGAGATGGAGAGATCCCTTTCCCCTCCTATGGCAGCCCCCAGCCCCTGTTAACCAGTGGGAGAGGGTATGCTTGTGTTTTTCCTTAGACTGCCACCACACCAATATGGGTCCTGGTACAAGATGTACGCCCAGCCATGGATCAGCCTGCTCCCACCAAGCAGGGAATATCCCAGAATGAGTATATCTGTATATACCCCCTTTTCTTGCTCTCATTGTTTCCCCAAACAAATTGACTTATTAAGGGCAGAGGTTATGGCCTTTGACTCCTCTTTTTTTTGTTTTGTTTTGTTTTGTTTTTTGAGACAGGGTTTCTCTGTAGCTTTGGAGCCTGTCTTGGAACTAGCTCTTGTAGATCAGGCTGGCCTAGAACTCACAGAGATCCGCCTGCCTCTGCCTCCCAAGTGCTGGGATTAAAGGCGTGCGCCACCACTGCCCGGCTTGACTCCTCTTTTTAAAAAAAAACTTTGGATAATATAAAAAGACTATCAGATCCCCCTGGATGCTCACATCTGCATTAATTGACAGGGTGGTATTGTTAACCCTTATTCTCTTTAAATGTCTCCTGAAGCAGATCCAACATCAGCGGACAGCAACTAAAGCGACTATTCAGGTGTTATTGGCTCTCAGGCATCCTTCTCACAGTCCTCCACAGGAGGTTATGCATGCCTTGCTATCTGCAATTCAAAAGCCTACTGCCTAGTCCCCCAACCTTGGCAGCTCTCCAGGAATGAATGCTCTTCAGGGGATGATAGTCAATGACGGGTAAGAGCTTATTTGGTAGGTCAGCCTAAGACAGGCACAGTCCAGATGCTGAACCCCCCTGAGGTGGGGTCCACAAGGCCTGAGCAAAGAACTCTGGCTCCCACTGAGCACCCATGTAATAAATAAAAAAGTGTGGATATGTAGGAAATTATGGCCTACCAAGCCAAAAGGAGCAAACCTGGAGTCTGCCTGGTGATGTCAGAGGTCCTGATAATGCCTAGCCAATGAGGGACGACCAAATGATGTTTCCTGAGTGGCCAGCTCCAGGTGCTGTCAAAGATCCTGATCATGCAGAGCCAATGAGGGATGACCAAATGATGTCAACTGTCAACAGATCAGAACGCCTGGGTGCTGGGAGGGTTTATAATTTTCCCCCATTGTTAAATAAACGAGCCTGCTGTACACCTTCTACCTGACTCCCAATGTCTGAGACTTTGGCACTGTGCCTTCTCACCCCCTCCCCCAAGGAAGACGCTAGTGCCCAGCAACACAAGTGCACGTGTGCGCAGAGACTAGCGGACATTGTTGTCATTCTTCAGACGCCCTTCACCTGGTGCTCTGAGGCAGGCTCTCTTCTTGGCCTGGAACTTACTCTAGGCTGGGTGGCCAGCAAGCTCAGGGATCTAACTGCCTCTGTCTCCTGAGGGCTGAGCCAACAAGCAAGATCTACCATTCCCAGCTTTTGTAAAAGTGTGGATTCTGGGGGTTGAATGCAGGTTCTCACACATGCAGGGTAAGCCATTGCCTGACTGAGCCCCAGACCCAGCTGGGGAGTCATTCTATAAAGGCCCACACTACGTTTACTTATTTGTAAGTAACAAGTTCTTACACCTGAGGTTGGGTGGTTTCCAGCCCACACTGCAGGTGGGTACAAGCAAGGCAGGGGGTGGAAAAGAGAAAGGAGTTGGCTGGAGACCACTGGTGACAACAGGGATGGCCTGTTCTATTTCTAAATCCATGCACTCCATCTGCCAGGTGCTCACTGTCAAGTTCCATCTGAGATGAGATGTTGATCTATCTGAAGTTTGCTGTTAATCAGTTTATCAGAGGTTTGCAATCTGGCTTACAAAACTGAAAATGCCAGAGAGGGGAGGGGCTTCGGGCACAATTCGATGTAGCGTTTTCATGGGGGCATCAGGTCCCTGACTTGATTTCTATGTAGTTGCATTCATTTCTGCTCCCCTTAAAGCCTTCATTCTTAGACTGTGCCAGATTTCCTTGTCAGCTTGACACAAGCCTATGTACACCTGGACGAGGGCTGGTCAGTGGACGAGCTGACCTCCATCAGATGGGCCTGTGAGCATGTCTGTGAGCCATTTCCTTGGTTGCTAAATGATTAAGGAGGACCCAGCTCACTGTGAGTGGTGCCACCCCGACAAAGGCAGCTGGGGAACCAGGAACTTGATGCTCCCTCTGTGATCTCTGCCTCAGTTCTTGCCTCCAGGCTCCTGACTGAACTCCTACCCCGGTTTCCATTGATGATGGACGCAATCCATAACCTGTAGACTGAAATAAACCCTTTCCTCCCCAAGCTGACTGAGTCCCATGTTTCTCAGAGTGACAGAGGAGCAGACTGGGGCAGGCTGCTTTGCTCTGGCAGTACTAATGGCCCTGAGGCTCGCATGCTCTAGACTACCGACCAAGGGGATGAAGGACTTACAGCTGGGCCCTTCCTTTCCTGGATATTTCTAAGGAAGCATCCTTGTTTCCCATTATCCCAGTTAACCTTGTGCTCTGGGAGAGTCAGCTGCTGGACCAAGCACAACAGGAGGAGGTAGAGTCACGCCCCACGGACACGTGACCGAGGCACTTTGAGGACAGGGAAAGGGGACGTTGGCATCACTACCTTCACCATCAGAAGGCCATCAAGCCAGTTATCCAGTCACGACAGAAAGCCTGCCTTGTGTTTGTTGGATAGTAGAGGATGGTACCCAGAGCTCTAAGTCCCCCTTCCAACATAAGCATCCTTACTAACTGCAGCCGATGTCTGAGGGCATAGATGGAGAATTCCTGCAGGTGTCTGTGGAGCAGGAATAGGTGTCAGCGCAGCTCAGTGAGGGCCCTCGCTGGTCTCAGCAGTCATCTGAGGGCTGGCAGTGGTTGCAATGTGATCTGGTGGGAGTCCGGTTTCCAGTTGTCTTCAGGTGGGCAGCCTCAGGTGCACTCCCTGCCTCCCCCTGTGAATTATTCACTGGCTTCTACTTGGCCATCTAGAATCTCCGTGGACCTTGATGCTGAGTGTCACATGTCACAGGATCGCCAGCTGCTGCAAGGCAAGTTCTGCACGGCTCAAGCAGAGCAGCGCTAACAACGGCTCTGCCTCCCAGCACCATGGAATCCAAGGTAATGGGCTCGAAGGTGGCCTTGCTGGGGACCGCTCTTCTGCCAGGTCTAAGTGACAGTTCCCTTGGGCTTCCAGCAGGCAGGAAAGACCTGGGCTAGCATATGAAATTCTGCCTTTGTTTGGTGAAAGGTTTGGTCTGAGGTCATCAAGTAGATGTGTCTTGGCCATCGCCCAGGGGACGTGTGGTCTTTTAGAACCAAAGCGGGTGAAGCAGAACTGAGTTTCTTGTGTGCTTCAAACTGGAGACAGCATAACTTTCTGTCATGTCAGAGTGGTCACTGTCATCCTGTCCAGTGCGGGAACTATGAACCAAGGGTGACTTCTGAGACCTTGAAATGCGGCTCGTGTGTCTGGGGGTGAAAGAGCCACATAGGCGGCGCGTGGTTGTTGTGTTAGTCTAGACGGAGCATTGAAAAGAACCATAGCGACTGTTGCCTCCTCATCTAGGAGTGTCTGTAATTTCTTTACTCCAGAGACACTACTGAATTTAAATACAGCATCTTCAAACTGCCTGAGTCTGTGGTAGGAAAGACCTAAAGAAACAACCAAGGGCAGAGACAGCCTAGTGTAAACCCGTTACTTTTTCCTACATGTATGTTTTCTTCCCCAAAGAATGACCTCAGCACGTCTGTTTAGAGAACTCATGGACTTTCTCTTCCTAGGTGACCAAAGGGATCACAGAAGTGGTCACACATGTAGTCAGAATAGTTTAGTAGCCACACACAGGAGCCTCTTGCACCAGGAACACTAGCTACGGTCTGTCATGGATCCAGCCATTATCCATTTCTATAGCACCAAATACTGTTGCCTTGGCAACCAGCACCTACAACAGTCTTGGTCTTGAGGTGTGTGTAGGGGGATGGCTTTCTGTGCCACTGCCATGAAGCATCTGAGTGTTGACTGACGAAGGCCGCTTGGTAGAGGGGCGAGTTCACAGATGTGCAAGAGGTAGCATTAATGTCATTACTGTGTGTGTGTGCATGTGTTATGAGTACATGTGGAGGTCAGAGGACAACCTGGGGTGTCAGCCTTCACCTTTCACCTCATTTCTCACAGGATCTTTCTTCTTGTTTCCATCCGCATGCGCTATGCCAGCTGGGCTGTGAGTTTCTGGGTTTGTTCTTTCTGCTTCCCCATTTGCTGTCAGAGCGCAGGGCTTACAGATGAGTGCTTCCTGCCTCACCTGGCTGTATTTGAGTTCTGGGGATTTGAACTCAGATCCTCAAGTTTGTATCCATGAGCCAGGTCGGCATCCTGAAATACATCTTCCAGCAAGCATATGGACTGGGCTCCCTGCAATTGCGTGGTTTTAAATAAAATTCTCCTTTTTTGTGACTTCCCAGCTTGCCTTTGAAAGCATCAGGTTGCTGCTGAAGCCACTTGAGGACCTATGGCTTCGGGAAGCAGCAGCTGCCCTGCCTATCCCCAACACAACAAGCTATGTTGATTCTTTTAGGAGAAACATCCCCCAACTCCCTCCCATAACAAGGTTGGAAATGAGCCTTTGTCACCAGAAACCACGCTTAGGGCAGCAGTGGAGACCCAAATAGACCAAGTCTGGAGTAACCCTGTCCCCAGCAAGCTTCTTCCCAGTGTGTTTCTCATCCCAAGAATTGCTTCCCTCAGCCCCAAACCCTTTTGTCTGGCATTCCTTGACAGATAATGCCATTCGCTGTCTAAAACAGATAAAGGCACCAATGTCTTTGGTTGGGGGTGGGCGTGTGTGTGATGTGTGTGCAGGGGCACACATGGAGGTCACAGCACAGCCTCTCTGTAAGGCAGGGCCTCTTGCTCACTGGCATGTATAGTGAGGCTGCGGCTGACGGATGAAATCAGGGGAGGAAGAGATTTGCCGAGGTGCTGGCAGCTACCAAGTGCTTGTTCTACACCCTGTGGTGGTGTGTGTCTCATTCAAAATTCATTTTTTTTTTCAAAATTCAATTTTTAAGACAAATAGTCAGGGTGGTTAATTTTTCTCTCCCAGTGAATTAGTAAGAAGTTGGAAGGCTGTGTCAGTCACTGACGGGAGACCCAGGGCTTGTCCAGGGAGCCACTGTGTTCCCAGCCCACGCCTTGTGCCTTGCTGTGGATCGAGCATCTTTTATGACTTCATGACATGGCAGGACAAAGGCAATAGATTTTAACATTTTATTAAAAATAATTATGAGCCAGGCGGTGGTGGCGCATGCCTTTAATCCCAGCACTTGGGAGGCAGAGACAGGCGGATCTCTTTGAGTTCGAGGCCGGCCTGGTCTACAAGAGCTAGTTCCATGACAGGAACCAAAAGCTACGGAGAAACCCTGTCTCGAAAAAATCAAAAAAAAAAAATAATAATAATTATGAACTCCCATAAGCTGTGAAAACAGAAGGTAAAAGTCCCTACACTCTGGCCCTGTAGGTTACTTTAACCTAATTGTGCCTCAGTTTCTGAGCGAAGTTAAGACCATTGGCACGGTGTGTGCTCTGGCTAGCGGTTGCTTCTGTGACTTGTGGGACAAGCCAACAGTGGAGAGGAGATGTTTCTGCCCTCAGTCCGTGGCTGCTAACTCCTGTCCCTTGTCTACAGGGTCCCCTCGAAGGCAGTGAAGGGTGTGTAACACGTTGGGCTCAGTAAATAACGGGGATCAGATAAGCCTCACGGGTATCGGTGCAGGTCTCACCTTTCATTTTGCAATCGATTTTGGGGCACCTAATTTGGTGGTATGTATTTTTGTTTTGTATTTTGAGACAGGTTTTCTCTGTGTAACAGTCCTGTCCTGTCCTGTCCTGGAACTCACTCAAGACCAGGCTGGCCTCGAACTCCCAGAGATCCGCCTGCCTCTGCCTCCTGAGTGCTGGGGTTAAAGGCGTGCATCACTACTGCCCAGTTAATATGCATTTTTACACCTTCTATGATGTTTATGTGTGTATGCACGTGTGTGTGTGCACACACGTTTGTGCAAACATGAGTGTGCACGCCACAGCAAATGTGTGGGAGGCAGAGAACGCCATCTAGGAGTCGGTTCTCCCCTTCCATGAGGGTCCCGGGAATCTAACTCAGGTCAGGCTGTGGACAAGTGCCTTTTCTCCTGAACCATCTTCCTGGCCCACATGTCTAATAGCTTAGTATTAAAGAATTGTAGGAGGTTTAAAAAACGGTCATTCAAGATTCTGCACCTCAGAAACGACTATTCAGCTACGTCCGGGGGCCGTAGTCCTTCTTAGGAATAGCTGTGGACAGAAAGTCACATATTTTTAAGATTTGGATGAGCTATTCCTAATATTTGATTTTACTTGAAAGAAATAATTGATATAAAACAGAATTGCTATGCCTCAAGCAAAGGGCCTTCATGAGATATCACTTTATTAACATACCCTCAAAGTAAAACATTACTTTTCCAAAAATTTTATTTATTTATGGGAGGGGACATCTAGAGTGTGTGTGCCCAGTGTGCACGTGGAAGTTAGAAGTCACAGCAGTTGGTTCTTTCCTCTCACCAAGTGGACCCCAGGGTGGAATTTGGGACAGCAGCTTCGAGGCAAGCTCCCCCTCCCCCCCTAGCCATCCCATTGGCCCAGTGTTATGTGTAAAGACCCTGAGTTACCTGCACCAAAGAGTTCAACTTGAGGCCGAGCTCTGAACATGAAAACAGAGGCTGTGCCCCCATTCTGATCTTTAAAAAAAAAAAAAAAGCATTTTCCATTGTCAAGACCCCAGTACATTCTGTTCTGCTGCTGCTTGAAGTCCGACTTCCGTAACTCCGAACCAGCGCTGTCTAAAGCGGGCCCGCGTGTTTTCACAGAGCTGCTATGAAAAAAGTCCCCAATGATGCTTTCTGTGAGGTCTGTCTCTTTGTCTCTCTGCCTCTCTGTCTCCATCTCCTTCCCCTCCCTCTTATTTCCTGATAAACTACAAAAATCCCAGCCTCTAAGGCCCAAGACTACTACTGTCCTGGAATGGGAACCCGAGAAGCTGCCCACCGGGGAACGAGCATCCTACCAAGAACGTCCAGTTTCTAGCTAGAGCTTTGCGTTGTTTAAACTTTCAGGACCAAGCAGCGTGTGTGGCTGCAGGAACAGGAAGGAGTCTGAGTGCCAATGACATCCTCTGGGGTCAATGTGTGTCCAGTATCTTCTCCGGTGCATCTGGAATGAGACTTTGGGCCATCTCTGCAGGAAGAATGGGTGCCAGCTGTGCTGGGCAAGCTCATTGCCACAGAGGTGACCGTGCACGGCTGGTGTCTGAGACGGAGAAGAGGGGTTGGGTGTTTCTAGGTGTAGGAGGAGAAAGGAATTCATCTCTCATTTCCGTATGCACCAAGTCCTGAGCTCCTTGTAGTTGGAGCCTGCAGGACTCTTGGATCTTGGCCACCTCTTCCCCCTTTCTGAGCCTCTCTCTCTCCCAGCCCTGGCAACTGGCATAACTACATTCCTACTATCTCAGGGAGTGAGAATTTCCCTTATAATTGATCTCTATTTTCACGTTGAATTTTTCCCTAGGTGACTGGCCTGAGTCTTGCAGTGAATGAACACAGGGAAATGGGGAGTTCTGTGGAGAAGTAGAATGTGGTTCAGGGGCAGGGCTGAGGTGACAGGGTGGGGTGGGGATCACGGGGGTGGGGCTGTGCGTGGTTCAGGGGCAGGGCTGAGGTGACGCGGTGGGGTGGGGATCACGGGGGTGGGGCTGTGCGTGTCCCAGCTGCTCTCACTTCAGGGACTATGCACATGCTGGAGAATGAGTGGACTCCCGGATTGACCATTTGCTTTTCTCTTGAAACTTCTCCAGTAATTCTGCTATGTGCTAAAAGTCTAAGAACTAAAAGTTGCGCGTTCCTAATCTGGAAGCCTGTGACTTTTCAGGGATAGAGTGATTTTCTCTAAAGTAAAGTTCCACACTTTCCCCATGGGAGAAGTTTCTGATAAGGTAGATGGGCTGAACATAGTGGCCAGTAGCTCTTCAGGAAAGTATCAGATGTGGGGTGTGCATGAGACAGACAAATTCCGAGATCAGACCCGGCTAGCATCCCTACGGTCCAGGATGCAGGTTTACACATTCCAAAGTCTGAAAAAATTCCTAACCTGAATGCTCTCTGCTCTCAGCATTTAGCTAAGGCCACTCACCTGAACATTCTAGATGTGGACAATGTCTGTGTGTGCCACAAGTCACAGCCATTTTCACCCAAGTACCATTTGAGCAACCTCTAGGGAATTGGTGGGTAACTTCGAGTCAAGAGCAAAGGCTGTGAAGTCCAAAGCTGGGGAGATGCTCAGTGGGTAGAGAGCCTACCACGCAAGCGCTGTGCGGCAGCACACGCCTGCAATCCCAGGACTGAAAAGGCAGGTACAGAGGATTTGTGGAGCTCACTGACCCTCTGTCCCAGCAGAATCTGTGAGGTCCAGGTTCAGTGAAAAATACTGCCTCTGGGATGGTGATGAGGGTGTTGATGATGATGAGGGTGTTGATGATGATGAGGGTGTTGATGGTGATGGTGATGAGGGTGTTGATGGTGATGGTGATGAGGGTGGTGATGGTGATGGTGATGAGGGTGGTGATGGTGATGAGGGTGTTGGTGGTGATGGTGGTGAGGGTGTTGATGGTGATGAGGGTGGTGATGGTGGTGATGGTGGTGATGGTGATAAGGGTGGCGATGGTGATGAGGGGTGTTGGTGGTGATGAGGGTGTTGGTGGTGATGAGGGTGATGATGGTGATGAGGGTGTTGATAGTGATGGTGGTGATGATGATGAGGGTGTTGATGGTGATGGTGGTGAGGGTGATGAGGGTGTTGGTGGTGATGGTGTTGGTGGTGATGGTGATGAGGGTGTTGATGGTGATGGTGATGAGGGTGTTGATGGTGATGATGGTGATGGTGATGAGGGTGTTGATGGTGATGGTGGTGATGATGATGAGGGTGTTGATGGTGATGAGGGTGTTGATGGTGATGGTGATGAGGGTGTTGATGGTGATGATGATGTGGACATAGACTGAGGAGGATACCCTGACTCTGACCTCCAGTTTCTACATACATGTGAACCCTCTCACACACACATATGCACATATAAATACACACCTGCAAACACAATTTTTAAACATTGTGAAGTCGTAATTTTCCTCTTAACCCAAAGACTGAGGTGAGGAGGAACCAGGATTGGCAGGAGCGGGGGACACCAACAGGGAAAATGTTCATGGTGCCAGTCCACGTAGGTACACACATGCCCCACTGCTAGTTTCTGCCATGGGCTCCCAAACCACGGAGACTCTTCTGTTCTTGGAGAAGGCAGCTGAGGAGCCAGGAACATGCTCCCGGGAGAGCCTCCAGGAACACACAGCCAGAAGAGCCTCCAGGAACACACACCTGGAAGTGCCTCTTTCACAAGTTCATATGCAAACCACGCGGCCAACATAGAGCTTCTGTGACCTCAGGGAGGGTTATGTGTGGCTTTGCTGAAGGTGTCTGTAAACTTCACAGATGTTTTTGAAAAGGCTTATTTTTATTGTTTTGGAATGATGTATGGGTACCCACAGAGTCCAAAAGAGGGTGTCGAGTCCCCTGCAGGTAGACTTACAGGCAGTTGTGAGCTACCACGTGGGTCCTGGGAACCCAATGCACATCTTCTGCAGGAGCAGCAAACACTCTCCACCCTGCACCAACTCTCCAGCCTCCCGAAGTGCTCATCTGGCTTATTTTAGGAAACTCGAGTCTTGCTTTCTACACCTTCACCCAGGACTTAAGCTGAGAAGTGTGGCCATAGGCTTGCAACTTGTCCCTCCACCCGCGACTCCCACGAGCCAGTTAAGATGCCCTAACTGCCTCTACCAGCAGCCCAGCTAATCCTCGAGGTAATTTAGAGGCATCATTCTGTTTGCTGATATTTGTAATTACACTCATCGGTGATTAAGAGGCATCTGGATAGTAAAATGCTAACTGTCTGCTGGTCGTTAGATCAGAAGATAATCCTCCATTTCAACCACCGGGCTGCCGGCCTCAAATCCATCCTTGAACAGACTTTGTCTTCAGTTTTAGCAGCCTTGTATTCAGAAGTGGGGAGAGCACTGTCCAAGAGGCTTCCTGAGAGCCTGGCCTATCTGTCTGCATCTGTGATGTAGCCCAGGCTGTCCCTGAATTCTTCATCCTCCCATCTCAGGACTAGGAACAGTCAGGCTCTGCCAAGCCTGGCCAAGATTTTGCTTAGATGCATCACAACTCTAGGGCGTAGAGCAAACCATCGGACTGCTTAGACGTGGCTGCATCTGCGGTCTCACTTTGTTCTGCTAGCACTGTGACTTTAAGCACCACAGATTCAAGGACTTGGTTCCCAAGGGAACTTCGCTAAACTAGACAGGAAGTCTGTTCCACGCATTGACTGCAAGGCCCCAGAGAGACTTGAAAGTCCTGGGAGACCTGTTGCCTCTGTAGCAGCCATGCAGCTCCACAATGAGACAATAGCACATACGCATGCACAGAGTCACACACAAACACACACCACACAGAGACAGAGGCAGTCAGACACACCACTGTTGTGGAGACACACACAGAAAGACAGAAACACACAGACATAGACACACACAGAAACAGAATACAGACACACACAGAGAGACAGAAATGCACAAATACACCACATACAGACACACACAGAGACATACATACATGTCGCAGAGACAGACATAGAAACAGAGACTTAGACACACACACAGAGGCAGAAATGCAGACACACCACATACAGACATACACAGAGACATACATGTCACAGAGACACACACAATCACACAATCAACTCATAGGCACAGAGAGACAGAAACACACAGATACACCACACTGAGACACATAGAGACATACACCACACAGACACACATACCATATGTATACACACAAAGACAGACAAACATGTACATATCACACACAAGACAGACATAGACATGCCACACAGAGATATACACACCACATACATTCACACACACCATCTGTACACACAGAGAGATAGATAGAAACATTCATGTGTATATATCACACACAGAGATCCATAGACACATACACACACTCTGCACACAGGAACAGGACTGGCGTGCCCCACTGAAACTCACACAGGACATGGAAGCGAGATGCGAATGGGCTTTTCTGTGTTTCATTTCCTCCCGTTATTTTCAGCGTGAGCGTTCCTGGCTTCACGGACAGGCAGTGTCTGGACTAGGCTTTCCGGCCAGTTTTCTGATCCCTGCCTAGAATATGGTGCATATTTTTTGTCTAGAAACTCACTAGCCTGGCTGAGTGCCAATAGCTTCATTAGGAATTTCATTCCTCGCTCAGCACGCACACTCTAGCTAATGTATCTTAGCTTGCCACTGGCAAGCCACAGGCAGGATCTGTTTATTAAATGCCTAGAATATTTATTTGTGTGTGTGCACAGGCCAGAGGACAACTTGCAGGATTCTATTCTCTCCGTAGGACCCGGCATCAGGCTTGGCAGCCAGCATCTTTACCCACTGAACCATCTTGCCAGCCCCCAGAGACAGTAGTTGACGGCACAGAGTGACAACAAGAAGCACGGGAAGCGCATGAGGATGGCTGCGGCAGTAACAACCACAGTGCAGGCGTATGCAAGCTAGTGCCCGCCAGCGCCTGAGAGCTAGCTTCCTCCCCGCTCCCCATCAATAGTGTTGTTGGTATTGTTACTGAGACAAAGTCTCACCCTCTGGCCCAGGCTGGCCTTGAACTCATAGTCCTCGTGCCTCAGCCTTCTGAGACCTTACAGGTGTGAGCCACCGTGTATGACCCCCCACTGATTTCTTCTGCATCACTGAGAGCCTGTGGCCTGCAGTGTCAGCACAGGAAGCATGTTAGAAGCCCTTTGCACCTGAATGTGTGTGCACGCATGTTTGCTCGGTCCCCAGTCAGATGCCCTGACAGGGTTAAGGGTTACTCTTTTTGGCAAGGGTCATGATTACCCTGATGAGATCTTGTGTATGTGTGTGCGTGTGTGTGTGTTTTAAAGTCTTTAAGAATTTTCCAGCCTCTCCTATAGGCAGGTCTCTGGCTTTGGATACAATTTTTGCTTTGTTAGCCAATGTTTGGAACTGCAGACAGAAAAGGCATATGCACCTAGCTCTTCATTGGGCTGGCGTGCTATCTCTTGCCTTGAGAACAAACTCTGGCTACCGCTGTTATTAAGGATGGTTTGCGGTCTCCCTGCCCAGGAGGGGCATTCTATGCAGGGTACAAGAAGTGAGTGCCAAGCTGTCTCACCCTCTAACTAACCTAGCTCAGAGCGGGCTGTCTGGCCTCAACCCAGACATTTTGAGTGCTCACAGGGAACCTGACAGGCAATTGTGTTATGGAAGTTGACACGCTGAATGGCCGCTTTTCTCATATTCTTCACCTGTCTCTTTGTGTTAAAGGGGGAGCTGGCAAAGAAGCAGGGAGGGAGTGGACGAGGCAGGGAGGGGGGAGGCAGGTGGGTGAAGTGTCGGGCGGGTTCCATGTGCACTCTGATGTAGGCGGCAGGCAGGAAAGGGCTGCGTGGAACAAAACCCTATTGTTTGCTGTCATCTTGAAATGAGTGTCAAAGTAGGCGGGGGTGCTTTGACCGTTAACCGCACAATTTAGCCGGCCTGTTGTGTCCTGCGGGCCCCACCTCCTTGGAGTCTCTCAGATTAGAAAAGAAGGCTCTAGCCGTTCTAAATGGGCCATCTCTCGTCCTTTGTGCCCAGACTGCCCAGTGTGAAATCGACAGTGACGTTAAATGTTTTCTAATGAATCATTACTGAAAGGAAATGGAGGGCTATCTGTGTAATGGATTGTAGCGCATTAAAATGTTTTATTTTACACACAAAAATGTTGTCCTTCACAAGCACCATGATTGTCGCAGAAAGGCCTTTGTGCTGGGACCGTTTCAATGGATTATCGGCCAGCGTTTCCATCCCAGATGGGAATCAAAGGGCGCCTTTGGCTAACTAATGTTTTTCAAGATGGCAGCCATGAAACACATTTAGTATTTAAAGCTGTGGTTGTAAAGGAATGCTTGAACTCAGGCGATTTTCTCACTTACTTCCCCCCCTTCGGGTTTGGGAAAGAGAAGCAACTCCCCGACCTCTGTCCATTCCATAGGGGACACGCAGCCGCTTCTCAGCCACCAGCCCCAGACCCCAGGCCTGGGGGCTCCCGCCTTCCCTTCACTACATTTGGTCTGTGGTCCCCCCTTCCTTTCTTTCTGTTTATTTGATGTCTTTCTAGGACAGAGTCTGGTGCTCGTGTCTGAGTGGTGGAAGCTTCTGGAGCTTCCTGAGTTGGCGCAATGTGAACATCAGTTTCAGGGCTGTTTTGTCGCTAATTCGACAACTGACGTGCAGGGTCTAGCCTGCCCTCCTCCCTCTCCCTCTTCCTCAACTCCACTAATGCTGGGGAGCGGTGGATTGGCTGCCGCAGCTTCCTGGTGCTCCAGGCTGACATCATGCCATGTGTACCTGTGCTTGACATTCTTTGAGGACGCGTGAACCGGAACCCTCAGCCTTGCAAAAACTTTCGTAAGTGGGGCATTTTTATTTCTAGGAACTTCAGTTCACAAACCCCAAATGTCTTCCACCTTGCTTCCCCTCTCTCTGAAGGAAGAAAGCACACTGAAATCGTATACAGAGAATGGCTCTCTCGTCTGTGCAGTAAGGCCATGGACAGACATGTCATGGGTCTTGGTTGTGAAATGGAGCCTGAATGCCTTGCTCTGTGAAGGTTTGGAGGAGACAACCTCAGGACTGTGTAGAAAACTTAAACAAAAAAACCTTTTTGAAGGCAGGAAGGAAGCACGCTGACGTGCTAGCTCGCCCCAGGAGTGTAATTCTCCAGAGGAAATGAGGGTTCCCACTCTCTTGGCCTCTGAGTACAATTACACATAGAGAACATGAAAGATGGCAGTCCAGAGACGATGATCTCATCGTCTTCCCTCTGAGCATTAGAACTGGGTTGTGATGGCTTTTTCAGCCCCTTTATTGTGGGTGTCACCTGCATACGGGAAGTATGTAAGAAATGTGGAACCTGCTGGACTATTATAAACCATATGCTGTCTAAGCATCTGGGTCTAGATAGGATGTGGAGCCTCTCACTGCAGGAGGCCGGAGTTTGATCCCCAGGATCACAAATGACGGTGATTCTGTCTTCCATTTGTTGTTGGGTTAGGGGAGGAAAAAGGACCAACTAGTCCACAGGCATCCCAAGGTTCAAATTACCAGACTAAAGAAAAAGCTCACATCCATAAAGGATACCAGCACTTCCTCTCCACACTCTAAGTATATGCTCAGTTTTTCTTCTGTTTGTTTATTTTTGAGGTAGGAGCGCAGCACTAGCCCAGGCTGGCCTTGAACTCGTGGCTTCCCCTCCCTCCTCCTCCCACGAGCTGAGCTTACTTGCAGATGTCATCAGACACATCCAAGACTGTGGTCTTAAATGGAGCACACATTTCCATGACTGGGTGCTGGAGAGAGGACTCAGTGGCTCAGAGCACTTGGTGCTCTTGCAAAGGACCTGAGTTCAGTTCCCAGCACCCACATCAGGCGGCTCACCACGGCCTGTCACCCCAACTCCGGGGGATCTGATGCCTTCTTCTAGCCCCCAAAGGCACTTTCACACACATAGCATTCAATCACACAAATGTACACACACAAAATTTAAATTTAATTTTAAAAAAACAAACGGTATGTCAGTGTGCTCTAACATTTCTTCAGAGTGAAGATGAGTGGACTTATCTTCAACTTTATTTTTCTTCTGTTTTTTCAGACAGGGTTTCTCTGTGGCTTTGGAGCCTGTCCTGGAACTAGCTCTTGTAGACCAGGTTGGCCTCGAACTCACAGATATTCGCCTGCCTCTGCCTCCCAAGTGCTGGGATTAAAGGCGTGCACCACCACCGTCCGACTAAAATCTGATTTTAATAAGATGCCTCTGAGGTCAGTTATCAAATAATAAATGCTGTGTGGTTGAGATCAGCTCTGTCCTCCAACATTCTCTCTTTTTCCCGAGTCTTCCTCCATCTCTCTCCCCCTTCTACCCACCCTCCCACCTGGCTCTCATTATGTAGCTCAGGCTGGCCTCAGACTCCTTCATCCTGCTGTCTGGGTCTCCAGAGGGCTAGAGTTTTAGGTGGGTGCCATCATATCGACTCTAGCTAAAGGACCTCTTTTGTTGTTCTAGGGTTTTCTGATGTTGAAGCCCTAGTCCTGTTGGATCCCCTATTCTTCTACTGAGCTCAGCTTGTCCAGTGAGTGCACTGAGGAATTCGCTGTCATTCCTTGGTGGGGTTGGTGTCGTTTCTGTCCTTCCTTCCTTCCTTCCTTCCTTCCTTCCTTCCTTCCTTCCTTCCTTCCTTCCTTCCTTCCTTCCTCCCTCTCTTCCTCCTTCCCTCCGTCCCTTCTTTTCCTCCTTACTTCCTCCCTCCCTTTCTTCCTTCTTTCTTTCCTTCCTATTTTTTGAGACAGAATTTCTCTACCTAGCCCTGGCTGTCTTGGAACTCACTCTGTAGCCCAGGCTGGCCTCCAACTCAGAGCTCCTTCTGCCTCTGCCTCCCGAGTGCTAGGGTTAAAGCCATGCTCTACCTGGGAAGTCGTCTCTTGGAACTGTCGCATGTCACCATGGTATCCCTGCTTGCTTCTTCTACACTGGCCACAACTGGAGTGGCTCCCTGGTCACAGGCCCTCCTGAATTGTTTCCCTCAGAAGTGGGTAAGATTCCCATTTCCCCCACCAGGCTCAACCTTCCAGCAGGTAAGGCTTTCTCGGGCTCATCCGGATCAGTCTGTCCTTTTTAGCAGGGCTGGATTATTGTCCATTGGTGTGCTGTCTACGTGCTGAATTTTCCAACCAGGATGGCAGGAGTCAGTTGTGTGAAGCTCTGATGGTCTATCAAGATCTGGGGCCCTATTAGACCTGTTTAAAAACAATAGCTTTCTGGAAGCTGAGGCGGCGGCTCCACAGTTAAGAGCACTCATTCTTGTGGAGGACATTGGCTTGGTTCTCAGCGTCCACGCTGTGGCTCACAGACACCTGTAACTTCTATTCCAGAGGATCCAATGCCCTCTTCTGATCTCTGTATCCACCCAGACAAACATATAGAAAATAAAGTAAAATAAATGAATAACATTTTAAATCTACATTTGAAAACAATAGCTTTAAAAATAAGACAATGAATAGTTTTACAAAGACCTCGTTCACTCACACGTATGCAATTCATGTTTCCTTCCCATACTGTGGCTTTAGTCCCCTGGGTCACGCGAACCTCACCACGACATGACCAGGTTGTCACCGCTCCTGGGAGCCTGCCAAAGAATGGACCCGTGGGGTCACAGGGTGACCTGGAGCAGCTGGCAGACTGGTGGAGGGTCTTAGCTGTCTCAGCGGGCATTTGTCATTGCTGCCATCTCTCCTTGTGTTTTCAATGTGTGTCTTCATCTCTTACAGGCTCCCTAGTGGAGTCATTGTCCATGCATTTGGGGCGACTGTGTGCACTATGAACTGGAAGGTAGATCTAGTGCAGGGTAGCTCAGCAGATAAAAATTCATAGTGTGCAAGCCGACACCCCGAGTTCAATCCCAGGAACCCAGCGTGGAAGGAGAGACTTCACTCCAGAGAAGCTGTCTGTTGACCTCCACATGCCGTGACATGTTCTCCCTCACCGCTGGTGGTGATAGTGGTGGTGATGAAGGCAGACCTGTCCTTAAATGTGCATTTAGTGGACTCTCCAGCCATCGAGATCAATTGTCTCCAGGGAAATTAAAACACAGAACTGCGTTCTCCTGATGAGGTATGTCTGGAGAACTGAGAACTCATTAAAATCCACAGTGTGGGTCCTGGAGAGATGGCTCAGCGTTAAGAGCACTGCCAGCTCTTGCAGAGACCTGGTTTCAATTCTTAGCACCCACATGACAACTCACAGCCAACCGTGACTTCAGTTCCAGTGGATTCAATGCCTTCTTCTGATCTCTGTGGGGACCAGGCACACACATGGTACCCGGGCATGCATACAGACAAATTACTCGTACATATAAAATAGCAATTTTTAAATCTCACAAAATCCAAACTGTTCCTGCACAGTGGTGCATGTATGGGATCCTAAGCCTTCAGGAGGCTGAGGCAGGGGGGCTACAAGTGTAGGATCACCTTTAGTTATACTTTGAGACCCTGTCTCAAAAAAAAAAAAGCTTCAGGGGGGTTTATAAAAATAGGATGTGAAGGTAAAAAGAGGCATAGGGGAGTTGGAGCAGTATGATCATGATACATCGTGTTTGTGTGTGAGGTCAAAGAATTAACTTTAAATGTCCCTTGAGAAACCCAAGTGTTCAGTAATTGCATTGGTACTATTTGCACACGACTGTTGTGTATTTAGCATGAGACAAAGCCAATGAAAATCTGAAACATCTTGATTATTTCTCCTCCTCCTCTTCCTTCCTTCCTTCTTTTCTTCTTATTTTCTGTATGATGAGCATTTTGCCTTCATGTATGTCTATGCTTCACGTGTGGGCCTGGAAGTCAGAAGAGGGCATCATGCCCCACAGAACTGAGCTTAAGGGTGATTGTGGACCATGATGTGGGTGCTGGGAACTGGGCCTGGGTCCTCTATAAGAACAGAGAGTACTCTTTACCACCGAGCCATCTCTAACAGCCCCATCTTGGCTCCTTGGCAAGCAGAGAAGCGGCTGAAGGAAAATAAGCCGCCTCCAAGGGTTCCAGGATGCACTTAGCAGATTCCCAAGAGTAAAAATGGTGCCACCCAGGCCGGGCGGTGGTGGCGCACGCCTTTAATCCCAGCACTTGGGAGGCAGAGGCAGGCGGATCTCTGTGAGTTCGAGACCAGCCTGGTCTACAAGAGCTAGTTCCAGGACAGGAACCAAAGCCACAGAGAAACCCTGTCTCGAAAAACCAAAAAAATAAAAAACCATAAAAAAAATGGTGCCACCCTGAGCATCAGTGAGGAAAGTGATATTAGTGAAGCACATACATCAAATGCCCATAAACCTGTAATAAGCTCATTGCCGACTCCAGATTGCCATGATATGGGCTCACTGTGCAGGTGCCTGGCTACCTTCCTTTTACTGCACTGTGTGGATACTGATAAGGGACGGTTTTCTTCCCTGGAAGTGTCCAGCTAGGGCTGGAGGGATGGCTTCACTGTTGAGTGCACTTGCTGATCTTCTAGAGGACATGAGTTCAGTTCCCAGTACCCATCCAGTCTTGTTTGGGTCCTGATTTCAGTCAATAAGACAGGGAAGGTAGATTTGGTTTTTCTGGGTCCAGTTTTTCTGGGCTAGTGTAGGGAGACACCTGCTGGTCATTGTTTTAAAAGCTTTTTTGCTCTAGAAAAGTTTTAAAAGGGTATGTAAAGCAAATAGGATAGCGTACTGCCCCAGCCCGTCTAGCCACTATATTTTCGTATGGACCTCCACCTCTCTCTATCCAACTCCATCATTTTTGTGGTTCTGTCTGGTAAGAGTTGATCAAGCACACCCAGGCTGAACGCCACACACGCTAGCGATGTGTCTGCGGCTAGCTGACTCACAGCTCTATCAAGTCAGAAAGTTTCCATCACTGCGCAAATGTCCTTCCCCCAGCAGCCCCCACCGGGCGACAATTGTTCCGAGTGTCCACTGTAGATTAGCTCTGCTCGCCCCAGACAGTCA
Source organism: Chionomys nivalis (assembly GCF_950005125.1). NCBI lineage: Eukaryota > Metazoa > Chordata > Mammalia > Rodentia > Cricetidae > Chionomys > Chionomys nivalis. The sequence continues at coordinate 121,149,207 of NC_080088.1, read as the reverse complement.
CACAAATGCCATCTCATGGTGCATGCCCTTTTGCATCTGGATTCTTTCACAATGTCCGGGAGGGTCTTCCACGCTCTCTCGAACCCTTTACTTTGCTTTTATTGCTACGTTCAGTCTTCAGTGCAGATGGGCCACATCCATTCTCCGGTTGATGGGTCTTTGGACTGTGTCCAGTTCCAGGCCATTCTGAATGAAGCCGTGCATGGGCTGAACTTGGTGTTCCAGTCTTTTGTGGGCCTGGGTTTACATCGCTCTTGTGTAAATACTTAGGGGGAAGTGCTGATCAAAGGCTACAGCTGTGGCTGACTTCATCAGAAACTGCCAGACTCCCTTCCCTGCCAGCAACGGACATGGAGCTCAGTCACATTTGGTGGTGTCAGTCACCTGATCTCTTCTAGTGAAATCTCCATATTTTTTTTATTCCATTTCCCTGATAACCAATTGTCTTGAGCACTGTGTTCAGTGATCATTTATCTATTTTCCTTTGTAATAAGGTCCAGTTAAATCTTTTGACCAATTTTTAATGTTTTTTCTTATTACTGAATTCTCTCTCTCTCTCTCTCTCTCTCTCTCTCTCTCTCTCTCGTGTGTGTGTGTGTGTGTGTGTGTGTGTGTGAACCAAGGAGCAGCTTGTAGGGTTTGCTTCTACCACGTGGAGCCCAGGGATCAAACTCAGATCATCAGGCTTGGCAACAGGTTTGAACTGGAAAGGCCTTTCCTCAGTGTGCATATCCCTTTAAATAATGCATCTGACTTAATTATACGCATGCCCAAATGTGCATATGAAGTCAATAGGGGATTCTCCCTGATGTTCACTCAGAGGACACAGTTTGCCTCACTGCACGTGCACCCAAGCCACTGCAGGAGGGATCGGTGTCTCCTGCTCTCACCTCAGACACAACTGCAGTGAGATGAATGGAATCCACCACTGTATGGCTGTTGGGAGAGATGCATCCCATTGTTCAGGGTGTGTGCCCGCAGTCCGGTGTTTGGGGTGCAGGTCGGAGTTCCTAGTTTGCTAAGAGGTGGTTGGTGCATTATTCAGAGATAGGTGTGTGTGCACAGTGTGTGCAGATCAGGGCCCCAGGCTGTCAAATGCATCATTAGAAGGCAGAGTGTTTGTAGCCCGAACCAAGCAGAGTTCTGGGTTGCCATTCTGTTCCGTATGCTTGCTGCCTCACCTTGAGGCAGGGTTTCTTGATGATCCAGAAGCCAGCCATTTCAGCTGTGCTGACTTGCTAGTGAGCTCCCAGGCACCTGCCTGTCTCTGCCCTTGATTGCTGGGGTTATGGGCACAGGCAGCTGTGCCTGAGTTTTTAGCTGGGTGGCCTTGTGACCACGCAGGCTCTGAAGTGAAGAAGCTGGTTCCTGGGTGCAGAGGCTTTGGAGCTGTAGTTTTGGTTTTCCTTCCTTCTGAGAAGCTTCATCGCTGGAGTCTAACCTCCATCTTTCTCTCCAATGTTATCTCTCTGCATCTTGTCTGAGAACACTCTCTAACGTTCTCTGGTTGGAAAATACTCTTACTTGTTTTTAATAGTTTTATTAATAAATTTTACACTTATATGTAGATCTAAGAGCACCTCAATTTACAGACTACATGTTTGGCAGCACACTACATCTCTGTGTGCACACATAGTAAGACTGCAAGTTTAGCCACACACTACGTCGCTGTGTGTGGACATAGTAGGACTGCAAGTTTGGCCACACACTACATTGCTGTGTGTGCACATAGTAGGACTGCAAGTTTGGCCACACACTACATTGCTGTGTGTGCACATAGTAGGACTGCAAGTTTGGCCACACACTACATTGCTGTGTGTGCACATACATAGTAGGACCACATGTTTGGCAGGACACCATATCTCTGTGTGTACATACAGTAGGACCGCATGTTTGGCTACACACTACATCTCTGTGTGTGCACATGGTATAAGGGGAGGGCTAAGCTGAAGAGCTGGACTTGTGGGAAGCTAATAATTACTGCTCCATCTCTTGAAATGATTTTTTACTTCTTCCATGAAGTGGTTTTGGTACAAAAACAAAACAAAACAAAAATAAAACCCCACCAAACTTTTTAAAAATTAATTTAAATTGTGCTCCTGTGCCCCTGTGTGTGAGGTGCCTGTGGAGGTCAAGAGGCGGTAGTGAGCCGCATGCCATGGATGCTGGGAACTGAATTCAGTCGTTCTGTAAGAGCAGTGGGCACTGCTAACTGTTGAGCTGTGTCCAGCCTTTGGACAGTGACCACCACTTCAGGGTAACCGTGTGAGTCCTCTACCTTTGTTTTTCTTCATAAAATTCTTTTTGGTGTTTGAGGACCTTGGCCTGTCTCTTCCAGTTGTGCCTTTACTACCTCCCAGATCCAGGTTTGCCCTCCCACCCGCTCTGCTCCCCCATGAAGTTAATACATGTTAACCTTGTTACCACTAGGGGGTGATGGAGGCACACTGCAGTGCCCAGGAGCATCTCTTCCTTGTTCCTTGTTGATTGAGTCCTGGGTTGTCTTTGATTTCTGACCATATGGTGGTACCCGAGTAAGATGTGCTCTGACTGTGACATAATTACTTGTGGAGCATGGTGTCACATCTTTTGATACATAGTTCACATGCCGAGCCTGGAGCCTGCGGGGGTACCCAGGCCCAGTGCACCTAGCCCCCACACTCTGTGTCTGGGTCCTCCAGAGGTGATTCAGCTGCCTTCCCTGTGATGCTTTGGGTCGCTTTGCCTGTGTCATCCCAGTGAAGTTCCTTTTAGTGATGTCTGAAGCCCAGCACTGGGGAGAGACACTCCAAGTTTGTCCCTGACAAGTGTGCCCTCTGATGATGGTGACTCATCTTGGTTGTCAGCTTGACACCTGAGAAGAGGGAACCTCAGCTGAGGGTCTGCCTCCATTGGGTTGGCTGTAGGACTAATCTGCTGAGCAGTTTTTGATTTATGTTAACTGGGGCAGGGGGACCAGCCCACGGTAGACAGTGCCATTCATTGGCATGTGGGTCTGTCTGGGCTGCTTCCGGACCTGAGCAAGCTAGTGAGGAGTGTTCCTCCTTGTCTCTGCTTCAGTTCCAGCCTCTAGGTTCCTGCCTTGACTTCCCTCAGTGATTATAGCCTGTAAACCAAGTCAAACCTTTCGTCCCCCAACTTACTTTTGGTCTCAGCAACAGAAAGCAGATTAAGAAACTGACCCATCTCTCTTCTGGGGATTCCAAGGTGAATTCAGACAGTTAACTCTCGTCAAGAACAGAGCCAGGAAGCAAGGGCTAGGTCGGGCTGTGTTCGTTTCAATTTTTATTTTGTGTGTGTATGTCCATGTGTGAGTGTGGGGGGGTGGGTATGCACATGTGTGTGCATGCATGTGAAAGCCAGGAAACAACCCGTGTTCTTCTGCAGGAGTCATACACTCTGGACTGTCTGTTTATCAGGATAAACTCTCCTGACAGTTGTCCATTAGCAATCTCTGAAACGGAATTTCTCACGGCCTGGTATGCAAGGGTCAGGCTGTCAGATCTGCCTATCACTGTGTCCCACGTGCGGGACTTGATGTATGTGCCGTCATGCCCGGCTTTTCCACATGAGTCCTGGGCCTCACGCAGGTCTTCATGGTTGCACGGAGACATCTCAGCTCCTAGGCTGCTCTCAAGCCTGGCTCTGCCTTTTAGCAGACCTTGGCTGGGCTTTGTAACATCTCCCAGTTTCCTCACCAACCTCAGCAGAATAACAAACTCAGAATTAATACGAGATGAGACACTGCAAGCCAAGTCTTTAGAATGGTATCACACACAATAGGTGCTGGGTTTCTGCCAGATGCCACTGCTGTTTACACACACACACACACACACACACACACACACACACACACCGTGTGCTTCTTAATGGTGACTATGTTCTGAGAATTAGTCAATTTTAGTCAGAATTAGTCAGTTTTGTTACAATAAAAGCTTTATAGACTGGTCCATGGTAACCCACTGCAGGTCTGGTCTACATGGCATAGCCTATGAGCCCCATATGCATGCACATATGTGCACACACATTGGCTCCACACCCACATACGGTGTTACCTTACCGAATGCTGTGGTCAGTTTCGACACAACGGTGAGTATTTGTGAATCCAAGCATCCCTAAGCATGGAAAAGCATGCTAAAGACACGGTGGAAACATGTGCTTGGAATATGTTAGCGCTACCATCACCTCAGCCCGTTACTGTTCCAGGGTTTGGCATCTGCTTCGTTGCAGACACTAGACTCGCGGTAGACGGTTCTAGATAAGTGACCTGCAGAGGAATGTTCTGTTCCCACAGAAAGAAGAAGTGAGGAAGCGACACATCCGTCTGCACATGGAAGGGACGCTCACCGCCAGGGACAAGGTCGGAGTGCAGGACTTTGTGCTACTGGACGCCTACACCAGCGAATCCGCCTTCCTGGAGAATCTTCGCAAGCGGTTCAGAGAGAACCTTATCTATGTACCGTAACCATTCCCATTCCTCCCTGGATGACCTTGAATGACCTCACCACAAAGGGCACGTAGGGGATGCTCTCCACCCAGCCGGGTAGAGACAGGAGTAACTTAAACCACCCTACGCCACAAGAGCTACTCCCTCAGTCCACCTAACTTGAGAATCTAGGAGCAGTCTAGGGTTTCAGGCAGCCACTGCTCTGCTCTGCCTTTCTTCCTGATGCAGTTTCTCTTGGCTTAACAACAGGATAGCAGCCAGTCCCCGAGTGGGCGTCTGGGCATTAGCTTCACAGACATCTCCCTGAGCACTGGTTGAACATGCAGGGCGAGCTTGCTTCCCTGCGCTCCAAAGCCCCGCGTTAGCCTCCCATTGCCAGCGCTTCTCCAGACTTCAGCTGTTGACTCTGCTCAGATTCACACTGTGTTCATGTTTGTGATCTAACCCCTACCAAAGACCCCTTGGAAGGCAGTCACAAACAAGCAAGGCACTTAATGTCTTAATGCAGAAAAAAAAAATATTTGGGTCCCTTTGAAAGTAAGTGGGGCGCTTTCAGATTCTGAGTTTGCTGTCTCACAGCACAGAGGGGCAGATGTCTACATTAAACACTCAAATCATTGCTGACAAGGTTTTTAATCACTCGGACAAAAATCAACTGTGGGGCTGGAGAGAGAAGAGCATTCTGATAAAAAATTCTCCGCTACTTTAATCAATGTAACCAGAGCCTTGAGGGTGGGAAGTTGTGCCTGGTCTTAGGGTCAGTCCTGATGACCCTGTTACCTCATGTCATTTACACTCTGCTTATACAGAAAGTTTGTTTCCATTTTATAATTAAGGGTGATGATTCTGAAGGTCAGGATAAAACATACAATTTAAGAAATATTTTTTTCTAGTAACCTTGGTTTCAACACACTGAATTATAACATATAATACAGTATATACTACATATATATAGTATATACACACACCATATAGTATAATACACATAAATATATAGTATATACACACACTTTATAGTATGTATACACATGCACACTCACTATAAGAGAAATATTTTTGTTTATGTTGAGATCCTGTCCCCTCCTCAATGGAACCTTCCAGAAGCCCTGTAGCTAATTTGCCTTCCCACGCATTGCCTTCTGCACACCTCTGAACATGACACTATTATACGTACACAGAATTCCTCATGTGTGGTGTGGTCCCTTCCTTCAGACATACATCGGGACCCTGCTTGTGTCCGTGAATCCGTACCAGGAGCTGGGGATCTACACTGCGAGCCAGATGGAGCTTTATCAAGGGGTTAACTTCTTTGAACTACCACCACACGTGTAAGCAGCTGCTCCAGGGTCGTGGCCTAAACCCACATGCCTTTTTCCCCCCCCACTGTATATTTTTCCCTCTCTCTTCCTTCTTCATATCTGTCTGTCCATCCGTCCGTCCATCAGTCCATCCTCCGCCTCCGTGAAGGATGCTCCTTAGGTCCTCAGAAATGTGAGTGGCTAGGGAGTCATCTTCTCTAGGATGTGGCACTGTGGCGCCACCTGCTGGTGTCTTGGAGTCACTGCAGCTAAGGACCCCTTTTCTTGCCTGGTTGGCACACTGGGCTTTACTCAGTCTCCTGCTTCCCTCTGCTGCTAACTTCTAGGCTAGTTCTCCCCTTAGGTGTCTTGGAGGCGAAGCCTCCTCTTAAAACAGCTACAGATTTCCCCTCAGCACCACCAGTGGTTCCACCACTGAGCCCTGAGCTTGCCAGCTCTCAGGAGAGCTTAGGTCTCGCTTCTGATCTCAGGAATAAAATGCTCGTGGTAGACTCACCTCACGGGCTGACAGTATTGGAGTTTTTAATCTTTGCTTTCCCCTGCACTTCAGGTGTTGAGGAAAGAGAAAACAGTATTTTATCGTATTTATAATGCTATTTAATACTTAGACAAGATGTTTCTACCTACGGTTAGTAGAATGTCTCACAGGGGTGTGATTTAGGCTTATTCTCAAAAGAAATGTAAATAGATTTTTTTTAAAAAAAGGAAATTCGGTGGAGCTCGATGTGCATTTGATGGTAGACAGTGTGTTTGATTCACAATCTCTAGAATCAGATCGATTAGGCTGTCTCAGTCCCTTACTGTTGCTGGGATGAGCTATCACGGCAAAGGCAACTCAGGGAACAAAGGGTCAATTCTGCCTCACCGGTGAAGGCTAAGGAGGCAGGAGTGGGAATCAGCTGGTCAAGCACATCCGCAATCGCAATCGGGAAGCAGAGATACTGTATCCTCACTACTGTTCAGTCTTCCGTCCCTAGTTACACAGTCCAAGATCCCAGGCACGGCATCAGTGGCGGGCAGTCTCCTCAGACCAGCCCACATCCCAAGTGATCCTAGGTTCTGCCATGTTTGCATTTACCACCAACGGGTAGATTCCGACAAGGTGCCCCTTGCCTTTGACTCTGTCACAGAAGTTTGTCATCAGTGTTCTCTGTGGCAGGCCACTCAGACGATCCCGGCAGAGGGGTTTTTCTGAGGTGCTACAGTCTCTCTGGGGCCTCCCAGAGAGGGGCATCTGGTCTTTCTGCCCAGTCGCATTAGCGCCAGGGCAAGTGAGCAGCATTAAGAAGCAGTGTGCTTCCGCCCACTCTTCCCCTAGCTATGCCATCGCCGACAATGCCTACCGCATGATGTGCTCAGAGCTAAACAACCACTTCATCCTCATCTCTGGAGAGAGCGGGGCTGGGAAGACAGAGGCCTCCAAGAAGATCCTCCAGTACTTCGCAGTGACCTGCCCGATGACGCAGTCACTCCAAATAGCCCGAGACAGACTGCTGCTGTCCATCCCAATTCTGGAGGTGAGTGGCCTTAAGGACCCCTGTGGGAACTTCCAGGAGGCCCCAAGGAAAAGAAGCCCTTTTCCTATGCGCCCAGTAAAAATAGGCAAGTGAGTGCTGAGAAAGAGGGGTTTGACAGGTGCTGTCACAGAGAAGGACATGACCTTGAAGTGAGGCGCGCAGGTTCGGATACAATCCCCAGCAGCCTCAGCAAAGCCCTCTGGCCCAGAGCCAGTCTTCCCAGCTGAGGAAATTGTCTGCTCAGGATGCTGGAGTCTCCTGAGGCCTTGGGCCAGGGGCATGAATGACAATGGCACACGAGATTAGTATCTCCCGCTAACTGAAATCATCTGGATTGTCACTGCTACCATGACAATGCACCAACCTGCGCCCTGCGTGCCTGCCCTGTCTGTAGGAGATGCTCAGCTATCCCGGTTTGCAGCTGGCCCTTGGGTGTGGGGCGGGTGTAGCGGTAGCTGCCAGTCGCGCACACTGAAGCCACACACTGTCCTGGGTGATTTCTAATAGCTCTCCTCTGAGATTCTAGGGGGACCCCCACCCCCCCGCTTTTCCTGTGTCCAAATACAGCGTTAGAGTTGGCTCCTCTGTGGCTAGGGACCATTTTTAGAAGATAAGTGCGGTTTCCCTCTTTAGCCCCTCCCACCGCCCTCCATTTTCACGACGAGCATGTTGTTTGGGGGCGGGGACTTGCCAGGCTTGGTGAGCCGGAGCGACACGGTGTGACGTTTGTATTCAAAGGCTTTCGGAAATGCCAAAACACTCCGGAACGACAACTCCAGCAGGTTTGGAAAATACATGGACATACAGTTTGACTTTCAGGTATGTCGTGGTCCCGTGCAGGCTCTTGGGGTCCCTTTACCTAGGTAACTTTTGGGAAAGAGGCATCATTGACCCAAGCGGTGGGAAAATCCAGGATCTGGATCATTTTTAAAAGTCTGCGTGTGGGTGTGTGTATAGGCATGCGTGCTGCAGGTGCGTTCCTGAGCACATGACACCCATATGGAGGTCAGAGGACTTTTCAGTCCTCACCTTCTGCCTTGTTCGAGACAAGGTCTCCTGTTCCACCGCTCCGCAGGTCAGGCTAGCTAGCCTGTGAGCTTCCTGGGGAACTCTGCTTCCCATCTTACTGTGAGAGCGCTGGGACTGTGGACATGCGCGGAGGATCCCAGGCAGCTTTATCTGCACCATCTCCCCAGGTCCCACCTCATCTTCCACCCCACCCCCTTCTATGTCTTCATGGCCAGTGCTGGGTGTGGGCAGACACACGGATGTCTAGGAAGCCACACACACAGCTGCTGGAGTTCATAGGTGAACCTATTAGAAGATGATAGATTGCATCAGAGTACAGCCAACTGTTGTGGCACATAATCCCAGCACACAGGGGGGCTGAGGCAGGTGGGTAGCCATGGATTTGAGGTCAGCCTGGGCTACAGTGTGATACGGGCGGTGTTCCACTTGCAGAGGTTTCCCACGGATGCATAAACATGTCCACAACAGTCCTGCTCACAGCATCAGACTAGGTACAGCATCCAGCACAGACAGGGCTCCTTGTCCACCCACAGAATGGCTACGGCGGGGTGTGTTTACACAGTGAGGTGACACAGATATACCACAGCTTGACGTCACACAGGTGGGCCCTGGCGATGGACAGGTTGCCATTTTTCACAGAGCTTGAAAACAACCCATTGTGTAGGTGCGTGACCTTTCTCAGACAGGGCAGGGTAGGGAATACCTTCCACTCTGTGAGCCGGACAGCCTGGATCCAAATACCACCTGTTGTAGTATGAAGGCAGTCATGAGCAGCATGTGAAGGAATGAAGGAATGAATGAATGAGGCGGTGCTACATACGGAATTTAACACATCTGTTGCATGTCAGTACATATGTTCTTACAGACACATATATATTCCAAGTGGCAGGCTGGGGTGTGGCGGGTATCTGGGGTTGTAGAGCAGCAGCTAACTCTGGCTGGCTCAGGGCCTCCCAGAAGCTGGTCTATGAGCTGCTTGTGGCATGTTTATAGACCCTGAAAGACATTTCCTGGTTCTGCGTGGATTCAGGCTTCTTTTGTAATCAAATTTAACACATACACTGGAAATGTCAGCTCAGTGCATTTTGCATATATGTCTGTCCATGGGGCCGGGGGTTACCACTCAAAGCAACATGTAGAAATTCCCAGCAGCCAGAAGTAGCCCCAACAAGAGTTGCCATTCCAAGGGTTGCCATGGTACTAGTCCCTCAATCACAGTTGTGTGGAGCTGATTCTCACAACAGGGTCACATAGGTCAAATAGGTTTCTCAAATGTATCATGTTGACTGAGGAAAGCCAGGCATAAAACATATAATGCAGAGTAGAATGCCCCACACTGTAGCCCCTAGAACTTACTACAAAGCCCAGGCTTGCCTCAACTCTATGGCTACCCCCTGCCTCAGTCCCTTGAGGACTGAGGTTATATGCCACAACACTTGGCTATACACGGGATTGCATGGCAACAGTCTCACTGCATAGAACCCTGTCATTGCTGTGATCCGCCATTTTCTAATGGGTTCACGCGTGAACTCCAGCAGCCACGTATGTGGGTTCCTAGACACCCATGTCCCCACCCGCACCCAGCACTGTCAGATGTGATTCTTGTCCATCAAGAACTAGAACTGTGGTGATAAACTCAAAATCAGTAAGGGAGTGAGGTGGGGCCAGGGGGTTGGCTCAGAGGGTAAAGTCACCAAGCCTGGCAGCCTGAGTTCAGTCCCAGGGCCCTCGTGGTAGGAGGGAAGAACTAACCCCTGAAAGTGAGGGTCCTCTGACCTCCGCACCCAAACTGAGGTGCATGTGTCCTCGCCCCCTCACCACACACACAAATATAGAAAAGTGATGACATATGTAATTTTAAAAAATCTGTTTGTGTATATAAGCACGTGGTATGTGTGTGCGGGTGCCCAGAAGCTGGAGTTACAGGAGGTTGTGAGCTGTTTGGCAGAGTGCTGGGATTTGAACTCCTTTCTGGAAGAGCAGGACATGTGCTGTCTCTCCAGCCATGCTTTAGAAAAAAAATCCTTTTCAAAATCACCACCAGAGTCAGTAGAGATGAGGTCATCTTTCCAATGAATGAGGAACTGGAGAGAGGGCTCAGAGGTTGAGAGCACTGGCTGCTCTTCCAGAGGTCCTGAGTTCAATTTCCCGCAACCACATGGTAGTTCACAAGCATACATAAATAAAAATAAAACAAACTCATTCAATCCAATGACACCAAGTGTTAATGGTGATTTTAGAAGACCTTTACCTCACACCATACACAAAAATTAAATTGTGTGAGTTAGCAAGACAGTTTGGTGTGCGCAAGCACTTGCTCCACAAAGGTGATGGCCAAGGTTTGGTCCCCAGAACCCACATGGTGGAAGGATGGAACATCGAAATCCTGAAAGTCATTCTCTGACGTCCACATAGGTGCTGTGGGACATGTGCATGCCTGCTTGCACACACCTACACATACTAATACATACACATTTTAAGTTATTTTAAAATTAGCACGAGAGACTATAGTCCAAAACATTAAATGGTAAGACAGGCTGAGAAAGTACCTTCCTGACCTTGGAATGGGCAAAAAATAGCCTAGAAACATCAATCATCGACCCTGAGAGACTGTTCAATTAATTCAAATCTGTGGGAGATGAGGCAGGAAGAGCGCGAGCTCAGGGCTAGCCTGGACTACACAGTAAAGCTGAAGTCAGTCTGCTACTGAGACTCCCCCCAAAACCACCCTAAGCTAGACCTCTGCGGTTGGTCAGGCCCACAGCAGGGAGGGGGGCTTGTCAGAGCTATCCCCCTGCATTTTTTTGTTTCACAGGGCATCCCCGTAGGTGGGCATATCATCAGTTACTTGATCGAAAAATCCCGCGTTGTCTACCAAAACCACGGGGAGCGGAATTTCCACATCTTCTACCAGCTGCTAGCGGGTGGTGAAGTGGAGCGCCTCACCTCCCTGGGGCTTGAGCAAGACCCCCAGCTCTACAAGTACCTCTCACAGGTTGGAAGGAGCAGAGCCCCACTTTGGTGGCCCTCGGGAGGAGGGAGCTGGGTGTTTGCTGTTCTGGTTGGACCTTCCTGCATGATACAAGCAAGCTAGCACATCTTCTCTGCTGACGGGCAGCCTTCTCACCTTGGTAAAGCAACCCAATGTCTAATTCCCGGTAAAAATTAGATTCGGTTGAACAATCTCAGAAACAGAGGGAACACCACCAGGGGCAGGACACTGGCCTGTGCGAGGCCCTGGGTTTGAAACCCAGCACCAACTAAAATGAACAAACATGTTGGAGCCAACCCTCAGATATGTAGATGTGGTCCTTCCAGAGTGGGATGGGGATGCCAGAGCTGGTATAGGAATGCAGCTCAGTGGTCCAGCACCGGCTGGGGATGCACAGGGTCCTGGTTTTCAGTGTCACGCAACACTCCCCTTAGGTTTGTCACACAGTCAAGGTAGAGTTGCTGGTGCAGGTCTGACAGGTATTGCTGTCCCTCTCTGCCCCATCCACCAATCTGGAAAGAACTCTCCCCAGCTCCCCGCCTTCCACTGTGAGGTGGAAAGAGCTCAGCCGTCCCTGTGAGTGGGCCTGGGAGTTAGCGCTGTCAGAGGGACATTCAAAGATTAACTCCGAAGCATTCATTTCTCTGCAGCCTGTGCCAGGATTCTACAGTACCCAGGCTGTGTGAAGCATTTGGTCCCATTAGCACCTTTCTTTGCCCAGAGCTGCCCCCACCCCACTTTCCATCTCACTGGGCCTGGCCATTCGCACTGAGGTGGCCAGGTAGAATGCAGGGGAGAGAGAGCAAAGGTTACAGGAAAGTGAGGACCAGCGTGGCACAGAACCCTTGGGAGGAAAGCAGGAATGATTTTAAAGAGCCAAGTCGAATGGAGAGGAGTGAAGAATCTCCTCAGACAATCCTATATCTGAGAAGCCCAGAGCTGGCTTTCAAAGCCAGGCTGAGGTGGGTTTGCTTTACGTTTCTTTTTAAGGACCTGTTCTTCCAGTGTAAGCACGTGTCTGTCATCTTTGATGCCTGATCTGGGACTGAAACAGAGTGAAGTGACAGAAACCTCAGTCACTTCTCCAAACATCTCGTGTTCCCTTTGAGAACCACATCTCTCTCTTGGAGACACACAGACACAGACAGAGACACAGACAGAGACAGACACACAGACACAGACAGACACAGATACGACACAGACAGACACACAGACTCAGACAGACACACAGACTCAGAGACACAGACACACAGACACAGACAGACACAGATACGACACAGACAGACACACAGACACAGACAGACACACAGACGCAGAGACATCGACACACAGACACAGACAGAAACACGGACACACAGACAGAGACATGGACACGGACACAGACAGAGACACAAAAACAGACACACAGACAGAGACACAGACACAGAGACAACACAGAGACACAGACACACAGACAGACACAGAGACGACACAGACACACAGACGCCGAGAGAGACACAGAAACACAAGCAGACACAGAGACAGAGACATGGACACAGACACAGAGACACAAACACAGACACACAGACAGAGACACAGACACACAGACAGACACAGAGACGACAAAGACACAGACACACAGAGACAAAGACACAGACACACAGACACATAGACAGAGACACCGACACACAGACAGACACACAGACAGACACAGACACACAGACGCAGACAGAGACACAGACACACAGACAGACACACAGACAGAGACAGAGACACAGACACAAACATAGACACACGGACAGAGACACAGACACACAGACAGACACAGAGACGACACTGACACACAGACAGACACAGAGATGACACAGACAGAGACACAGACACGGACAGAGACAGAGACACAGACACACAGACAGAGACACCGAGACACAGGCAGACACACAGACACAGACAGACACAGAGACGCAGACACACAGACAGAGACAAACACACACACCTTTATTTTTATAGGTTTTTCCCCCTGACCCAACTGCTTTAACCGGACCCATATGCCCCACTGGCTTTGCCAATGTGTGTTTGTTTTGTTTTGTTTTTAGCCCATTTCCTGATGCCCCACAGTGTCGGGGAAATGTCCAGCAGTTTGCACTGCTCTAAACCAACTGTGTGTCTCAGAGAGACAGATGTGCACACACTTTGCCTGCAGGGGGCAGGAAAAGATGTGGGAAGGGACAGCTGCTCGGATTCCATGGAGATCCATTCTAGGACCCGCCATAGATGCTCAGCTCAAGTCTTATATAAAATACCAAAGGGTTTGCATATGACCTATGCATCCTCCTGTATATGATAAGTTGTCTTCAGGTCCTTTGCATGACCAAATACAATACAAATGCTGCTTTAGGAAGTTACGGGGGGCTATGGAGATGGCTCAGTCACTAAAGTGCTTGCCCCCGAAGCATGACGACCTGAGTCTGAATCCCTGTCATCCACATCAAAAGTGAGGAGGCAGAGACAAGAGAGAGGGCCCTTGAGGCTCAAATCCAGCCAGTCTAACTGAAGAGGACTCCCACATAGTTGGGGTTTCTTCCCAGACCCCAGATTAGTCACAAACCACCCCCAAACACCTGTTTTCACAGAGAGACGCCTTGTTAGCGGGAAAGAAAAGCTGAAGTGGCTGCTTCCCGGCTCGGTCCTTGCCAGCGTCATTTTTAAGAAGAGAAAGAGGGAATATCTGGGTTGGGACGGGCTACGATGAGGTGGTAGGGGAGACAGAGGGCAAGGGAGAAGAGGGAAGGAACAAGGGAAAGGAGGTAGGGATATCTGTCCCAGAGGGGTTGGGGGACAAAGTACTGCCTCTGGATAGAGAGAAGATAGATATGACCCATAGGAAAATGGCAGTTTAGAAAGGTAAAGGGGAAACCCATGTTAGGATGAAGTGTTTAATTTTAATTGGGCATATTAATTAGGTGAGCCAAAGGGGCCTTTTTTGGTTTTTGGTTTCTTTTTGTTGTTGTTGTTGTTGTTGTTGTTGTTGTTTTTCAAGACAGGGTTTCTCTTTAGCTTTGGGGCCTGTCCTGGAACTAGCTCTTTTAGACCAGGCTGGCCCCAAACTCACAGAGATCTGCCTGCTTCTGCCTCCTGAGTGCTGGGATTAAAGGTGTACGCCACCACCAGGCTCAAAGTGGGTTTCTGATTGCTAGATTTCAATACTTTGATATCTGGACCTTGGTGGTAGACCTCAGGAGGAGGAAGTAGCCAAATAAGAGAACAGACCTTGGTGGCTAGCTTTAGAAATGTAATCTAACAGTTTTTAGCAAGGCAGAGGGACTGGGGAGAAGGCTAAGGCGAGTGTCCCCTCACCAACCAAGTCAGTGATCCCCAGGATCAGTGAGAGACCCCAACTCAAAAAATAGGGTTGAGGGTGATCGACTTCTGACCTCTACGCACAGACTCATGGGCACAGTAGTTAAACACTGTTATACTGTACTGTTTAGGGAATAATAACAGAAGTCTGCACATGCTCAGTGCATTGTAACTTACCTGAGTATTTTTGGTTGAATGTGAGAATACAGAATTCACAGACATGGAACTTGATTTTCTAAAACAGGGAATTTTATTCTGACTGATTCTCAGTGAACACTGTCTACAATACAGACACATTTTAATACGATAGATCTTTAGGTAGCCAACAAACTGGGAACACCTTATATTCCAAATGCAAAATAACTTTTATTTATTTATTTATTTATTTATTTATTTATTTATTTGGTTTTTCGAGACAGGGTTTCTCTGTGGCTTTGGAGCCTGTCCTGGAACTAGCTCTTGTAGACCAGCAAAATAACTTTTAAAATGTCTAAGCTGTTTCCTCTTTAAGTTGCGACGTTGTAGGCCCAGCAACATGGCTTAAGGGATAAATCCACTTGTATCAAAGTCTGATGATGTAAGTTCTATCCCTGGCTGGCACATGATTAATAAAAACCCAGAGACAGTGAAATGCCAGTACACCTGGCTTCACATAGAGGAGGAGAGAACAGACTCCTGCAGGTTGTATCTCGTCTCCACATATCCTGGCGTGCATATGCCCACACATATATACATACACATAATAAATAAATACATGCAATAAAATTGGGACATTAGTGGATCTGTTATTTAAAAGGCAGCACTCAAAATTAATTGAAAGTCTGATCCCGTCTCTGCTGCCGATCAGTGCGTACTGCCTGTCAGTCAGTCAAGTGCGCATCCTCCCCTCCTCCATGGGGCTGCCTCCAGTCTAGCCCTGCAGTGAGGGATTTTTATTGTTTTGTTATTTGCTGCATATACCCAAGCGCATCAGGGCCGTCATCCAAATTTAAGGGCTGCTATTTCTTTGCATGTTTCAGCTGATCCCGTTTAGACAAACGCCTTCCAGTTATTTAGCAAAATGAAAGAGGAAATGTGGTTTGAAACAGGTGCTGAAAATACAGATCACTAGCTTTGAAAGTTTCTCATGACAGGGATTTTTAAAGATGAAATACCAAATAAGATTGAAAACAAGAAGTCGCCAGCAAATGATCTCTGCTGGGTGGTTTAAAAGCGTGTCTACAGTTTGGGACGTTACAGGAGTGGGTTCTGAATGATCAGAGAGCCACTCCGAGTTAGGAACAGGTGTGTGCATGTTCAACTGTCGTTAAAATGCCACAAACTGATCCAATTGTGTCATAGGGTCACTGTGCCAGAGAGTCGCCTATCAACGACAAAAACGACTGGAAAACTGTGTTCAATGCCTTTTTTGTCATTGATTTCACAGAAGCTGACCTTGAGGTAAAGGCCCTGGGGTTCTGTCTGGATGGGAACTACCCTGTTTTCCTGGGGTTTTGGTCACTGTAGGACCACTGAATTTAGCAAATAAAAACACTTGTCAAGGCTGGAGGATAAGCAGTTAATATCCCAGATATGGCTACGGCATCAAGCAGTCGACAGAGACCCGGGACATGGCAGTGGGATGGTGCAGTCGGTAGAGGTCTTGATCCCCAGAACCTGTGTTGACAGCGGGTGTAGGAGCTGAAGAGATAGCTAAGTAGTTAAGAACACTTGTAGCTCTTGCAGACAATTCGTTTGGTTCCCATTACCCATGTCAAGTGGCTGGGAACCACTTATAACTCCAATTCCAGTGGACTCAATGTTAGATAATATTTTTTTAAATAGACTTATTTTATGTGTATGAATGTATGTATGTATGTTGGTACACCCCATATGTGCCTGATGCCCACATAGGCCAAAAGAGGGCGCCAGATCCCCTGGATCTGGAGTTACAGATGCCTGTGAGCCCATCATGTGGATGCTGGGGAAAGAACCTAGGTCCTCCGTAAGAGCAACACATGCCCATGGCCACGGAGCCATCTCTCCAGCCCCCTAAGAAAAAGAAAGCCAGGTGTTATTGTGCACACTTGTGATCTCAGCAATGAAGAGGCAGAGGAAAGGGGCCTTGGGCTCGCATGGTAAGTTCCAGGCCAGCAAGAGAACTGGTAAACACAAATAAGCACGATGCCTGTGAGCTGACACCTGAGTTGTCCTCGGTTCCGCACACTCAAATGCAAACACATGCATGCACATGCATATGGACGTGCACATGTGACCATGCATAGGGTGAAATATAGGATATGTTGTAATGCAAGCACTTGGAGATAAATAACGAAGAATACTGAGTGTAAATCTGCCTCATGTGTTGTATGGAAACAATTATAAAAGATCAGTCAGCCTAATCAAATAGAAAATGGGCACTTTGCTCTTTGTTCAGCTTGTTTCTGCAGTGTGCACAGAGGGAGGTGACATGGTCCCTGCCCAGGTCACATCCAGTCCCGATTTGACCCATTGGGCTTGCACATATACTCTTTGTTTACTCTTCAATTTTGAAACAACTTGCATCATGGGTAAACATTGAATAGAATTTTGGTTTTTGATTTTCCATTCTGATTATAAATCTGTTTATCTTTCAAGAACTAAATGTCGTCTTATAAAATGAGAATATTTGAGACTATTTGAAAACTGAATGGATTACCTGTGGGGATGGTTTGTTTGTTTTGAGACATGGTCTTGCTATGTAGCCTGTGCTGGCCTGGAACGCTAGTGATCCCCCTGCCTCAGCCTCCCAAGTGTAGAGTTACAGGCATACATTATCCCTGCTAGCTGGGAATTTGTTTTATAAACTGTTTTTTAATAAGAATGTTTTGTTTTGTTTTTTGGAGAAAGGGTTTCTCGGTGTAACAGTCCTGTCTATCCTGGAACTCACTTTGTAGACCAGGCTGGCTTCACAGAGATCAGCCTGCCTATGCCTCCCCAGTGCTGGGATTAGAGGTGCGTGCCGCCGGGCTTATAAACTGATTTTATAAAATGGATCTCTGTAAGTTCGAAGCCAGCCTGGTCTACAGAACTAGTAACAGGGCAGCTAGGGCTATTACACAGAGAAACCCTGTCTCAAAAAACAAAAAAATAAATAAATAATAAAATGCTTATGTACTTATATTTTGTGCTGGGGAATGAGAGTGGCTCCCATCCAGTCTCTACTCCTCATTGAGATCATTAGTACCGGAAGTGACAAGGGCCCATTTCTAGCGAGGAGGCAGCTGGCTCTGTGAACTGGGCTGGGGTTTGGGGGAGGAGACATCTCAATGCCATTTGTCATAGAGGTGCTGCTGACTCCCCTGCCTCTGCACCCTGCTTGCCTACATCTCTAGAACCTCTTTGGGATCATTGCCAGCGTCCTACACCTGGGCAACATTTGTTTCAAGGAGGACAAACAAGGTTGTGCCAGCGTTCCGGACACACACGAAATCAAGTGGATTGCCAAGGTGACCTTCCTTTTCTGAAGAGCAGGGGGGTGGGGAGCCTGGTCCCCAGTGCCCACAGCAGCCCAGATGGCCAGTACTACGAGCTTTTGCTGATGCCAGTTAGGAAGATTATGGGGAGCTACGACCACCGAACTTGCTTCTGTCTTTTGTTTCTGAGATAAGATCTCTCTACACAGCCTAAGCTGGGCCTGGCCTGGATCATCCTGTCTCTGCCCCCTGAGTGCTGAGATTACAGGAGTGAACCACCAGAGCTGGTTCAGTGAGGCCCTTTTCTCCCTAAAGTGACGAGGGTGGGGGACCCTGGACCTGGAGAGGACACAGGTTCTCTACAGTCACTGAGTGAGAGCCGAATTCCTTCACGCAGCTCCTGGGGCTCTGCCCGGCGGTTCTCCTGGAAGCTCTCACCCACAGAAAGATTGAAGCCAAAACAGAGGAGGTGAAAAGGGAGAGATATGTGTCCCCCACCCATGACTGCCTGGCTCAGATGGTAGCTCTCTGGTGTCCTCTGTGGGTAACAAACCTCCAAACCCAGCCCACCAGGCCCTGAGCGGTCCAGCTCTTGCTGGGATCTCAGCCTTGTCTTCCGACACCCACACCCCTATTCCTCCACCCTCTGTTTCTCCATCCTCCATTAATCATCCCACCTCCCACCCCTCGTCTCCTTCCCCGTCTCTTTCCCTCCCCCTCCCCCCAGCTCATGCCTTGGACTTGCTGCCTCCTCTTGTGCATGCTGCTCCCTCTGCTGGAATGCCTTCTCCTGTTCTTCATGCTTTAGCCCCGAGAGCCCTCAATCAAGGCCCTTTCCCTGATCACCTGCCTCGACCTCACCTTTCTCCTCATGGCACCTGTCACTGCACCACGGCCTTTCTCTGTGTGGTTCTTTGTGTGTTTGTCAACACTCCCACCTCTGCACCAAGCTCAGTCCGCAAACACCAGGACACCAGTCTGGGTCCTGGTCTCCGAATTTGTATTCTTTGCTCAGTCCCCATCAAAGACTAATGTGAAAACTGAGGGGCGGGGCCCATTATGTCAGTAAATGATGCACCTTACCCTTCCTTTCAGGTGATATGCCCACTGACAGTAGAGCTCTCTGTCTATGCTAGAGATGCCATGGCAAAGGCCATATACGGACGGACATTTACTTGGCTGGTCAATAAAATCAATTCCTCCCTAGTCAACCAGGTGGGTTAGCATGTGTTGCACGTCTCGTTTTCCCTGAAGTGGTGATGTCTTAAAATCATCATAGTAAAGAGGCTGTGAAGGATGGACTGTACGTGCCTCGTGGACAGGGGTTCTGTCTTATCGGGTCTTCCAATGCCTTGCACACAGTAGGTGTGCACCTCAGATGACTTGGCAGTACTTCCTGAAGTCTGGTGCCCACAGCACCTGTGGTATACCAGATGGCTCTGGGTGCACACAGCAGCTTTCTACAGCCATAGAATTTTAATAATGCCTAAGAACATGCAGCTGACCTCCGAGTGCCTGCTTTTAAGTGGGTCATTTCTCCTTTTTAAGTGGAATCAGATAAGATGGGAGTTTATTTAAAGCCAGAATTAAGGCATGACTGTAGGCCTAAGAGCAGAATACAGACTGGGGGAAGTAGCATCTCCGTTCATTCCGACAGAAGAGCCTGCTGTGTCCTGTTAAAAACAGTAAGTGGCCCTGGACAGTTCAGCAGTTAAGAATGCTATTGTTTTCGCAGAGGACGCAAGTTCAGTTCCCAGCATCTGCAAAGGGTGGCTCACAGCCACCTATAATTCCAGTTCTAGGGGACCCAGATGACCTTTTTTGGCTTCTGTGCATACTGGAACACATGTGGTATATGTGCATACACACACACATAATTATAAATCTTTAAGTCAGTAATAATAAGCATATTTTCTATGGCTCCAACTGAGCTCCACAAGTTGGGTGATGGAAAAGTGTAGAAGTTTACTTAGCTTAGGGTTCTGGAGGCTGGGGAGTTAAGAGCACCATGCTGTATGTAATGGAGTCTCCTCCAGCACCCTGACATAGAAGAGGATGGCCCACTGTAAGGTAGGGTGTGCTGGTGAGTGCCCCTCACCGTCTCAGTGCCCCCTCCTTGGGACCTTGTCTTCCAAATATCAATATTAATGATCTGAAGGTATTTCTGACATGTGGTCTTTGGGGAGACACGCTGAAACCACAGCCTCGTTGGGAGGTGCCCACCTTCGCTGGTATAAAGTGGAATTCATGCCACTGCCTCCTCTCACCTGGGCACACACTTCCTGGGCAGTTTGTAGGTCACTTTTCATTGCTGGTTTTTGGATCAATGCAAACCTCGGAGACTGGAGAGACATGAAATCATAATGAGAAGCAGAAGGCAAGGTGTTACTGGCCTAGACAAGCCACAGGCGGGTCCAGCCGGGGGGCTGGCAGGAGGAGCATCCTGACAGGCCCCAGCAGTTGCCCTGTGAGCCACTGCAAAAGAAGGCAGGAACCATGAGCTTTAGAGTCTCAACCTTGGGGACAACAACAGGGCTCTGAATACCGCAAAATGACAAAACCAGCTGGATCAGTCCATTTTCCCCTACCATGGTGATGATGAGAGGGATGAGCATCACCCGGCAAGAGAGGAGATGCTCTGTGCATCGGCTCTGGGCTCTCTCTTCACAGGAATTCAGCAGCAGTGTGTGACAGGCGCTCCGCTCGGATGTTCTTACCTAGCTGATGACCCGCCCCAGAGGCCCTACTTCCAAACTCCACGGTCAAGTTTAGCTTCCTCTTAAAGCCTCGCGGTGGGGATTAAGTTTCTAGCTTTGAGTAAAAGCTAGAAAGATGGCGCAGGGGTTAAAAGCACTTGCTGCTCTTGGAGAGGACCCAAGTTTGGTCCCCAGCATCTGCGTCAGGCAGCTCACAGCTGCTGTAACACCAGCTCCGGGATTCAACACCCTCTTCTGGTCACTGCGGGTAACTACAAGCAGGTGGCAGACACACACACTAAAATATAAATACTTTAAAAAATGAAGTTTTGGAAGCTACACAGACGGCCCAAGCCACAGCACAGCGGCTAATGGCATGCATCCCTCCCCCGCCCCCGCTAGGATTTCACCCAGAAGACCGTGATTGGGTTGCTGGACATTTATGGCTTCGAAGTGTTCGACAAGAACGGGTGAGTGGTCACTGCTGCCTGCTGTGCTTGCCTCTGTGGTTTCAGTGAGAGTCTACGCCATGGTTAAGGAGCTGGAATTGGTTTTCCTGTCCCTTGACCTACAGGTCCCCGCAGACCTCAATTCACACACTGTTCTAGGCAAGTGCTCTGCCCATAGGCTGCCTCCCCAGCCACTCAAACACTGACCCGTTTCCATGTGGTCCTTCCCGCCACTCTAACACTGACCCGTTTCCACATGGTCCTTCCCGCCACTCAAACACTGACCCATTTCCACATGGTCCTTCCCGCTTACTAGCGGACTGATCTATAGAGAAGAACTGTGCACTCACCAAAAAGTGGTTTGGTGGTTCCTGGCCTATCTATATGATTTGCATGACCGAAATTCCCCGCATCTTTAGTTTTGAACAGTTCTGCATAAATTATTGCAACGAGAAACTGCAGCAGCTGCTGATAGAGAGGACGCTGAAGGCCGAGCAGGCTGAGTATGAATCTGAAGGCATCGAGGTGAGCAATGGACCTGTCTCCGCATTTGAGGGAGTGAACGTGTGTATCTGGGAAGAGAGGGGAGCAGGGAGGGAGGAGGAGGGCCTTTGGACACACTGGTGAAGGGCTCTATCCCCCAGCTCCACCCCGGCCCTCCTCATTCATCTGGGAAAGTTCCTGGATTGAGGATTTTAGTTCTTCCCTTGGAAAATACTAGGGATATTTAGAAAGCGTCATTTAAGGATTTAAAATTTTCGGTATTATGTGTGTGTGTCTACATGGTGTGTTCATGGAGTTGATTCTTTCCTCCGCCTTTACATGGGTTCCGGGGATCGAACTCTGGATATCAGGCTTAAGTGACAAACACCTTTACCTACTGAGCCATCTTGCCAGCCCCAAAAGCAGAATTTTTAAAGATTTTAAGTTGGTGTATGTGTGCGTTGTGTGTGGATGGGCACCTCAGTGCAGGTGCCCCTGGAGGCCAGAAGAGGGGTCAGGTTTCCCTGGAGCCAGAGTTCCAGGCAGTTGTAAGCCACATGCTGTGTGTGCTGGGAACTGAACTTGATTCCTCTGTGAGAACATGAATTGTTCTTAACTGCCTACCCATCTCTCCAGCCCACAAAAGTGGAATTTTTTTTTTACCAAGTGAATCAAATTTATGTAAATGCTACTGATTAAGATCAGAGCAAAAACATTTGCCAGATCCAAGCAAGCTTTGGAAATCACATCCAACATGGACAGCCTATCATAGCAGTATCATAGTTTACCTCCCTGCCCAGCAATCAGTAATTCTGGAACATTCCTTCAGAAGTTAAAACTGGAAATGTTTATTAAAAATTCCAAAAGTAAAATTTGGATATGAAAATCAGATTTTGAAGACTGGAGAGATGGCTCGGAGGTTAAGAGCACTAACTGCTCTTCCAGAGGTCCTCAGTTCAATTTCCAGCAACCACGTGGTGCCTCCCAGGTACCTAGAATGAGATCTGGTGCCCTCTTCTGGCATACAGGCATACATGCAGGCAGAACACTGTACACATACTAAATTTAAAAAAAAAATCAGATTTTGAGAAACTATTTGGAGAATCCCTGTCAAACCAATGTGCTTGGTGCCTCTGTGCATTCTGGGACAACTCTTTCCTCTTCTTCTAGTGGGAGCCTGTTCAGTACTTCAACAACAAGATCATCTGTGATTTGGTAGAAGAGAGACACAGAGGGATCATGTCTATTCTGGTGAGAAAACAATGACCTGGTTCCTTCACTGGGTGTCTGCCACAGTGGATGAATGTTGCCAGGGTTTGAAAGAGGAAGTCCTGTGTAACCCCAGCAGCTCAGGCGGATTGCCGTGGGTTTGAGGTCAGTCTGGACTATATACTAAGTTTCAAGACAGTCTAGACTACAGAATGGGATGCTTCAAAATGTGTGTGTGCATGCAGTGTGTGTGCATGTGTGCATGCATGTGTGCATGCATGTGTGCATGCATGTGTGCATGCAGGTGTGTGTGCAGGCGAGTGTTTACAATGGCCAGTGAAGTACCATCATTGTTGAGGAAATAAGCACACAGCGATTAAGAAATGTGCTAGCTCAGGCTTAGCTGCTTTAGCAGCTTTCTTTCCAAGAAGCCTCTGCACTGTGCGTACAGCTGTTTCTGACCCTTGGTGACCAGTTAAGAGTGTTCAAATAAGCTGCCATGGAATCCAGGGGTGTCTTTGAGAAGTCCATAAATTTGGCCAGAGCAAGGCATGGTGGGAACTGCCTGTTATCCCATCATTCAGGAATCATGAGCTTGAGGCTGGCCTGAGCTACATATCAAGACACTAAGTAGGGGACCAGAGAGGAAGGAAAGAAAGAAAAATGGGTTAGACTGGGCTGTGATGGTATATGCCTGCTATTCCATCATTCAAGAGGCAGAGGCAGGAGGATTATGAGTTTGAGACCATTTGAAACTACACAGCAAGACCCTAACTAAAGGCAAGGGAGAAGAAAAAGAAAGACAGGAAGGGGAAGAGGAAAGGGGGAAAGAAAGAAGGAAGAAAGGGAGGGAGGGAGGGAGGGAGGGAGGGAGGGAGGGAGGGAGGGAGGGAGGGACATGTTGGAGTCTGTACTGGTGGAGTGCATATAATCTCTGCACTGTAAAGGCTAAGGCAGGACTTGGAGGAAACCTGGATACCGGCAAAGCCTGCCTCAAAAGGAAAGGATAGGAGGGAGATGGGAAAGGACATAGGACAGCAGTGGTCAGATGCAGGGAGAGTCACTATGTGGCATCTCCAGTCTCTCTGGGGTCAGCCCCAGTGTCCAAGCACATGTGCTGGGTACCCTTTTGTCCCAGGGGTGCACCTGGTCTCATGCGAGGCGACAGGAATTCCATCTAGAACATCCAACGATGGCTGGAGAAAGCACTTAGATCCGAGCCAACCAGTGTATGCCATGGTGTGGGGTTGATCTGAACCAGTGTACACTGTGGTGTGCCGTTGAACTGTCTTTTCATTTGAAAGGATGAAGAATGCATCCGTCCAGGTCCCGCCACAGACTTGAGTTTCCTGGAGAAGCTGGAAGAGAAAGTGGGCAAGCACGCACACTTCCAAACGTGTGTACTTCATCTGGGGGGCTGTCTTGTGTGGAGAATGCTATGTCTTCTTTCTTGGACTCGTGTTCAAGTCCAGTACTCTGGGGCTGGAGAGACGGCTCAGTGGGTAAGAGCACTTGCTGTGCAAGCATGAGTCCCTGAGTTCGAATCCCAGCACCCACATAAAAGCTGGGTGTGGCTGGACACATCCAGGGCTGTGGAGGTTGAGAGAGGACAATCGCTGGAGCTGGCTGCTGCCAGCTGACCTAAAAGGATAAAGCAGTGGGTGACAGAAAAGGATGCCAGTGTCCATCCTTCTCAGGTCTCTGTGTGCCAACCATGTACATATGTTCATATATACCACACAATGCATACACACAGTACAGTGACTTCATATACAAAAATAGCATCCTGGAAACCGGCTCACATGCCAGCATGCCTGTTAGAAGAAATTGGACTGACAGGAATTCCAAGTAGAGTATCTTGCTTTGTTTGATGGTGGTTACATTTCACGTGTGGTGCAGGCATGAGATGGTCCTTCTGAATAATTTAGGCACAGTAGCAACAGCCAGACACAGGCCTGCCATCCCAGGGCTCGACAGGCTGAGACAGGGAGTCGGGACTTCAGGCCAGCCTATGCCACACTGAAAGACAAAGAGATTAAAACGAAGGAGAAAATGAGAAAAACTTGGGGTGCATGGGCTGGAGAGATGGCTCAGCCGTTAAGAGCACTGACTGCTCTTCCAGAGGACCCGGGTTCAATTCCCAGCACCCATATGGGAACTCACAACTGTCTGTAACTCCAAGATCTGACACCCTCACACAGACATAAATGCAGGCAAAACACCAATGTACACAAACATAAGAACAAATAATAAGTGTGAAGTGCAGCAGGGAATGTATTTATGTGTGTACACGTGTGTGTGTTTGTGTGTGTGAGGGCGGGTGGCCATAGAGGCCAGCTGTCAGATTCCCTGGAGCTGAAGCTACAGGCAGCTGTGAGCCATCCTATGTGGGTGCTGGGAACTGAGCCTAGGTGGCCTGCAAGAGCAGCAAGTGTTCTGAACCACTGAGCCATCTCTACAGACCCTGAATGTTTGATTTATGTGCAACCCCCAAACCAATCAAAAGCATTCACAACGTTCCAGAAAGAAAATTCAAACTTTAACTTAGTCTTTGAGACAAATAAGAGAAAAACGTAAACGTTCTGTAGACCAAGGGGTAGGCATTCCCTTAAACCCACACTCAGGAGGTAGATGATCCCTATATTCGAGGCTAGCTTGATCTATGTAACAAATTCCTGGTCAGCCAGACACCTGGATTCAGTCCCAGTACCAACAAACAAAACAAAACCTGGCTTTGAATCATAGTCCCAGTGTGGCCACTTACTGAGTGGGCAGAGCTGATGAGACCCCTCTGCATTGAGCCCCACTTTCCGCACGGTAGGGTACTACCGCAGCTGCTCAGTAGCTTTCTGAGTGTCCACGGACACTGCCATTGATAACACCCCTGTCAGACCTGAGAGACATACGGATGAAGCTATATATGCAAATGAGGTCAGCACGGACAGTGAACTGTGCAGAGTCACAAATGGTCTCTCGTTGGGACTTAGGGTCTGTCCATTAGGCTAGGTGTGCTGACCTGTAGAGACCAGCCTGTCTCCAACTCCCCAGGGCTGGCATTACTGGCCCACACAGCCACGCCTGACTTTTTTTTTTTTTTTTTAAGCTGGGTTCTGAAAATCAAACTCAGGTCTCATGCTTGTACGACAAGCATTTTGCCAAATGATCTATTTCACCAAATCTTTAAAGAAAGCATATGGCGCCGGGCGGTGGTGGCTCACGCCTTTAATCCCAGCACTTGGGAGGCAGAGGCAGGCGGATCTCTGCGAGTTCGAGACCAGCCTGGTCTACAAGAGCTAGTTCCAGGACAGATTCCAAAACCACAGAGAAACCCTGTCTCGAAAAAACAAACAAACAAACAAACAAACAAATAAATAAATAAATAAGCATATGTTAATATCTGTGTGTGAGGAGAGCATGCCCATGAACAAATGTACCACACTGTGTAGAGGTCAATTCTCTCCTTCTGCTAGGTAGGTCCCCGGGATCAAACTCGGGCCATCAGACTTGGTGGCAAGCACCTTTGCCTGTGGAGCCGTCTCACTGGACCTCCTCCTTCTCCTTCCCTTTTCTCTTCCTGTCTTTCTTCTACTTTTTTGAAACAGGGTTTCACTATGTAGCCTTTGCTGACCTGAAGCTTCCTATGTAGACCAGGGTGACCTCAAACTCACCAAGATCCTCCTGCCTGAGTACTGGGATTAAAGTTGTGCATGACCACACCCAACCTTTTTTTATTATTATTAAAAAAAAAATGGGGCTGAAAAGGTTAAGAGTACTTGTTGCTCTTCCAGGGGACCCAAATTGGTTCCCAGCACTCACATGGAGATTCACATCTGTCTCTAATTTCAGTTCAGGGCATCCAGCACCGTCGTCTGCCCTCAGGAGGCATCAGCTACTACTGTAGTGTACAGACACACATCAGGCAAAACATCCAGACACACAGGATTAAAAAACAAACAGGGGTGTGTTGGGGGAAGGTGGAAGAAGCTGGAGGAAGGGAGGGAGTGGGAACAGGGATAGCTATGTAAAGTGAGAAAAGATTGTATTAAAAAATTCTTAATAAAAAACTAAAACAAACAAGCAAAAACCACCCTGTAATGTTGTCGAGGGAACCCAAGGCTTTCTGCTTGCCACACGAGAGTCATGCCCCCAGTGCCAGGTGACTTTATTAAAAACAAAGCCTGAATATTTCTCCCAGGCAGATGGCTTCCTTCCTCACTAGCTTAGGTGGAGGGCAGCTCTAAGTGTGAGAGCTGACACACAGCCAGACATAGGGTGCAAGGCTCACTGGGTGCCTCCTTCAGGTTGATGGCAATGTCGCTGAGCGGCTGGCCCAGGACTTTCTCTGTCATTCTTGCTGCCATGCAGGAGAAGGGTCCAGCGACAGGTGTCTGTCTTGCAGAAGGAAGCTGGCTGGTCCGAAGGGCTGGAAGAGGATTGGCTGGCTGGAGTTCCGCCTCCTGCACTATGCGGGAGAGGTCACCTACAGCACCAAGGGTAAGTGACAGAGGTTGTAGGTCACAGTCTGTGGGTCACAGCTGAGCGGGTGCCTGTGTGCGCATGCTGGTCACGAAGTCGTCCAAGGAGGTGCCATCTGCGGTCACCCCAAAGCTCCTGCACTCGAGCATGCCACCTGAAGGCTCTTTCGTGTTTTACTTATTACTTCAGATAGAACCACCAGTTTTTCAAAACTAAATAAATAAAAGTGTTCACACACTGCATAGCTCATCCACTAACA
Source organism: Chionomys nivalis (assembly GCF_950005125.1). Taxonomy (NCBI): domain Eukaryota; kingdom Metazoa; phylum Chordata; class Mammalia; order Rodentia; family Cricetidae; genus Chionomys; species Chionomys nivalis. The sequence continues at coordinate 121,121,558 of NC_080088.1, read as the reverse complement.
TGTGCAACTTGAGGGTTTTGGTGTGTTCAGAGCTGTGCAACTGTACACTCAATTTCATTTTAGACAAGTGCTCCTTTCCATTCTCTGCCCCTCCCCACAGCAATAGAGATGAAGAAATTTTTCTTCCTTCCTTCCTTCCTTCTTTCCTTCCTTCCTTCCTTCCTTCCTTCCTCCCTCCCTCCCTCCCTCCCTCCCTCCCTCCCTCCCTCCCTTCCTCCCTCCCTTCCTTCCGTCCTTCCTTTCTGTTTGGTTTTCAAGACAGGGTTTCTCTGTGTGGCCTTGGCTGTCCTGGAACTTGCTCTGTAGACCAGGCTGGCCTCGAACTCACAGAGATCCTCCTGCCTCTGCCTCCTGAGTGCTGGGATTAAAGGTGTGCACCACCACTTAATTCTGGCTGAGAATTAAGTAATACACATCCTAACTCCACAGCCTTCCTGTCATGGACTGGAGAATCTTTGGGGGTTTAGCACAATGTTTCAAAGTTCCTCCACGCTGTCATTCATTTTCACTGCTGAGTAATAGTCCTCCCTCTGGAGAAGCTTGTCTGTGCTCATATTCTTAAGTGTTCGGGGGGCTTATCCTCTCAGCCGTGTGGAGAATGACATTGGGACCATACCTGTATGCCCCCCACCTCCCCCAGCAGTTCCAGAGATTGAGTCTGGGTCCCATGCACGTTAGGGGGGTGCCCTGTCACTGAGGTCCCTTCAGTCCTCCATACCTGTATGCCCCCACACCTCCCCAGCAGTTCCAGAGATTGAGTCGGGGTCCCATGCACATTAAGGGGGTGCCCTGTCACTGAGGTCCCCTCAGTCCTTTTCTGGTAGTTTTAGAATTTCGAGACAGTCTCACTCAGTTGCCCAGGCTGACCTTGAACTTGGCATCTTCCTACCCCAGTTCCTGGAGTAGCTAGGATGGCCTGGCTTACTTTTGTTTTCCTGAGTAGATAGTGAGGAGATGAGTGCCTGGATCCCATGGAAGCACCCTACTTAGTGTTTTGAGGACCCTCCTGGCCGCCACGGTCCTGGTTTCTCCACATCCTCCCCAGCACCCACAATGCTCTGCCAGCAGCCCTCTGGGCAGGCATGAAGGTCTGCCCTGTGGTTCTTCTAGTGGCTGCTGAAGCCAAGCACTCTTCATGTCCTTGCCAGTCATTTGTGCATCCTTGAAGAAATGCCTGCTTCGATATTTTGCCTGTTAAAAAGCATTGTTAAATCACGAGAGTTCTTCATATATCCTGGACACTGGACCTTTTGTCAACTCCAGGATTTGCTGGTGTTTTCCCCAATTCTGAGAACTGTCCTTTCTCTTTATTGAGAGTATCTTTCTTCCTTTTAAGATTTATTTATTTATCATATAGACAATGTTCTGCCTGCATGTATGCCTGCAGGCCAGAAGAGGGCACCAGAGCTCATTACAGATGGTTGTGAGCCACCATGTGGTTGCTGGGAATTGAACTCAGGACCTCTTGAAGAGCAGCCAGTGCTCTTTACCGCTGAGTCATCTCTCCAGCACCCCAAATCTTTAAAGTAACAGAGCACATTTTAAGTTTCCTTTCTTTAAATGCAAAGCAGTATAGAGAGCATGTTTTAGAACAGCCCAGCTCTCTGGGATGACTTGTGGCTTTGTGTACAGAATTAAGTGACACTCGGGTGAGGCTGGAAGCCGGCTGCCATGAGGGAGCACAGAGGAAGGGAAGTCCCAGCCTCTCCTAAGGCGACCTCCAGATCCACACTTCCTGTCAGTGCTTTGAGGGGATGTTTTAATGTCTGCCTACAAAAGCTGGAGCGTGTTCACTTGCACGTGTGCTTCATCTTCCATGTGATGAACACCGGAGTCTTGGCCCCACTCATACCCACGGGGCAGGCATGGTCCCAGGTTTGTCCCCTCTGAGCTCACAGCATTTCAATGCATCTCCTGGGGTCGCAGAGTCAGGAGCTGGTGGAGGGGGCTGAGAGCCCAACCTCTGGCTTTCATAAGCAGCATCCTTGCTCAGGGAAGCACAGGCTGAGCTGTTTTTCTCTGGAAAGTTGACAGCAGCCGTCCCCAGGATGCTTGCTCTCACCTGTCTCCTGGAAACATCACTGCAATGGGCTTCTCGGTTCTACCTGAGTTACAGGTTCTACTGAAAGCTAGCTTGGACCATTTCTGGGTGTAGATGCAATTGTCCACCCGTATGTGGGGCAGCATTCTTCATCATAGTCAGGGGCTTGAAGCCACAGGGATAGACAAGTAGCAAACTTACATGCTGGATATGCAATGGAGCCTGGCTCAGCCCTGGACAGGAAGGAGAAGATGCAGAGGGGATGAAGCATTCCTCTGCAGTGTCAATCAACTCCCTCCACAGAGACACAACGGGGCTGGGGAGCCGCTAGTTCGAGTACAGGTTTGGGCTTGGGACGTTTACAAAGTCCCAGGTGGTGATGGTTACACGTGGATGGCCTTGAAGCTGCTGTACTTACAGTTACCATGGTAACTTACATTTATCATGGTAAATCTTTCCATGTATATGTTCATGTGTGGGCGTGTGCACGTGTGGAGGCCGGAGGAGGTCATCAGGGGTCCTCGGTCACCCTCTACCTCTTTTTTTAAGACAGGCTCTCACTGAATCTGGAGCTCACTGCCCATTTAGTCCTAGGATTACAGGCTTGAGCCACCACACCTGGTTTTACATGGGCACTGGGGATCCAAACTCGGATCACCTTGAGTCATTGCCCACTGAGTCCCACAATATGGTAAATTGTGTATTTTGACAGAATAAAAAGACCCATTTTGAGACCTCATGATCACCACCTTATTAGGCATTTTCTATGTGGCTTTTTTGATGCATAGCTTTTGTTGCTGGTTTTACTTATGTCGTTCAATTCCTGGGTTAGTTACAAGCCAACAAGGGTTTTTGTTTGTTTGTTTTTGAGATATAATCTAACAAAACAATCCTAGCTAGTCTGGGACTTGTAGGGATTTGCCTGTCTCTGCCTGGGGAGTGCTGGAATCAAAGGCATGTGTCACGACTCCAGACTCTAACTGTACCACGTTAAGGCCAGTTTTCGTCAGGCTGGAGATGTGGCTCAGTGGTAGAGTACCGGCCTAGCATGTGTTAAAGCCCTGGCTTCAGTCTGTAGCACTGCGTACACCAGGCATGCTGGCAGATGCCTATAATCTCAGTGCTTGTTGGGTAAAGGGAGGAAGAGCAGCTGTATAGTGAGCTGGATGCCCACCTGAGCATGAAGAGACTCAAGGGAGAAAAGCCTGACATTGAGACTTCAATCCTTGCACTCCAGAGGCAGAGGCAGGCAGATCTGTGTAAGTCATAAGTTCGAGACCAGCCTGGTCTATGTAGCGAGTTTAAGGATAGCCAGAGCTGCATAGCAGGACCCTGACTCAACAAACAAACCAATCCAAAAGAAAAAAAAAATTAGGGCATGGAAAAGGTCTCCACTGGAGTTTGTCTTTCTCAGTGGGGTCGATTTTCCCAAGTCACATGGTGTCTACTGGCCACCTAGGGCTCAGTGTCCTCCGCTGTCTTTGTGGGTTATTAGTCATTGCTACTGGATCACTTAAGACTCAAGGCATGAGTCTGCTGTAAATTCCCTCTGAGGACCTGACTCTCAGCCTGTGAAATCAGCCCCTACAGTATCTGGTACTCTAGAATTATATAGGGAGGGTGTCTCCCTAGGATACGGGGCTCTGTCTCGGGGTATAAAGGAAGAGTATCTCCCATGATGTCTGGCTCTGTCTGGGGGCATGTCCCCCATGGTTTCTGACTCTGTCTGGGGGCATGGGGGTGTCCCCCATGATGCCTGGCTCTGTCTGGGATGGGGGTGTCCTCAGGATATCTGGATCTGTCTGGGAGTATGCAGGGGGCAGGCGTCCCTCATGCTGTCTGGCTCTGTATGATGTAAATTGTTGCAGCTAGGGGGCGTACTCCTAGCGTCGGTTGAGGCCTGGGTATTGCTCCATGCTTAGCATAGCACATTCCACAGCTTACTGCTGGGATCTAGCCCCGTCTCAGTATCGTGAAGGCAGAAACCCCATGCAACCTCAGACGTCATCAGGATGTGTCTTAGCAATCAGTGTGGAATCTCATCGATTGGGACTTTTTTTTTTTAAAACCAGGATTTTTGGAGAAAAACAATGACCTGCTTTACAGACACCTGAAGGAGGTAAGTTTGAATCTTCACCCCACATGTTTTTAACGGTGAGGTCATGGCCTATGACAGAGATCAATGGTGGCTCTGGAAGTTCTGGAACTTTCTTGCCCATGCATTGTGTCCTAAACTGGAACTATGGCAGTCTCTCATCCTCCCTAGCACTTAGGACCAGGGGTTTGAAGTCATCCTCAGCCACACAGGGAGTTCTCGGCCCGCCAGGATGACCCCAGACCCTGTCTAAGAAAACCAACCGGATTTCCTGCTAGATAAATAGAAGCACATTTTGTATGGTCTTAATTTTATTAAATTAAGGACTTCTTCCAGACGTGGTGGCACACACCAGCACCCGACGGGGGATGGGAAGATCTTGGGTTTAGGGCCAGCCTGGGCTATCTAGTGAAACTGTCTAAAAGAAAAAAAAAAAGTCCAAGATGAGAAGAGGAGGAAATGACGAACAATGAGAGGCTTGGACTTAGAGTGTGCAAGGTGCCCAGCATGATTTGTAACAGGAATAAAAAGGCCTGCATCTTTCTCATAACAGATTACTTTTTGAAGCAAGGCCAGATAATGCAAAGCCTAGAGTGTTTGGCTTCATGCCACCATGTCTGTCTCCTACAAGCCAACATCTGCCGGTTTCCGAGTTCTCCTCCAGAACTGGAGGCCAGGCTGTGTGTCCCCGTCCTTCCCTGCACAGAAGTGCACTGCCCCTTGCACGACCACTTACTCCCAACTCTCATGATTGATTGTGCATAGGTTGGTTTATTCCCCGGCACTAAGCGGGGCTGGGGAAAGTCTCATGTCATCGTGTTAGAGAAAACTAGATGCCCCCACAAGCGCACAAGGCTGGGGCTGCTGCATTTAGACGCCTCCTCCCAGTGTGCTCTTTAGCAGTGTTGAGCGTGGAAGCCAGGCTCTCAGCCAAGTCCTTCTGGGGAACTATTTGTGCGGCTTCCCACTTTACTGAAGGGAGGAATGTCTTTAAGTGCCCACGGAGTGGGTGGCTCTGTTGTCTCCTGGCCTCTTCGCACAGGTGCTGTGTGGGTCCCAGAACAGCATTCTGAGGGAGTGTTTCCTGGTGGCAGAGCTGGAAAACCGGAGGCGGCCACCAACGGTGAGCGAGTCAGCAGTGAGAATCTGGTTTGATTTAGCAAGGGAGCAAAAGTCACTGGGGACAGTGACTATTCGATACCTGCCCCTCTGAAGCCACCTCTCTCCCCTTTTCTCTAACAGATAAGCACAAAATATGTGTGTACGCTTTGTATCAATTCATTCTGTTGCAGACCATCACCGACACCTCCTGTGCAGGCAACTGTCCTGGGCTGGGGGTTCCCTGTCCTGGGGGGGGGCTTACAGTCTGGGAGGGAGAGAATTAGGAAACTCAGGGGAGACAGAGGGGGCTGGACCCAGTGGCGACCTGGCTCCCTGAGGTGCTCTGCGTGTGTGACAAAGCCCTAAAGGAAGATAACTTAAAAGTTGACTTGGTTCCTGACTTTAGATTGCACCCCAAGGCCTCTTGTCGTGGGTGGCAGGACATGCCCTGGCAGAGAAGGTGTGGAGCCTGCACAAGGGATTGGGGGAAATGTATTCTTCAAAGCACAGCTTCAGTAACTTACTTCCTGACTAGGTCATGCCTTTTAAAGAACCACACCCTTCCTAAAGACCACCACCACCGCTATACACAAAGACCATGGGCTCTGAATCTATCACTGATTCCTCTGCCAGTGAGGTCAGGGACCTCTGGTCACTGTAAAAGCTGCTGCACAGGGATTTATGATTCCAGTACATGGGCCTTCGAGGGACATCTCAGATCCCAGCTGTGATATCACGACTGCTTCCCCCTGGGTGAAGCTAAGAGCCTGGGTGGATGTCTTCCTGAGCAAGGAACCTAGCACCCCAGGCACAGCCCCCTCTCTGTCAACAGGCCCAGTCATTGCTCAAGATAGGAAAATCTCGATGTGCCTTAGAAGCCGGCGGCTCTTGCCTGGCAAGCCCCAAAGCAATGGGAACTCATCATCCCAGAACAGGGCATCTGCAGCCTCCAGTCAGTGGGCAGAACGCTAACAGGCAGAGGTCAGGCCTCGGGGGATGGAGCCTTAGCTGGGTGTGCGCTCAGTGTGTTTTCACCACACAGGTTGGGACTCAGTTTAAGAACAGCCTGAGTAGCCTCCTGGAACTTCTCACCTCCAAGGAGCCTTCGTACATCCGCTGCATCAAGCCTAACGAGAGAAAGGAGCCCAGTGAGTCACCCACCAGAGACCTTGGAACTGGGGGTGGGGGAGGGGAGGTGGGAGCACAGCAGGGTGCTGGGTTTAACCTCAAAGCCACCACAGCCGCGCCCTTGAACATGAACTCTAACAATAGAAGGAGGCTGGGATGTGGCTCAGTGGGTGAAGCACTTGCCTTACAAGTGTGAAGATCTGAGTTCAAATTCCCAGCACCCACATAAAGCCAGACACGGCAATCTGTGTCTGTAAAGGCAGCGCTCCTATGGAGGGACGGGAGGCTGAGACTGAGTCCCTGGAAGCTCACGGGCTAACCTGGTGTCCCAATGCGCATCGCAAACAGCAGGATGGATCCTGTCTGCAACAAGACAGGAAGGGCAGACTAACACACTGAGGCTGCCCTCTTACCACAACACATGTGCGTGTGAGCACACACACACACACACACAGAGAGACAGAGAGAGAGAGAGAGAGAGAGAGAGAGAGAGAGAGAGAGAGAGACTGAAACATAAAAGAAGGGGCTGGAGAGATGGCGCCAAAATGAAAAGCAGGTACTGTCCTTACAGAGGAGCCAAGTTTAATTCCCAGCATCAATAAAAGGCACCTCACAACTGCCTGTAGTATTGGCTCTGTGGGATCCAATGTCCTCTTCTAGAGTCTGAGAACACCTGCACACACACACACACACACACGCACACGCACACACACGCGCATGCACACACACACGCACACACATGTGTATGCACACACATAGGCACACAGTGCACACAAGCATATGCATGCATGAACACACATGCACACATGTGCACACATATGTACGCACACGCACACATATGTACACACATGTGTGTGCATGCACACATAGGCACACATGCGCACACACATTTTAAAAGTAAAATTAACTTTAGAAAAGGGCTGGGCATTGTAGCACACCTTTAATCCCAGCACCCCAGGAGGCAGAGGCAAGCAAGGGGAAAAAAGAAAAGAAATAAGAACAACAGATGATAGACATATTGAGAAGGGCTTCTTTGATGGTCCGGACAGAGCCTGGTGATGCCAGACAGGTGTCCAAGGTGACAGGAATCAGACTGACAGATGACAGGAGAATTCTCTGCAGCAGTGAACAATCTTCCAGAACAGCCTGCAACTCGGGGGCATGTTCTTGTTCTAAGCTCTCTGAGCAGAGCCCCGGCAGGTGACAGGGCCTGAAGTGTGTTCTCCCTAGAGAGGTGACAACAGGAAGAAGCCCTTCAGACCGTTGCTGCCCGTGAGATTCCGAGCTGCCTTAGTGGACTTCGGGGTTGTCAGTAGAAACGAGAACACTCCCAACACAGCTGAGGCCTAATAGCCGGTCTCTGTGGCTGGACCCAGCCTGGAGCAGCAGCCTGGAAGCTTGGCTTAGGTGGAACTAAGGGAGCCTTTCCAGTCACTCTCTCTTCTATTTCTCCAAAGGCAAGTTTGACGACTTCCTCATCAGCCACCAGATCAAGTACCTGGGACTGATGGAGCACCTGCGTGTGCGCCGGGCAGGCTTCGCCTACAGGCGCAAGTATGAGCACTTCCTGCAAAGGTGAGGCCGATCCACTACAAGGCAGTCTGGGAGAGGGCACTGTAGGGTGTCCCGATGGCTTCTATATGTCCTTCTTCATTCCTGGCAGGTACAAGTCTTTGTGCCCAGATACCTGGCCACACTGGCACGGCCCCCCAGGAGAGGGTGTTGAGAGGCTGATCAAGTATATCGGCTACCAACCTCAGGACTACAAGTTAGGAAAGTAAGTGGCCGGGAAGCCCCCAAACTGTCTCTCCCCTGTGCTGATCCGCATGGAGCAGGCACATGCAGCCTCTGATGTGGAGGTACAGTGCTGCCGTCAACAAAGTTCTCACTGCAAATTGCTCAATTGAAATGAAAAAAAATCTTTAAAATTCTTATTCACCGGTGTCCATGGCTGCACGGAGCCCAAGAGCTGGACATGCCTGGAATTGCCTTGTGTTTTTTTTTGGGAAACTCTGTTTGAAAGCCAGTTCTGCTACTTGGTTTAAATGCAGCTGAGTGGTCATAGTGAGAATCGGTGGATGCAAAGAAGTCAGGTGTCGCAGGCTTGGCCAAACTGCTGGGTGGGAGGGGGCAGGATAGGGCCCTGCCTGCCAGAATGGTATTCTAGAACCTCGGGTACCACTGTAGGGATCCAGTATCTGGAGCAGAGATCTTTCCCATGTGTTGACCACTTTTGGGCACTCACTCAGATTAGCAAGGATGACTTGGGTCTGTACTGTTAGTCATTCTGGCCAGGGCTAGTGTGGCTGTAAAGAACTGTGTTCAAGTCTCAAGAGGACCAGTTCTTACACAACAGGGCCTGACTGTTTCAGGAATGTCTGCCTGCTTCAGAGATGCCTGCCCCTGGCTCTACCAATGATCAGTCTGCCAGCTCTGGCCCAGCTGGTATCTCTGTCTCAGCTTCATTAATCCATCTACATCCCTGAGAGGGCCACACAAATCCATACACATTCTATAACCCTGGAACTGGCATCACAGGGCATGGCATGCTGCCACCCCACTCAGTAGCTGCTCTGGGAAAGTTTCCAGCACAAGGCACTGTGTAGTTGGTGCCCCTTAGCATCCCTCCTGAAAGCCCAGAGGCATAACTGTGAGCAACTTCAGGTAGCATGGTAGATTCACTCTCTAGGGCTACATGAAAACTCACCAGAGCAGAAATGCATCCTCACAGCGCAGGGTCCAAGATGAAGGCGTGGGCAGGCTAGGCTCCATCTGGAAGATCTTCACCATCTCTGGGAGCTCTGGCAGGCTCCGAGCCTTCCCTTGATGGACAAAGGTCATTGGCTAATAAAGAAACTGCCTTGGCCCATTTGATTGGCCAGCCTTTAGGTGGGTGGAGTAAACAGAACAGAATGCTGGGAGGAAGAGGAAGTGAGCTCAGATGTAGGGCAGCTCTCCTCTCTGGGGCAGATGCGATGAAGCTCCGGCCCAGGATGGACGTAGGCTAGAATCTTCCCGGTAAGTGCACCTTGGGGTGCTACACACATTATTAGAAATGGGCTAGTCCAGGTGCGAGAGTTAGCCGAGAAGAGGCTAGATATAATGGGCCAAGCAGTGTTTAAAAGAATACAGTTTGTGTGTTGTTATTTCGGGGCATAAGCTAGTCAGGCGGCCGGAGTGGGGCGGCAGGAACACAGCCCGCAGCTCCCACTACAGATGGCGCCCAGACATGGGGCACTGAATCTACAGAAAGCCTGAGAAAGCTTGGGAAAGAATAGAGTAAAGCATGTTTTCTTGGTAGCAGCAATTTCTCGGGTCTGCTCTGTTTGCTAGAGGCAAGCAAGTGCTCTCATCTAAGAGAGGCTTCCTGACTCAGCTTTAGCTGCAAAACCCTGCAGCTTATTAAGAGGTCCCGCCACGAAACACTTAAATGGTATTGATAAAAGCTGACTGCATGCTTGTTTGTTTTCAGCCGTAGCAGGAAAAAAGTTGTGCTGTTTTAAAATGCCGGCTTTGTGGGCCGTCCTGCCAGGGCAAATTCTGACTCTTTGAGGCAGGAGGTCAGCTACAGAGAGAGCATTTGAGTGTTGTAGCTTGTTTGCTGGCAAGGACCTTGAAATGCCATAGACTTGTGGCAATAAACATGGCTACAGCCGGTATCTCTGCCATGAGGCTGAAAGCTAAGGAATGGGCTGGATCTAGCCGGCAAAGCCACAGCTTTAATCCTACCCATATTGCTCAGTAATTAAAGACTCATGTGGTCAGAAAAAGAGAGATATACAGTAAAGAGAGATTCAAAGACAAAGAAAATTTCTAAATGGTTTACAGTGTGTTAAAAATATATGCAGGCTAAAAGTTAAAGTTCTTAAAGTAAAAAAAAAAGGAAGAAAGAGAGTAGTTGGGTGTGGTAGTACACACCTTTAATCCCAACACTTGGGAGGCAGAGGGAGATTGACCTCTGTGACTTCAAGGTGTGGTAGCACACGCCTTTAATCCCAATGCCTGGGAGGCAGAGACAGAAGGACCTCTGAGAGTTCAAGGACAGTCTGGTCTACAGAGTTATTCCAGGACAAAGATATATAAAATAAAAGTAAAAATAAACGAAATAGAGGTTAAAATAAAGCTGCACAAAGATGGAAAATAAATAGAGAATTTTGATACTGTATGCTATTATGCTCTGTTTGAATTGTTTGAATGCTGAGAAAGGAGCAACAGATGCTAAAAGATATTTGTTTATAAATGCTCCTGAACTAATCCAACATAGATATTTTGAAAATACCTTGACTTCAGAATTTGGATCTAAGGATATGATACTTTGGAAAAGAGATTCTTCTTTTGTTTTCACAGATGATGACACCCTGCAGATTGCTTCCATCCCAATATGGTATGATAGACCACGTCCTCCTGAAAGGTTGCTGTGAACACCCTCAAAAAATTACTTTGCTCAACTGCCAACTGAGATGAACCTAGCAGACAGGTTATCCCATAAAAGACCCGAATAACAGCGCCCCCATTCAGCAGGAAGCAGTTTGGAGAGAAATAACTGCGCCCATATTCCCAAATACTGTTTATAAATGTTCTTTTACATTTAAAGGGGGATATGATATAGGTATGAATAATTTGCATTGATATGGATTTTGCTTTAGTGATTTAAATTTAAGGTCAATTTTGTTATATGTATATGTATTTCTGATATTGATTAAGGTATTGTGATTGTGCAGCTCATGTAAAAATGTTATGTATATAAGTTGTTAATGAATAGTTATCTATAATAGTCAAGTTTGTAGTCATGTTAGATTTTCTAGATGTACATAGATATATTTTAGATAGACATTCTTCATATCTTTCAAAGACTACGGAATATGCTATTTAATGTTTAAATAACTTAGGACTTTTCATGACAATGAGACACTCTGCTCCTGGCAGCACCAATCTACTTCAAGAGGAAGATGGGCATTGAAGAGGATCCTTATGGAGTTTGATAGTCATTTGGGCAAGAAACTGCTCTTGCCTGGACTATTGTATAAACTGGACACAGAGAACCGCAGAAAGAGGACTGCTGAACTTGCCTAAAGGTGAGTTTCGGGGTTCCTGATTCATGAAGGAGTCTGCGAGACATTCTTCAGGACACAGCAGATAGTGACTGAACTGCCTTTGAAATTTCCTGCTTCATGGAAATGTCTGCTGGAAACTATGGAACTGTAGGCCGAAGATGGATGCCCCAACAGTACAGAGAAACTTTGGGTGACTGTCCAGGCAGCGAGATGTCTCTGTGATTTCTAGAGTTTGGAAGTTGCTTATTTCTTGTTTGCTTAGGTAATATTGTATCTTTCTGGAGTCTTTGATGGAGTTGAAGAATAGTTATAGTTTTCCTTTGTTATGATAAAAGATAAAGTAGATGTAAATATTGTAACTGTAATTCTTGCTTGATAACTGTTTTGTTATATGTAATTTTACTATGTTAAAGTTAAAGCCTTCCTTTTTTTTTTGTTTAAACAGAAAAAGGGGAAATGATGGAGGAAGGTCATTGGCTAATAAAGAAACTGCCTTGGCCCATTTGATTGGCCAGCCTTTAGGTGGGTGGAGTAAACAGAACAAAATGCTGGGAGGAAGAGGAAGTAAGCTCAGATGCAGGGCAGCTCTCCTCTCTGGGGCAGATGCGATGAAGCTCCGACCCAGGATGGACATAGGTTAGAATCTTCCCGGTAAGCGCACCTTGGGGTGCTACACACATGAATAGAAATGGGCCAAGCAGTGTTTGAATGAATAGAGTTTGTGTGTTGTTATTTTGGGGCATAAGCTAGCCAGGCAGCCAGGAGCTGGGGCAGCAGGAACACAGCCTGCAGCTCCCAGGCCGGCCCACAGCTCCGTCTACATTTCCTCACTGACAGGACTGCTCTTGCCTGTTTGGTTACAAGTCCTTTCTAGTTCTGATAAAGGACACTCCTTCAGGACCTGCTCCAACCTACTGTCTCCCCTCTGTCCCTACTGTAATCACATCTGCAAAGAGAGCCACACCCCACAAAGGTCACATTCTAAAGTTCCGATTGGATGTGCCTTGGGGGTGGGACACTGCCCACCCATCGTGGGTGGCAACTGACTGGCCAATAATTACATGTTTCTTTTTGCTTTTGCTAGAACCAAAATATTCATCCGCTTTCCCAGAACCCTGTTTGCTACTGAAGATGCCTTTGAATTTAGTAAACATCAATTAGGTATGATCTTTTTATTCCACTTTCAAGAGAAATGAAAAAGTTTAACCAGGGAGTGAGGGAAGAAAAACCTCAAACATGGGTGTCTATATGTTCAAAGACCTCACTGAAGAACCAGGGATAAGGTGGTGGGGCTATTGGGTTATGATGGACCCCTCTGGACTGATGGGCTCCGAGGGCAGGAGGAGACAATGCTCTATGTCCAGGCTGTGGCGTCCTAGGACCCTTGTGCACACCGAAGTGTAGTTATGGGAGACCCGCCCCCTCAGTCCAGCCTTCACCAGTATCTTTACATATGTGGTGATGGCAACAAGTTTGCCCCAAAGCCCACGCCAGGGTGTTTCTGTGAATGGCAAGTGACAGGAGCTGAATGGGGGACCAGGGACTTCCTGTTTCTGCACACTGAGCAGCCGAGGTCCTTGCTCTGTGTCATGTGCATCAAGTCCTTGACCAAGTCATATTCCCAGACCAGGCCTGTGAGTAGGCCTACTTCCCCCACTTCACATTCATGGGAACGGAGGCACAGAGATGCTAGGAAGCTGCCGAATATCACACAGCTGGTTTGCGGCAGAGCCAGGCTTGAACTTGGGCCAGTCTGGTTTCAAGGTTTGATGGTTGCACATGCTAGGCCAGCTCTCTACCACCGAGCCACTCCTCCAGCAGCAGGTACCCATGGCCACCCACCAGTGAGATGCAGGCACTGGCTTAGCCAGGCTTCAGGGGTTTGCGTCAGCACCTCTTCCTAGAGGCTGGTGTATGAGGCCCTCTGTGGGCTTGGCCTCTGGTAGGACCTTGCACTGTGTGGAGGGGGTGATGGGGGTCAGAGCTGACGGGTGTCCTGGTGCTCACACTGCTCAGCTGGTGTCCTCCTAAGGCCACTAGTCGTCTCTGACCAAGCCTGCATGCTCCCCTTGGAGATGCACCCATGTCCTTCCCACCTTGTGGGTGAGTTGTGAGGATGATGTCTGAAGTGGGCACTGTTACCTGCACCTCTTCCTCTACCCGTGGAAGTTGAGAACCATAGTGTGCCTGGGAGCCAGGCCTAATGGAGTCAGCTGCTCCTGTCTAATACTTAGCACCCTAAGAATGGCTACACTGCAGGCTCTGGAGCCCCACTCTGGGGTGGGGTGGGTCTGTCCTTCCTGCTTCTGGGAATCATAAAGACACAGAAGCCAATTCACCAAAACTTTTGTTTTAAGTTTCAAGAATCCAAGCTACATACAAAGGCTGCCTGCGGAGGAGAGACTACGTGAGGAAGAGACAAGCAGGTGAGGTCGGGCAGGAAAGGGTGTGATGAGCCCTTCCCCGTCTACCCCATCCTCACACCCTTGTCTGTTCTGTAATCGTGGCATGGTGGCCTACACTTGTTCCATGCACAGACTTTACGTGTAGATCCTGTGTCAGGCACTTGTGTTCATGTGTGCTTGTTGAAGCTAGAGGTCACGGTTGAGCATCTTCCGTCTCTTTTCACCATATTTTTTTGAGACAAGGTCTCACTGACTGATTTGACCGGAAAGTCTAATGAGTCCCAGGGATCTTCTGCCTCCACCATCCCTTAGCACTGGGAGCAGACATGTGCTGCTATGTCCAGCTTTTTGTATGAGTACTGGGGATTTGAACTCGGGTCCTCCAGCTTGCAGAGTGAAGCACTTCACTACTGCATCGTCTCCCAATCCCCTAAGAGTAATTTCCTTTAAACTTTTGCACATCACTAAAACTCATCTGGAATGACATTTTCAAGGGATATTCCCATCCGTTTCTTAGACTTTCTGTTGAATTTTATGGTTCTTACTCCTCCATTTTTCTTTTTTATATTTTTATCATCTATGGACGTCCCAAAATATCACAACTTGACAGGTGTTGGTATTTTATGGCTGGATTTTTATTCTCTGAATTGTTTCTGAAATTCAACCAGGAGATGCATTACTTCTTTTCAAAGCTGTATACTATTCCTTTGTGACAGAGATCAGCAAGACAGGAATATTCTCCATCGTGGGTCATACAGTCTCCAGTGACTCAACTGTGCTGTTGCTGCCTCAGAACTGCTTTAGGCAGTATGTAAATGAGCAGATTTAACTGTATTGCAATAAAACCTTATATAAATGGGCAGCTGGTCATCAGACTGTGGTCCACCAGCCCCATGGGCTCTGAGTACTGCAATGTGTTATCTCCAATAGAAACACTGATGACACGGGGAAGAAAAGAGAGAGAGAGAGAGAGAGAGAGAGAGAGAGAGAGAGAGAGAGAGATTAAACATGGAGGCAGGCCAAGCCCGAATTTTTCACGTCTCTGTGAATCTCCATCTTTGAATGTGGCAACTGGAAGGTGGCACTGGGTGCTAGAAACTAAGTACAGGCTAAGACGAGGCTGTGGTCTCAAGGGTGGTCCCTCCTGGAACCTTCAGCTTCCACAAAGATTCTCTCAGCCCCTGCTGCTACCCTGCTCTGAGCAGCAGGTATGAGATGTCAGGATCTCTGGGATCAGCAGGGCCCACAGGTGGGCAGTCACATGACTGGGCCCTTCTGGAAAAGCCAGCGGTATTTCTGCATGACTGTCCTACCTTCTAATGTGGCAGCGGTTTCTTTTCAGCCACAAAATTAGAAGCCTATTGGCGCGGAGCCCTGGCTCGGAGGGAGATCAAGAGGAGAAGGTGGGCTGTGCAGATCATCCGGAGGTAAGGTGTCAGCGCCCAGGGGCCAGCGCGCTGCAGTGCTCATGGGATTGCTGGGGTTTCTGTGGCTCTTTGGTGTTTTCGGAGACAGGGTTTCTGTTTCTGGTTGGAACTCTGTAGACCAGGCTGGGTTCAAACTCAGAGATCCTCCTGCCTTTGACTCAGACCTGGAATTAAAGGGGTGTGCTGCAGGCCGCCTGGCTCTCTGTGACTGTTTGAAGGACAGAGGTGTGAGTGTGAGGCAGGAGAGGGCCCTGGCTCTCTGGAGCTGGAGCAGAGGTATTTGTGAGCTGCCTGCTGTGGGTGCTGGGTTTGAACTTCAGCCTTCATGACTGAGTAGCATCTTAGCCATCTCTCCAGCTGCGGTTTTGGTGTTTGTACAGAGATCAGCCCTCAGAGCATGCTGGGAATCCAGCTGTCTGTGCTCCAAATCCTGACTGCCACAGCTCAGTTGAGTGTTGTGATATCCCTTAGTTAGATGGCTTCCAGAGTGAGGCAGGCAAAGGGAGCAAGTCTCACAAATGGGGATGGACACGGTGCCGTGGGGACTGCAGCCAATCAGGAGGCCATCTGTCATCGTTGTGCCCAGTGCACATGCACCGGCCAACGTGGCCAGCCTTCCACTTTAGGGAAAACTGACGTCTGACTTTTATATCATGCTCCTCATTTTCTAACTGGCAACTACCTCAAGCTAGTTAGAACAGAGCGGTGCGGGTGGACACAACAGGCAGCTGGGGCAGGTGTGTGTGTGTGGGGGGGGGTTCCTGGCCGTGTGGCTGTGTAAACCACCGTTGTCACTTTCCTCTTGAGGTTCATCAAGGGTTTCATCAATCGTGACAAACCCCTCTGCCCTGACAATGAGGAGTTTGTAGTGCTCGTGAGAAAGAATTACATCTTGAATCTTCGCTACCATGTACCAAAGACTGTGCTGGACCAGAGCTGGCTGAGGCCTCCAGGCATCCTGGAAAATGTAAATCTACAGTGGGCTGCTACTGTTGTAGATGGTGGGGTGCTAAGAGCTTACCTTCTGGGTGTCCCGTTTCCCTTTGGTTCAACAGGGCTGCTTTTCAAAGCTCTCAGAAGAAATGGAATGCCTCAGAATTCATCAGTGGGGTTGTAAAACCAACAGACACGTTTAGACAGAGCCTTTTAAATACACAGGGGCTTACTATATAGCCCAGGCTGGCTTTGAACCTGTAACCTTCCTGCCTCAGCCTCCCATGCCCTGAAATTACAGGCATGTGGCAGAGCACTCTGAATGGTTTCCAACCATGCTGTAGCAGTCTTGAAGCTAAGTGACTGTCACGGGTTCCACAAAGAACGTTCTAGAACAGTGGTTCTCAATCTTCCTAATGCTGTAATCCTTGAATACAATTCCTCATGTAATGACTCCCAACCACAAAATTATGTTCATTGCTACTTCATATCTGTAATTTTGCTTGTTATGAATCATAATGTAAACATCTGATATGCAGGATCTCTGATATGTAACCTCTGTGAAAAGGTCATTCAACCCCCCCAAAGGGGTCACGACCTATAGGTTGAGAACTGCGGTTCCAAAGCAGAGTGGCAGCTCCTCTTAGGATCCCTGGACTCCACCGCAGTCCCACCCTGTGAGATTCTTCGTCTCATTTCCACAGCCTCCCCTTTAGAAGTTCTGATCAAGTTGGCAAGAACTAGTTCAGGGGTGCTGACCGAGTGTAGGATACTGATGTCTTACTTCGATCACAGCACCACGCCCTTAAGCTGCCACGTGGGTCACCACAGCCCACGGAAGGAGTGAGGCAGGTGGGAAAGAGGTGTGTTCTCCACACAGGCTTCGAATCTGCTCAGGAAGATGTGTGTGAGGAACCTTGTTCGGAAGTACTGCCGGGGAGTCTCAGCCGAGAGGAAAGCCATGGTAAGGCAGAAGATGTGGTATCTGCATGGTAGTGGGGACATCTTGCACATCAGAGTCTTAGTACTAAAGCCGACGTTTACCGTCTACCTACGAGCCAAGGGTCACACTATTCCCATGGACTTATAGAGGAGGTGAGAAATAGCAGCAGCTACAATTAGCATCCCTGTGTTGTTACCATGGGAACAGAATCAAGGAGGCCCCACGAGGCAGAACTGCCTGTGCTAGGGGACTCTTACCCCTGTAGTCTTTTCTGTGAAGGGCTGCGGAGTCAATCTTTGAGGCTTTCTGGCCCAAATGCCCTGTTGTTCCTTTGCTTTCTTGCTATAGCAGGAAGCAGTCACAGACATGTATATACAAACACCATAGCTATGTCCCAATAAAGCTTTACTTACAAATACAAGCAGCGGGTCACAAGCTACCTCTGGGCTGGAGTTGCAGAGACGCTTTAGGAGAGAGAGATGCTCCCTGTCTTCGGGTTTCTGTGAAGAGACACCTTGGCCATGGCAACTCTTACGAAAGAAGAACATTTAATTGGGGATGGCTAGCATTTTCAGAGGTTTAGTCCATTATCACCATGGTGTGCTGTGCAGGCAGATGCTCTGGAACCGAGAGTCCTACATCTTGATAGGCAGGCAACAGGAAGTGGTCTGTCTCACTGCGCTTGGCTTGAGAACATGAGACCTCTAATACTCCTCGGCAGTGACACACTTCCTCCAGCAGGGCCTCATCTCCCAGCAGTTTCACACCCTTTGGGGGAGCCATTTTTTTTTTTCAAACCACCACCCACAAACCAGTGTAAGGGTACCCACAAAAGTACCAGCCCAGTCTCCACCAGGGTGAGCTGTAGGGCAGTTGTGACAAGGCTCCTGTCGGGAAGCAGCCCAGGGCCGCCTCGTCTACGCTCTGAACTGTCTGTTACCAGATGCAGCAAAAGGTGGTCACGAGCGAAATCTTCAGGGGGAAGAAGGACGGCTACACAGACAGCTTAAACCAGCCCTTCGCACGCAGCCGGCTGGGTGAGCAAGCGTTTGGATCAGTCATGGGAGGGCTCGGCACACAGACTCGGCAGGCGGCAGGTCTTCACTACAGGGTGGTGACCCTGCTATTCTGGCTCCTTCCCCCAGATGAAGGCGACATAAATCCCAAAGTGCTCCAGCTGCTTGGCAGTGAGAAGATCCAGGTATACCCTCGTGTGCGGCCTCCGCCAAGACCCTTACTATGTCTGAGGCTAGAAATGCTAAAACACAGGGGTGCAGTTGGGTTCACTGGGGCTTCCCACAGCCGCTCTGGGCACTATAAATACTAGGTGGCATTTGCCAACGAAAGCCTACTACCATTCCTGCCTTCAGCCATCCCCCAAACCATCTTGGTTTGCTTTTCTATGAAACAAGAGATGTAGCCAGGACCTGTATCATGAGAGACACCATAATGGTGAGGGGCAGTAGATTGGTGTCCCCAGTACTGTCACTCCTCTCTACACAGCTGCCAGTCATGTGTGACTTTGGGGGGTGACTGAGGGGTGATGAGTGAGGCCCTGGTTTGGTGGCTGCTCTCACCTGCTTGGTTCTGGAGAAAAGTAGGAGGAATGGAGACTCCCCCTGACTGTGAAAACCCAGGAGTCATGAGTGCTCTCCTCTCTGCTGGCCTATCAGAGCAGACCCAGGAGGCTGGATCCGCAGCCTCAGTTTCCTCAGAGGGCTGAGTAGTAAGGTAGAACTCAGAATCAAAACCTTCTAGAACCAGGACAGCAAAGCAAAAGTGTTAATACAAAAGCTGGGTCAGTCCGAGGCAGCCCTCCTCCGGCTGACACTAACCACCTTATAGTATGGCGTCCCAGTCATCAAGTATGACAGGAAAGGCTTCAAGACACGGCAGAGGCAACTCCTCCTCACTACCAGGGCGGTGTATGTGGTGGAACTTTCCAAAATCAAGCAGAAGATCGAGTACTCAGCCCTGAGAGGTAGGCGAGCGGTCTCAAGTGGGTGTCTGATGCCTCTCATGTTTTGGGATGGGGCTACTCACTGAGCTTTGGGGCTCAGTGGATGCACCTATCTCCCCTCCACCCCACGGGAGGGGTACAGATGCCCTTGAATGTCTCACTTTTATGTGGGTGCTGGGTATCCGAACTCAGGTCCTCAAGCTTGGCCATCTCCCCAGGCCCCATCTTCTTCATTAATTCTGAATTCTGGATCTATCCTCAGGTGTCTCCACTAGCAGTCTGAGCGATGGAATCCTGGTCATTCATGTTTCACCAGGGGACAAACAGCAAAAGGTACCTGTGCCCTCCGGCCTCTGCTGGTGTGGAAGCTGCTGTGGCTGAAACTAAGTTGAACTCTGCAGAGCCTCCACATTCAAACCACTCATCCTGAATCCTCTCTGTCACCGTCTCCACAGGGGGACGCCATCCTGCAGTGTGACTACATATTTGAGGTAGCCACTAAACTGGCCATGCTGATTAAGAAGGAACATGTCATCCGCGTTGTTCAAGGAAGGTAGGGGCTTAGTCACAGTTACAGGGCTGCCAGCATGAGTCCCATCTGCTTCCTTCTGCAAAAAGATGGAAGGGGGTATCCTCCAATGGGGATTAGGGGGAGACTCCCCTTGCCTCTGTAGCAAAGAGCATTCCTTTCTCCATCTGATCTTGGGCTCAGGGTACACAAAGGAGTATCACTGACCTCAGGAAGTCATCTTCTTCAGTTTTCAAAGAGGGTGCTGATGTTCCTGGGACCGCTATCACTGACCCAGTGTGCCCAAAGGGTGCAGGCCCACCTCTGCTGCAGTGGGGTGCCTGTGGACTGACTGGCCATCAGAAGGGCTGGCACCGAGGGACTGAGAACTGGTCGGTTCTCTCAGGAGCAGTGGAGCAGCCCCTTAGCTGTTCAGTCCCCCAGCAAGGCCGGCTGAGGTTGGGCTACCCAGCATGCCTGAGGCCCAAGGCTGGCAGTCAGACTGTGGACTGAAGGTCACAGCCGACTCCTGTGCGCAGCCCAAGTGTCCACAGCAACCTGCGGCTGTGCTCGCAGCCCCTTCCAGCCGGATGCTCCCGGTAGAGGCTGCGCTCTGCCCCCAGCTTTTACAACTTAAGGGGTGAATTTGTAGGTAGAGTGTGAGCGCGCACTCTGTCCTGACGGACCTCGGAGGAATCCTCGAGCAGCTGTGGTCGGCAGAGTAAACCACGTAGGCATCATTTAGGTACCAGATAGCCCTTTAAAGAGCCGAAGTGTGGGACTGGCTTGAGAAGGACTGCAGGAGCACGCAGGACATTTGTGAGAATGTCCTTCTGACTGGCCACATACGTAACGAACAGTATAATAAAGCAGGGATTCAAACGCCAGCGAGGGGAGCTTCCCAAAGGAGTTTCTTTCGTAGACTCAAAGGCATGTCAGTAACTCGCCCCTCGCTGTGTTTTAAGTCTGCAGTTTTACATCAGTCCTGGGAAAGAAGGCACAATACTTTTTGAGACTGGAGTGGAAGACCAAGTCTATAAGGATAAAAGCGGACAGCTAACTGTGGTGAGTGGCTGTGTGGGAAGAGGTGGCTGCGTGGGAGGACGCACTACATGATATGTAAAAGCATGTAACCAAATTGGTTCATTTCCCCCTCCGGTCGCAACTGATTTACTCTGGAAGAAAGGAACAGAATGCCTCTTGAAATAGTAACTTAGTAGTGAGAGAGACAGGGAGGCCAGGTGTCAGTGGACCAGAGGGTCACATGACCCAATTATCATTCACAAGTATTAAAGCCCAGCTGTTCACTGGCTCACAAAGGCTCTCCCGTGTGCTCAGGTACCACCCTGAGATGCAGAAGATCCTAGGTCTAAGGAGATTCAGAGATCTGAAACCACTGCCTCAAGAAAACTGGAGGCTGAGTTCTCACTCACTGGTGACAAGGTCCCCAGAGTCCTCTCTGGGTCGCAGCAACCTAAGGACGGTTTTTGGTGGTGTGGTGCAAGGAAGCAACATGCTGAAAGCAGCTGTGGGTGGGATCTCTGAAATGCATTTTCTACATAATTTAGGCTTACATGTAAAACTGGTTGTTTACAAGTGCTTTCCACAGCAGAGTGGCCGCCATCCCCGGCCAGGGACAAGTGAAAGGGTCACTTTGAATGCAAAGTGGGCAGTCTTTTAGTGACGTGAGATGTTGCCAGGACTCTGTGGTCACAGCCCATCTTCCTCCATGCCTACACAAAGGTGAAGGTGGTGCACTGACAGGTCTCTGTGCATTGCTTTCTAAGCTGGCTGTCCCTGAGGAGGTAGAAGGTTCCCAATGGTAGCTTCCTCCTCCTCAGGTGTCAACAGGGAAGAAGACCTGACAGAGAATGACCTTTGCCCTCTAAAGTCACTATTTCTGTTCCAACTGAGCAAGCATGGACTTCATCCAGATAGCCACGCCTTCAAGGAAAGTGCCAGCTGCTCCTGGAGAATGTACTGTAGCCGTAGAAGCTGGGCTATGTAAAGCCAGCCCTCGGCTTCCTGGGTGCCAGGTGGTAATGCACCCAAATGTTTGCTGGGAGTCAACCTTGAGTCATCCACTCGTCCCCAGGAGATCCCAATTCAGGCACACCAAGAAGTGGGTGGCAGACTTTGCACCTCTGTCAAGCTGCTGAGACACGGGAGTAATGGGAATTTAATTGTGATGCACAACTTGAATTCTGCTGTAAATGACACTTCCATGCTGCTAGGGACTGGGCCAGGTTCCCACAGGCGCTTCAGCTCCTGGAGGGTGTGACACCCCACTAAACAATGACTCGAGACAGTGCCCTTGCTCTTTGCTGTACATTGCAGCCCCGAAGACAGGCAATCCCCAAAAGACCAGAAGGCAGATGCGAGCAGAAGCACAGTTTAACGTTTATTTTACATGTGTCCACAGACGCTTGCACAAGAGTGAGCATGTCTAAAACTCCCAGCATTGTTTCCACAGCGCAGACAGGAAGGTTAGGGGTATGCTAAGGTGACCAGTGACTTTGGGTGGCGCCCTCTAGCCTGCACACACCCTGGGGAGGGCTGAGTACCAGCAGTGAGCAGCAGGGAGGGAAGGCTGCACCTACATGGGACCATGACTTAGAGAGGTAAACAGCCCATCTTCCCCAGGAAGGCGACAGAAGGCTGTGCCTGCTAGGGGTGTGGGCCCCAGTTGCCACAAACACTGAACTTGGTTATGATGGTCAGCTATTCCAATCTATTTTAATTGTGAGCCATTAGTGTGCAATAAAACTTCACTCTTTACACCAAATCCGAGGCCAGTGTTTCACTGAACGGCTCTGAACTGCACTGCTGACGACTGCCCTTCGTGCTAGAAGCAGAGCTTTGGAAGGCCTGACTCTGGATCAGGCCCTGGCAGACACAGCTGTCGGCGTTTCTGGCACCTTGGAATGTTTGCCAGGCCTGTTCCTATCCCTGGGTGTGGAGGTGCAAAGTTGCAGGCACAAGGTTTGAGGAAAGAGTAGAGAGAGCTGCCAAAAGAGTAACGTAAGGCGCAGAGGCCAAGGCAAGTCACCTACGCCACCAACTCACTCTGCACACACACATTTAAACAGTGCAGACAGTGACTTTCCTGTTCCTACAGAACACACCAGGACTGACACTCTTTACTTCCCACGAAAGTTGAACCCACAGGGCGGGGCTGACGTTTAAAACAAACAGTATAAAAAACTCATGAAACATGATCTGTAAGCTCCCTTTCTTGGCTCTGAATACAAAAGTTTTGCCACACCATGGTGTAAAAAGCATCTACACGGTTCCTCGATCCAGTCAGGATTGTTTACTTATTGTTGCCTTTTCTGCCAGATGCAAGGAAAGGTACACGACTGTCACGCACAAAGTGAGCTGTAAAAACCGTCACAAAATAGAAACTTTGAAAAACGTTTCAGAGATTACCCACTATCATACCTTTGGTCTAAAATATAATTCAGGCGGTGGTGGCGCACGCCTTTAATCCCAGCATTCGGGAGGCAGAGGCAGGTGGATCTCTGTGAGTTAGAGGCCAGCCTGGTCTACAAAAGCTAATTCCAGGACAGACCCCAAAGCTAAAGAGAAACCCTGCCTCAAAAAAAAAAAAAAAAAAAAAAAAAAAAGTAACAATTCCTTCATCAAGTACTCACCTTAACCTTTTAACTAGTCTACTCACAACCACCCATGCCAATCATGACTCATCTACACAGGAGCAGAGGGGACTAGAGGTAACTGGCATGTCCTCCTCACAAGCATCTGTGCCCCACAGTCACACGTCCCCACCAGCAGTCACACACGTCCTCGAACACAAACAAGACTCAAAGGTATCTGCACGCCCACTCTATTCTGCAGGAAATAAAAACTGAAGGGAGCTATACGAGATAGCAGGGAAATGCCCTGAGTCAGCCTGCGAGCTCCTAGGGGTGTCCCTACCTGATGCCACCATGTCGGGGGCCACACAGTTCCTAACCAAGAGCAAGATGCCTACTTAAGGAAAGGAGGCCTCACAGGGAGCAGATCCTTAAGGCAGTGGTCAGGAGCAATGGCTGCAGGTATTCAGATGACCTTCTGGGATGGGAGGAGCACAGAAGACAACAGAACCTACTGGCAGGAAACGATCTGCTCCTTGCCAGACAGTTGAGCTGCCACACTGAGGGACCACAGAGAGGCTGGAAGCACACTCGGTCCCCTGTCCACTACTACAAGCTGAAACTATTGGCCAATGAGCTCCAGTCACAAAACCGTACACAGAGCAGAC